>NC_091455.1:50572967-51172967 GCF_027789765.1 Dendropsophus ebraccatus
TGTGTGATGAGAAGAGACTGTGTTATCATGTGTGATGGGAAGAGACTGTGTCATCATGTGTGATGAGAAGAGACTGTGTCATCATGTGTGATGAGAAGAGACTGTGTTATCATGTGTGATGAGAAGAGACTGTGTTATGTGTGATGGGAAGAGACTGTGTCATCATGTGTGATGAGAAGAGACTTTGTTATCATGTATGATGGGAAGAGACTGTGTCATTATGTGTGATGAGAAGAGACTGTCATCATGTGTGATGAGAAGAGACTGCGTTATCATGTGTGATGGGAAGAGACTGTGTTATCATGTGTGATGGGAAGAGACTGTGTCATCATGTGTGATGAGAAGAGACTGTCATCATGTGTGATGAGAAGAGATTGTGTTATCATTTGTGATGGGAAGATACTGTGTTATCATGTGTGATGGGAAGAGACTGTGTCATCATGTGTGATGAGAAGAGACTGTATTATCATGTGTGATGGGAAGAGACTGTGTCATCATGTGTGATGAGAAGAGACTGTCATCATGTGTGATGAGAAGAGACTGTCATCATGTGTGATGGGAAGAGACTGTGTCATCATGTGTGATGAGAAGAGACTGTATTATCATGTGTGATGGGAAGATACTGTGTTATCATGTGTGATGGGAAGAGACTGTGTCATCATGTGTGATGAGAAGAGACTGTCATCATGTGTGATGAGAAGAGACTGTGTTATCATGTGTGATGGGAAGAGACTGTGTTATCATGTGTGATGGGAAGAGACTGTGTTATCATGTGTGATGGGAAGAGACTGTATTATCATGTGTGATGAGAAGAGACTGTGTTATCATGTGTGATGAGAAGAGACTGTCATCATGTGTGGTGAGAAGAGACTGTGTCATCATGTGTGATGAGAAGAGACTGTGTTATCATGTGTGATGGGAAGAGACTGTGTTATCATGTGTGATGGGAAGAGACTGTGTTATCATGTGTGATGGGAAGAGACTGTGATCATGTGTGATGAGAAGAGACTGTCATCATGTGTGATGAGAAGAGACTGTGTCATCATGTGTGATGAGAAGAGACTGTATTATCATGTGTGATGGGAAGAGACTGTGTCATCATGTGTGATGAGAAGAGACTGTGTTATCATGTGTGATGGGAAGAGACTGTGTTATCATGTGTGATGGGAAGAGACTGTGTTATCATGTGTGATGGGAAGAGACTGTGTCATCATGTGTGATGGGAAGAGACTGTGTTATCATGTGTGATGGGAAGAGACTGTGTCATCATGTGTGATGAGAAGAGACTGTGTTATCATGTATGATGGGAAGAGACTGTCATCATGTGTGATGAGAAGAGACTGTGTTATCATGTGTGATGAGAAGAGACTGTCATCATGTGTGATGAGAAGAGACTGCGTTATCATGTGTGATGGGAAGAGACTGTGTTATCATGTGTGATGGGAAGAGACTGTGTCATCATGTGTGATGAGAAGAGACTGTCATCATGTGTGATGAGAAGAGATTGTGTTATCATTTGTGATGGGAAGATACTGTGTTATCATGTGTGATGGGAAGAGACTGTGTCATCATGTGTGATGAGAAGAGACTGTATTATCATGTGTGATGGGAAGAGACTGTGTCATCATGTGTGATGAGAAGAGACTGTCATCATGTGTGATGAGAAGAGACTGTCATCATGTGTGATGGGAAGAGACTGTGTCATCATGTGTGATGAGAAGAGACTGTATTATCATGTGTGATGGGAAGATACTGTATTATCATGTGTGATGGGAAGATACTGTGTTATCATGTGTGATGGGAAGAGACTGTGTCATCATGTGTGATGAGAAGAGACTGTCATCATGTGTGATGAGAAGAGACTGTGTTATCATGTGTGATGGGAAGAGACTGTGTTATCATGTGTGATGGGAAGAGACTGTGTTATCATGTGTGATGGGAAGAGACTGTATTATCATGTGTGATGAGAAGAGACTGTGTTATCATGTGTGATGAGAAGAGACTGTCATCATGTGTGGTGAGAAGAGACTGTGTCATCATGTGTGATGAGAAGAGACTGTGTTATCATGTGTGATGGGAAGAGACTGTGTTATCATGTGTGATGGGAAGAGACTGTGTTATCATGTGTGATGGGAAGAGACTGTGATCATGTGTGATGAGAAGAGACTGTCATCATGTGTGATGAGAAGAGACTGTGTCATCATGTGTGATGAGAAGAGACTGTATTATCATGTGTGATGGGAAGAGACTGTGTCATCATGTGTGATGAGAAGAGACTGTGTTATCATGTGTGATGGGAAGAGACTGTGTTATCATGTGTGATGGGAAGAGACTGTGTCATCATGTGTGATGGGAAGAGACTGTGTTATCATGTGTGATGGGAAGAGACTGTGTCATCATGTGTGATGAGAAGAGACTGTGTTATCATGTGTGATGGGAAGAGACTGTGTTATCGTGTGTGATGGGAAGAGACTGTTATCGTGTGTGATGGGAAGAGACTGTGTCATCATCTGTGATGGGAAGAGACTGTGTTATCATGTGTGATGGGAAGAGACTGTGTTATCATGTGTGTTGGGAAGAGACTGTGTTATCATGTGTGATGGGAATAGACTGTGTCATCATGTGTGATGGGAAGAGACTGTTATCATGTGTGATGGGAAGAGACTGTGTCATCATGTGTGATGAGAAGAGACTGTGTCATCATGTGTGATGAGAAGAGACTGTGTCATCATGTGTGATGAGAAGAGACTGTGTCATCATGTGTGATGAGAAGAGACTGTGTCATCATGTGTGATGAGAAGAGACTGTGTCATCATGTGTGATGAGAAGAGACTGTGTTATCATGTGTGATGAGAAGAGACTGTGTTATCATGTGTGATGGGAAGAGACTGTGTCATCATGTGTGATGGGAAGAGACTGTGTCATCATGTGTGATGGGAAGAGACTGTGTTATCATGTGTGATGGGAAGAGACTGTGTTATCGTGTGTGATGGGAAGAGACTGTTATCGTGTGTGATGGGAAGAGACTGTGTTATCATGTGTGATGGGAAGAGACTGTGTTATCATGTGTGATGGGAAGAGACTGTATTATCATGTGTGATGAGAAGAGACTGTGTTATCATGTGTGATGAGAAGAGACTGTCATCATGTGTGGTGAGAAGAGACTGTGTCATCATGTGTGATGAGAAGAGACTGTGTTATCATGTGTGATGGGAAGAGACTGTGTTATCATGTGTGATGGGAAGAGACTGTGTTATCATGTGTGATGGGAAGAGACTGTGATCATGTGTGATGAGAAGAGACTGTCATCATGTGTGATGAGAAGAGACTGTGTCATCATGTGTGATGAGAAGAGACTGTATTATCATGTGTGATGGGAAGAGACTGTGTTATCATGTGTGATGGGAAGAGACTGTGTTATCATGTGTGTTGGGAAGAGACTGTGTTATCGTGTGTGATGGGAATAGACTGTGTCATCGTGTGTGATGGGAAGAGACTGTGTCATCATGTGTGATGAGAAGAGACTGTGTCATCATGTGTGATGAGAAGAGACTGTGTCATCATGTGTGATGAGAAGAGACTGTGTCATCATGTGTGATGAGAAGAGACTGTGTTATCATGTGTGATGAGAAGAGACTGTATTGTCATGTGTTATGGGAAGAGACTGTGTCATTATGTGTTATGGGAAGATACTGTCATCATGTGTAATGGGAAGAGACTGTGTTATCATGTATGAAGGATTTACAGCCGTATCTTGTGTCCATGACACTGGGGTTACTATCCTAAACACCTATACTATATATATGATGTACTGTACTATAACTTTTTTGCACTTTGAAATATATGCTTACCTATTGTCACTGATATGGTAATTTTATGTAGGATTTATTCCCACTGTCTCTATTAGGGATAGTGTCAGATATGGGTGATGTATTCTATAGAGCACAGTATATAGAGGAGGTAAGCTAGTCTATAGGACATTATATATAGAGAAGGTAATCTATATTAATGAGTGTACAGTGTAGGGGAGCTAGTCTATAGAACACAGTGTACAGGACAGGTGGGCTGAGCAGAGCAAGACTACAGTATATAGAAAACTATCTGTCCTATAGACTACAGTATATAAAAGACTATCTGTCCTATAGACTACAGTATATAGAAAACTATCTGTCCTATAGACTACAGTATATAAAAGACTATCTGTCCTAAAGACTACAGTATATAGAAAACTATCTGTCCTATAGACTACAGTATATAGAAAACTATCTGTCCTATAGACTACAGTATATAAAAGACTATCTGTCCTATAGACTACAGTATATAGAAAACTATCTGTCCTATAGACTACAGTATATAGAAGACTATCTGTCCTATAGACTACAGTATATAGAAGACTATCTGTCCTATAGACTACAGTATATAGAAGACTATCTGTCCTATAGACTACAGTATATAAAAGACTATCTGTCCTATAGACTACAGTATATAGAAGACTATCTGTCCTATAGACTACAGTATATAAAAGACTATCTGTCCTATAGACTACAGTATATAGAAAACTATCTGTCCTATAGACTACAGTATATAGAAGACTATCTGTCCTATAGACTACAGTATATAGAAGACTATCTGTCCTATAGACTACAGTATATAGAAGACTATCTGTCCTATAGACTACAGTATATAAAAGACTATCTGTCCTATAGACTACAGTATATAGAAGACTATCTGTCCTATAGACTACAGTATATAAAAGACTATCTGTCCTATAGACTACAGTATATAAAAGACTATCTGTCCTATAGACTACAGTATATAGAAGACTATCTGTCCTATAGACTACAGTATATAGAAGACTATCTGTCCTATAGACTACAGTATATAAAAGACTATCTGTCCTATAGACTACAGTATATAGAAGACTATCTGTCCTATAGACTACAGTATATAGAAGACTATCTGTCCTATAGACTACAGTATATAAGACTATCTGTCCTATAGACTACAGTATATAGAAAACTATCTGTCCTATAGACTACAGTATATAGAAGACTATCTGTCCTATAGACTACAGTATATAGAAGACTATCTGTCCTATAGACTACAGTATATAGAAGACTATCTGTCCTATAGACTACAGTATATAAAAGACTATCTGTCCTATAGACTACAGTATATAGAAGACTATCTGTCCTATAGACTACAGTATATAAAAGACTATCTGTCCTATAGACTACAGTATATAGAAGACTATCTGTCCTATAGACTACAGTATATAAAAGACTATCTGTCCTATAGACTACAGTATATAGAAAACTATCTGTCCTATAGACTACAGTATATAGAAGACTATCTGTCCTATAGACTACAGTATATAGAAGACTATCTGTCCTATAGACTACAGTATATAGAAGACTATCTGTCCTATAGACTACAGTATATAAAAGACTATCTGTCCTATAGACTACAGTATATAGAAGACTATCTGTCCTATAGACTACAGTATATAGAAGAGCACAGAGCATAGAAGTGGTAGTGAACTTGTCTACTGAGCATAATGTATAGAGGAGGTAAACTAATCTATAGAGAATGGTGTATAGAGAAGGTGAGCAGGTATATGCAGCATGGGCTATAAAGAATGGAAACAAGTCTATAAAGTATAGTATATAAGGGAGAAACACTAGTCTATAGAGTACAGCATATAAAGGAGGTGAGGTAGTCTATAGACCGTAGTGTACAGAGACACATATATGTGGTATAAAAAGCATCGTGTACAGAGACATATAAGTGGTATAGAAGCATAGTGTACAGAGATATATAAGTGGTATATAAGCATAGTGTATAGAGATATATAAGGTATAAAAAGCATAGTGTACAGAGACATATAAGTGGTATATAAGCATAGTGTAAAGAGATATATAAGTGGTATAAAAAGCATAGTGTACAGAGACATATAAGTGGTCTATAGAGATGGATTAAACTACAGAATATAATGCACAGGTGAACTAATATATAAAGCATAGTGAATAGAGACTGTGAACTAGTCTATACAGCAGAGTATATAGAGAAGGTGAACTTATCTGTAGCGCATAGTATATAGAGGTGGTGAACTAGAACTTGTTTATAGGACAGAGTATATAGAGTGAGTGAACCAGTCTGTAGAGCATAGTATATAGAGTGTGTAAACCAGTCTATAGAGCATAGTATATAGAGTGTGTAAACCAGTCTATAGAGCATAGTATATAGAGTGTGTAAACCAGTCTATAGAGCATAGTATATAGTGTGTAAACCAGTCTATAGAGCATAGTATATAGAGTGAGTGAACCAGTCTATAGAGCATAGTATATAGAGTGTGTAAACCAGTCTATAGAGCATAGTATATAGAGTGTGTAAACCAGTCTATAGAGCATAGTATATAGAGTGTGTAAACTAGTCTCTAGAGCATAGTATATAAAGTAAATGAGCTAGTCTCCAGAGCATAGTATATAGAGTGAGTGAACCAGTCTATAGAGCATAGTATATAGAGTGAGTGAACCAGTCTCCAGAGCATAGTATATAGAGTGAGTGAACCAGTCTCCAGAGCATCGTATATAGAGTGAATGAACCAGTCTATAGAGCATAGTAAAGAGTGAGTGAACCAGTCTATACAGCATAGTATATAAAGTAAATGAGCTAGTCTCCAGAACATAGTATATAGAGTGAGTGAACCAGTCTATAGAGCATAGTATATAGAGTGAGTGAACCAGTCTCTAGAGCATAGTATATAGAGTGAGTGAAGCAGTCTCTAGAGCATAGTATATAGAGTGAGTGAAGCAGTCTATACAGCATAGTATATAAAGTAAATGAGCTAGTCTCCAGAGCATAGTATATAGAGTGAGTGAACCAGTCTATAGAGCATAGTATATAGAGTGAGTGAACCAGTCTCTAGAGCATAGTATATAGTGAGTGAAGCAGTCTATACAGCATAGTATATAAAGTAAATGAGCTAGTCTCCAGAGCATAGTATAGAGTGAGTGAACCAGTCTATAAGCATAGTATAGAGTGAGTGAAGCAGTCTCTAGAGCATAGTATAGAGTGAGTGAAGCAGTCTCCAGAGCATAGTATATAGAGTGAGTGAACCAGTCTCTAGAGCATAGTATATAGAGTGAGTGAACCAGTCTATACAGCATAGTATATAAAGTAAATGAGCTAGTCTCCAGAGCATAGTATAGAGTGAGTGAAGCAGTCTCCAGAGCATAGTATATAGAGTGAGTGAAGCAGTCTATACAGCATAGTATATAAAGTAAATGAGCTAGTCTCCAGAGCATAGTATATAGAGTGAGTGAACCAGTCTATAGAGCATAGTATATAGAGTGAGTGAACCAGTCTCTAGAGCATAGTATATAGTGAGTGAAGCAGTCTATACAGCATAGTATATAAAGTAAATGAGCTAGTCTCCAGAGCATAGTATAGAGTGAGTGAAGCAGTCTCTAGAGCATAGTATAGAGTGAGTGAAGCAGTCTCTAGAGCACAGTATACTGAGTGCAGGACCCCTAGAGCGCCCCCTGTGACCTGCGCCGGTAGAAGGTCACTGGCTGTTGCTGAGCACACCTGGGAAATTTCATTCAGGTTTTTTTGTCAATGGGAGACTTGTGACTTTCTCTTCCAGGTGTCAGTGACGTCATCAGAGAGGCGATAAATATCTGGGCAGATAATTGGATGTGAGATTCGTTGTTGTGATCGCAGATCTCTGCCCATCGCTCCGAGGAGCCATTATTTATTCAGTAGAGGATCAGCAGCACGCAATAGTTGTCAGGAGAGCGTCAGCTTATTAGGCAAGAGCTGCGTGATTGTACAAGAGGCTCTGAGCTATAAAATCCAGCATCAAGGCTCCATAGTGTAAGGGATTCCGCTTACAACCTCCCGCTATGTCCTCCTAAGGAAGAGAGAGGGGGACCATAGCTGCACAGTGGGACAGACAGAGCTCCTACCTTCCTTCCATGCTGTGATACTGTCCATCCTCACCACAGGACCCTCAGTCAGCCAGTAAGTCCAACTCTCTGCAGCACTCTGCTCTTCTTCCTCCTCTTCTAAGTTGTTGGTGTAGGAGCACATAGCTCACATTGTATGGAGTTCTGATTCCATCACTTTACTCTTAACCATAGGATATCAGCTATAGATCTACTTTGATACATTGCAATATATATATATATATATATATATATATATATATATATATATATTTATTCTCTTCTTCATATAATCACATATTTCTCATCTACTTTTGTACTGAACTACACTAGATGTTTGCTTGACACTCTCCTATGATCACCCACCTCCACATTAGACCTAGTATATCCTTCTCTTCATCACTGCTTGCTATATCTGCTTCACATTTAACACTTCTCGTGTGAACAGATGTCTTCTTATCCCTGTGCTATGACGATTTTTGCACCTCAGTCTGCTGTACATAACTGGGGTCCTGATCTGATCATCTGCTGTGATAGTAACGATATTGATGGGTGATATCGTGATAGTGATCTGGTGCTGATTTATATAGTCCATACAGTTAGAGGAAAGGAACTAAGGATGAGCAGGACAGTAGGGGAACTATAAGTTTAGGGCAATTCTGATTGGAGAAAGTTGAATTTCTATTACTTATAGCAATGCTTCCATACCTGTATCTCTCAAGCTATTGCAAAACTACAACTCCCATCAGGATCGAGGTGATAGGCAGCAGCTGGAGAGTTCCAGATTGGTGTTGTAGTCAGTGGGGAGAGGTGAGGGGTTCAGCACCTTGGACAGCTCCTCTGAGAACAATCCACCAACATTGTGCTTTGTCTCCTTCTCCCTCTTCCTTCACTTTCTCCCTCACTTCCCCCTCTTCTTCCAGGTCTCCCGTGCACGTCTTTTCCGTTACAGATCCGGTACTCGGGGGTAACATGAAGTTCCAGGTGTCGGTGTGTATAGGGATCCTCTTGGTGGCTCTTCTCCCCTGCCAGGAGTGCAGAGCCTTCAGCAAACCTCCAGCCTCTTCTGCCGGGGCTCCCCTGTCTGAGTACCAGCCCTTTTTACTGCGAATGGGAGAAGAATATTTCCTCCGTCTGGGGAACCTCCACAAGTATCCCCCAAATTCTCTACTAGGAGCGAGTCGCCTGCAAGACGCTTCCTCCAGTAACTTTGTCCGGGCTTTGCAGCAGTTGCAGCCTCAGCAGTGGGGAGGGCAGCAGCAGGGGCTGAGAGCTGGGATCCTTGAAGGAGCAGAGTCCCCATACAGCGTCCAGGAGGAAGCTACAGACAGAGGCAAAAGAGCAGAGGAGCCCCCCATATCCCTGGATCTCACTTTCCATCTGCTCAGGGAGGTCTTGGAAATGGCCAGAGCTGAACAGATAGCCCAGCAAGCCCACAGCAACAGGAAACTGATGGACATCATTGGGAAATAATAATAACCCATTGTCACCTGCCAAAGAGTTTCCTGCATCTAGCACAAACTATACAGTATGATGTACCATTGTGCTGCCCTGATACCATGTGTTTATTTTTCTATAGCTTCAGACATAGAGGATGCACTCCATAACCCCTTGAGTGCCTGTGGGGCCAGCAAGACAAAGCAATGCTCTGCTGCTAGTCCCCAGGTGAGAGCCTAGATCTGTTTATCAGCATGCACCGGGCAACAGATGTAATTTGTAATTTATTTTTATTTGAGGGTTTACTTTTGTAATATATGAAAATCCATAGGAAATACCAGATTTGGGTATGTGCTTCACAGTTTGAACTAGCTGAACAAAACCATCTATTGGACCTGTTGGGTTTCCTTTGGGAAGTAAAAAACAAAAAAAACAAAAATAATTTGCTGTAATTTATTTTGCATCAAAAGTTTTATTGTATACATTTCCATAATAAAAAACATCTTTTCAGAGCTGGCACAACATTGGTGTGTAAACATAATGTTTAATATCTATATTTTTAATAAAATCTGCAAAGCTTTATCTGTCCTTTTTAATTTATTGGAGTAGGGGGACTGAGAGATAGATGGTCCTGACTGGTTCTGTGCAAATAGAAAAGACAGTGAATGGATGGGATTGGGTTTAATAGAAAGGAATGAGGCCACAAAAGGACATCATTTTTGTACTGGCCAATGAAAAACACAAAATTCCTCAAAAATATTGATGTAATTGATGTAAATATTGTATTCATTGATGCTAAATATTTATTATTAATACTCTCAGAAAGGTATCAGGATCAAAGTATATTCAGATGTGTTGTGTTCCAAACTTGTAAGCTTATTGCAAAGAGGACTATATGGTTTTTGCATATATATATATATATATATATATATATATATATATATATATATATATATATATTTATCAGAGCTGTGTTATTTTTTTTATTATTATTATTATTATTATTATTATTATTATTATTATTATGTGCTGGCTATACTCAACCAGCTCTAAAACATTATATGTAGTCTTCAGATCAGAAGATTTTCTGGACTTGTGTAATGTAATGTATCATTTAACTACTATTCCCAGCATAACCTGCCAAAGTATAGTACAATAGTACCTTAGTGTAGATAACTAAAATTTTATACACCTATTTAGGCTTAAAAAGAACAAAAGTTACAGATCAAAAACATACTTAAGTTATTTTTTCCTAAAAGAAACCGGCAGTCTCTAAGGGGTCTTGATGCTTCTTGGAAGTTAACCCCTTAGGGTATCTGCATACTTGAATGCAACTTTAGTCATTTCAAGTAATGAAGAAAGAATTGAGTCAAGTGGGTTAAACAGCACTTATTACACACTGGCACATACATACACACACACACTACTCAGCTGATATTTAAGGGGGTGGCAAAGCAGGGTGGAATTATCAAAGTAGTGTTTGGACCCCAATGTGAGTCTATAAGGTTTCATAGGAAGTAATTGGTAGATACTGGGAAGCCTGATATGTCATCAGGATGAAGGATAAGGAGAGACGATAAAGGCAGAGACCATTAAATGTGCTGAGGTTGAGGACAGCTGTGATAACTGATACCCATTCACAGAAGGAGGTCCCCCTGACTTTACACTTAGGTGGGTGTTCATGCTGGTGCTGTAGACAAATGAAGGTTTCCCACAGTCAGACAGCTATTCAGGTAATGTATTAAGCCAGGAGAAAGAGAAAACATGACGTGAAGCGTCTGTGTTGTCGGACTGATTAGATTCTGGAGTCCCTTGAGCATCTTCTTGGACTAATGTCTCAGACCCAGTCTGCAAGAAAAATAGGCTTATATGAGATGGAGACATTTAAATGGATGGATGTATCGGATTATGGTCATGGATCTAAATATTAAAAGAGGTTAAGGTGGAATTACCAGATCTGAGATTCTGTATTCATTTGATTCAAATAATTGAAACATACTGATCAAGAAAAAAGTTAGATTTTTTTTTTAATATGTATTGCTCATGCTTATAGATGATGGTATAAAATGGCTGCAAGTAGAACATACTGTATTTCACTGGGCACAAGATACTTTAACCTTTTTTGAAGACCTTTTTGTGTGTACAGGTAACCAGAAACTAAACCTCAAATGCTCACAGTCTTTTTAAACAACTTGATACAACTTTACCCACATGATAGCCTATGTGATCTGTAAAATATTTGTAAATCATTTAATTTACCAAAAATTACTTCTTACCCTCAAGAAAGCTCAGCAATATTGCCCACATTGGCAATCTACTGTTCACTACCAGTTGTTAGGTGAATTTTGTCTTTAGTAACAGCTACAGCAGGACAAATTAAGGCAATGTCTGGAGGCAGGGCTTGGCATGTGCTATATTCAGAAGAGAGGGACAGACCCTGGGCTGTGTACCTTTATGCTGTGCCAGTCTGCCTGCTGAAAATGGTCCATGCTGCTCCTGAAATATTAATCAAGGCTTCCCTCTTATCTAACAACACCCATAGAACTCAGGGCAACTGTGCTTTATGTAAATACCAGTATATATACTGCTGTATATACACAGTTGTAGTGTGATCTCCCCCTCCCTTTAGCTTCTCAGCAGCAGTTATTCAGCGCTTAGTATAATCCTTTCCTTTCTTTTCTGCTCACAGTGCACCCTAAAAGCCAGTGCATCCATAACGTATTCTCCCCCACATCACGCTGTACTGTGTAAATCCTCCCCCACTACAGTCCAGTGCACTTTATCAGCACTATGTCATGACATAGCAGAAAGGAGCATGTGCCGTACAGAAATTAGTCAGAGAAACAAGGGAAGGAGACATGTGAGTGTATTATGGGCAAACAGACCAGCTCTGATCCTGTCCCTTGAAATAGGGAGAATGAGAAAGTGCTGTGCACTAGGAGGGGAAAACCCCAAAATCACCACTGAAAGGGTTGAGGTAACTAAACCATGCAAAAATTATATGAAGTGATGAGTATACTTAAAAAAAATTTCAGTACTGTTACTTATATAACATATAATAGCATTTATGTGATGGAAGGTTCCAGCAAATACAAATAGGGTAGGAATAAAGACTTCTATGACTTTGTTCACTCTTCTAAAATAAGTGGTAGTATGCATTGTACAATGTTAGGCTACGTTCACACAACGTATATTTTCGTAAAATCATGGCGGTTGCTGCACATTGCAGCAGCAGCCGTGATTATTACAAAAATATACGTTACTTGCCGTCTACTATGGGATCCCGGCCAGAGTGTATACACATAGTATACACTCCGGCCGGGATCTCTAACGGCGCGTCAAACAACTGACACTGCTATTCATTGAATAGCGGCCGCAGAAAACCCTGTCAGTGCACACTATGGAGTGAGCGAGCACGGATGCGCCCGCATCAGAACTTTGCGGGGCTAAAGATCATCTGTCCTATACTGCAGTACCGGCCGGGATGATCTTTTCTTGGATGCTGGTGGACTCTCAATCATGCGTGGTTCCTCTTTGTCCCCAAGAATTGCTATACACATTAGAGTTCAGCCAATGATGATGAAGCCCATTGGGGTATAGTCAAGAAGGTGTGGTGACATGTACTGTGGCGTGCTCCTGGTGAACTCCTTGAGATTATCCAACTAAATATTGTCTACACGTGACTTTAGTGGTGTACAAAAAGTATACCTTCAGGAAGTAGACTGAATATAGTCATTAGCAGACTCCATGGTATACTTTGGCATATCTGATGGATACCAGTGACGTGTCAGCAATGTGTGATGTCAATGGGCTCTATTGTGTATGGGCAATATAGAACTTTTCCAAGAAACTGAAAGTTCAATTTGCCAATAAGCTTAAAGTGTACATGTAATTAGAGGGTTACTCTGGAAAAAAAAAAAAAAATTCAGATCAACTGGTGTCCGAAAACTGTACTGATTTGTAAATGGCTTTTATTTAAAAAATCAAGGCTTTAGGACTTAGTAGATGCTGTATACCCTACAAAAAAATTTAGTTTTCTATTCAGTCTGATGTGGTGCTCATTGCTGCCACCTCTGTATTTGATTGAAACTGTCCAGAGCAGAAGCAAATCCCCATAGAAAACCCCTCCTGCCCTGGGCAGTTCCTGTAAGAGACAGACGTGGCAGCAGAGAGCACTGTGTCAGACTGGAAAAAATACACCACTTCATGCAGGACATACAGCAGCTGATAAGTACTAGAAGACCGTTTTTTTTTAAACAAAGTAATTTACAAATCAGTATAACTTTTTGAAACCAGCTGATTTGAAATTATTTTTTTCCTCTGGAGTACCCCTTTAAAACATTTTTGATATGTCAAAAGTTTTGACGGGACACGGCTGAGCAATGGTCATGAGAAAAGGTGTGAAGATTCATGGAACCATGCTTCACTTCCCTGCTGTCAATCATTTCTGTCCAGCGGCCACATAGACTTAGAATGGAGGTGTCAGGGCAGAGATTGTGCAAGTTGGGGAGTAGAATGCTACCGGGTGCTTTCCCTCGCTTCTGATTGGTGGGGATTTCAGTAGTGACAACCCACCCAATAAAAACATTTGTCATGACCTTGTGACATATCAAAAGTTTCTCTTAATGGGAACATAGTGGGGAAAGGTGGCCACCTCTTTATGTATACAGCCACTAATAATGATCATCATCTTTATTAGCGGCCGTCTATATAACATGACAACCGCCTTTACCTGATATAGTCCCGTAGTGGGAACATAGCCATAAAATGGGCCAGGATGTGTAGATGTAGTAAACCATCTTATGTTACATATGGATTCTGACCACACATCTTTTTCTGGCCGTTTGATGGCAGTTTTTTTGGACATTTATCATTTCACACCCAAATACTGCCCGTTAATTCAAAAGAACATCTGTTACTCCACAAATAACGTTCGTTGGTTTGAAATAACAACCGTTATTTTGGTGCATCCAAAAAAAGACGTTGTGTGGTCGTGGCCTATAGATGCAGCAGAAAGATGCTGTACAGGCGGGCAATATGCTCATCTTCTGATGGCATTTATGGACATCAACAACAAACATGAATATGACGATGATGATCTACCTTTTGTACTTTATTGTCTACTATACTTTATCTCACATATTGCAGCACTGCATTGTCATAGAAAACATTTACTGAAATAATGCCGGGTGTACCATGTGCACATTTACCACATGTATCAGCGGGCTCTGCAGTCAGGTTAGCTCAGACTCTATTAATAAAAACTCACCTTTCAATTTAAAACCAAAGATGAAAAATGAGGATGAAATGAATAGTAAGGCAATTAATAAAGCCGCACCTTGTACTGCCTAAAAAACAAGACACAGACTCTAAGTACTCTACAGAGTACTTAGATGTGATATAAAACATTTAATATTTTTTTAATTGTGATGGAAAACACGGCACTTCCTGTGTTTTGACTGTTTTTTTTTTTTTTTTTTTCAAAGAGTCTAAACACAGGAAGTTCCGTGTTTACCAGGTCATCTGCTCTCACAGAAAAGGCAGTCATATGATTGAAGGACTCATTGAGCTGTGACTCTCTGTACTGGCCAGAATTCCTGTTTTGTCTCTTTTTTTCAACCAGCACAAGTCAGAAAATCTGCCTTCAGGAGACTGGACCTGGATTTCTGGTAAGTTCAGCTTTGTTTTACAGCATGATCATTTTTTTTTTATGTAAATCGCAAGCTTGCTATAGGTCACATATACTGTTTATTTAGATTTTTAAAGTTATAACAACAGGTACACTTTAAGGCTATGTTATGTAAAACAAAAAGTGTCTGCTTTTTGTTAAAAAAAGAAAACAAAAAAACCCTACGTTATTGTATCATTTTAATTGACTTCAAAAAATTGCCAGTCAACCTTCATTGCTTCGGCCAAACCACAAAATAACAGACATTATTTTGGATTCAAAATGTCCAATGCCATTTTAAAAAATTATAAACGTACAAGAAAAAACGTTGTGGGAACATAGCCTAAAGAAGAAAACAACAACAATATACAATGCACACAGCTGTTCAAATGCAGAAACACCAGTGTGCTCCACCATAAAGAGCTTAGCTGATAAGAAAAGCCCTGTTCAAAGTTTCCTCTGGATACTGATTGATTTGATGCAATTTATTGATTGTCCCATATATTCTTGTTCTTTCATCAGGTTCCTTTGTGAATACAGTACTTTGAGTTAGAAGACAAAATTAGGAACATAAAAAAGATTAAGATTTTTTTATTATTTCTATACAATGACTATTTGTTTAAAGAGTTTGTGGTCTAATGTAAAGATTTTTAAACTAAAGGCCCTATTTCGCTACATGATTAATGTCCGTGCTTGGCTGATTTCCGACTGTTCAGGTTAATAATCATTTGGTGTAATAGCGCATGTTGAACCATGTCGGCTGATCCTGGTCTTTAAACATGCTTAAAAAAAAATCACGATTATGCCAGTAACAGTCGGCAGTGCATCAATCTCTGTAATTGGAGCAGCAGCAGACCTCTGTTGACTCCAGTGGGCAGCCCAAACGATTTAAGGATCGTTTGAGCAGCCCATCCCACTCTCCATGCTGTATGTGCGTTTAATAGCACAAGCAGCAAGTGGAAAACGAGAGGGACAATCACGTGTAATATGGCCTTTAGATAGATGGACGGATATAGAGAAATAAATATGGGATAGATAATGGAGGAACCTACAGTATAAATAGGTGGATCGATTATACAACTAGAGAGTGCACACTGTAAGCATGACATTATTTGAAATAATAAAAAAAATCTTTTATCCACATGGATAGTCACAAAAATAAGCAAATAACTTGATTTTATTATCTTTTTCACTAGGAAGACATCATAGACAAGTTCCAGGGTTCCATCTACACTGAAAAAGGTTCTCTAAGGATATCTAAGGTTCTCTACATTAAAGAGGTTATCCGGCAAGCGAAACATTTGTTATACACCAACAGCTGAATACTGTACCTGTATGTTTCATTGCAAAATGTACAATTTAATCAGTACAGTACTATACATGTCACTACTGTCCTCCTACAGGTCTCTGGGTCCCTCACTAAATGATTCCGCCTCCACTTCTGAGGCAGACCCATCTTGGCAGTGACAGTCCACTCAGCCAATCACTGACCATGATGCTGTCCTGTCTCAGTCAATGATTGGCTGAGTGAGCTGTCACCACTGAGACGAGTCTGTCTCTGAAATGGAGGTGGGATCATTCAGTGGGGGCCTGGAGACCTGTAGGAGGACACCTGGTGTGCGCCGAGAGGTAAGCATAGCTTTTTTTATTGTTTTCTATATACTTGCAACAGTATATAACAACTTTCCCTTGCCAGATAACCCCTTTAAAGTAAATAACCAACTAATACCATTTTAGGTCCACAATTCTGTACCGAATAGCTTCACAATGTATCTCTTCAACGGATGGGATTCCATCTTTCTGATACAAATAAATATGTCCACTACTAGAAGGGTTTTGAGGCTTACTGCATTCTATTTTATTATTGAGTAGGAGTATCAGTAAGATCCTGCTCTCTAATGGTGGCTGCACACAGACAGAATATTATGCCTTTAAATTTATATCTGAAGGGAATCATAAAGTAAACATTCCCTTTAAGGCAGGGGTCTCAAACTCAATTTACCCGGGGGCCGCTGGAGGTAGAGTCTGGGTGAGGCTGGGCCGCATCAGGTTTTCCACAAGAAAAGCTCTTACAAAAACATTCCAATGTCATCAAATGTTTTGAAACCCCTAGCCCCCCCCCCACAGAACTATCACTCCCAGCCCCCACCCACAGAACTATCACTCCCAGCCCTCCCACCTACACACAGAACTATCACTCCCAGCCCTCCTCCACACACAGAACTATCACTCCCAGCCCTCCCCCCTACAGAGAACTATCACCCCCAGCCCTCCCCCCACAGAACTATCACTCCCAGCCCTCCCCCCTACACACAGAACTATCACTCCCAGCCCTCCCCCCTACACACAGAACTATCACTCCCAGCCCTCCCTCCTACACACAGAACTATCACTCCCAGCCCTCCTCCACACACAGAACTATCACTCCCAGCCCTCCCCCCCACAAAGAACTATAACCCCCAGCCCTCCCCCCACAGAGAACTATCACTCCCAGCCCGCCCCCCTACACACAGAACTATCACTCCCAGCCCTCCCCCCTACACACAGAACTATCACTCCCAGCCCTCCCCCCTACAGAGAACTATCACCTTCAGCCCTCCCCCCACACACAGAACTATCACTCCCAGCCCTCCCCCCCACACAGAACTATCACTCTCAGCCCTCCCCCCACACAGAACTATCACTCCCAGACCCCACACACACAGAACTATCACCTTCAGCCCTCCCCCCCACACAGAACTATCACTCTCAGCCCTCCCCCCCACAGAACTATCACTCCCAGCCCCCCCCCCTACACACAGAACTATCACTCCCAGCCCTCCCCCCTACACACAGAACTATCACTCCCAGCCCTCCCCCCCACAGAACTATCACTCCCAGCCCTCCCCCCTACACAAAGAACAATCACTCCCAGACCTCCCCCCTACACACAGAACTATCACTCCCAGCCCTCCCCCCTACACACAGAACTATCACTCCCAGCCCTCCCCCCTACAGAGAACTATCACCTTCAGCCCTCCCCCCACACACAGAACTATCACTCCCAGCCCTCCCCCCCACACAGAACTATCACTCTCAGCCCTCCCCCCACACAGAACTATCACTCCCAGACCCCACACACACAGAACTATCACCTTCAGCCCTCCCCCCCACACAGAACTATCACTCTCAGCCCTCCCCCCCACAGAACTATCACTCCCAGCCCCCCCCCCCCACACACAGAACTATCACTCCCAGCCCTCCCCCCTACACACAGAACTATCACTCCCAGCCCTCCCCCCCACAGAACTATCACTCCCAGCCCTCCCCCCTACACAAAGAACAATCACTCCCAGACCTCCCCCCTACACACAGAACTATCACTCCCAGCCCTCCCCCCACACAGAACTATCACTTTCAGCCTTCCCCCCTACACACAGAACTATCACTCCCAGTCCTCCCCCCTACACACAGAACTATCACTCCCAGCCCTCCCCCCTACACACAGAACTATCACTTCCAGCCCTCCCCCCCCCCACAGAACTATCACTCCCAGACCCCCCCCCCCCCACAAAGAACTATCACCCCCAGCCCTCCCCCCCACAAAGAACTATCACCCGCAGCCCCTTCACAGAGAACTATAACCCCCAGCCCTCCCCCCCACAAAGAACTATCACCCTCAGCCCCCCCACAGAGAACTATCACCCCCAGGCCTCCCCCCCACAGTGAACTATCACCCCCAGCTCCCCGCCCCCCCCCACACACAGAACTATGATACCCAGCCCTCCCCCACAAACCACTATCACCCCCAGCTCTCCCCCACAAACCACTATCACCCCCAGCCCTCCCCCCACAGAGAATTATAACCCCCAGCCCTCCCCCCCACAGAGAACTATCCCCCCCAGCCCTCCCCCCCACAGAGAACTATCACCCCCAGCCCTCCCCCCCACAGAGAACTATCACCCCCAGCCCCCCCCCCCCACACAGAACTATCACTCCCAGGCCTCCCCCCGACAGAGAACTATTACTCCCAGCCCTCCCCCCTACACAAAGAACTATCACTCCCAGCCCTCCTCCACACACAGAACTATCACTCCCAGCCCTCCTCCACACACAGAACTATCACTCCCAGCCCTCCCCCCTACAGAGAACTATCACCCCCAGCCCCCTCACAGAGAACTATAACACCCAGCCCTCCCCCCCCACAGAGAACTATCACCCCCAGCCCTCCCCCCACAGAGAACTATCACCCTCAGCTCCCCGCCCCCCCCCACAGAACTATGATACCCAGCCCTCCCCCACAAACCACTATCACTCCCAGCTCTCCCCCACAAACCACTATCACTCCCAGCTCTCCCCCACAAACCACTATCACCCCCAGCCCTCCCCCCCACAGAGAATTATAACCCCCAGCCCTCCCCCCACATAGAACTAATACCCCCAGCCCTCCCCCCCACACACACACACAGAACTATGATACCCAGCCCTCCCCCACACACCACTATCACCCCCAGCTCTCCACCACACACCACTATCACCCCCAGCTCTCCCCCACACACCACTATCACCCACAGCCCTCCCCCACACACCACTATCACCCCCAGCTCTCCCCACACACCACTATCACCCCCAGCTCTCCCCCACACACCACTATCACCCCCAGCTCTCCCCCACACACCACTATCACCCCCAGCTCTCCCCCACACACCACTATCACCCCCAGCTCTCCCCCACACACCACTATCACCCCCAGCTCTCCCCCACACACCACTATCACCCCCAGCTCTCCCCCACACACCACTATCACCCCCAGCCCTCCCCCCCCACAGAGAATTATCACCCCCAGCTCCCCCCTACACACACACACAGAACTATGATACCCAGCCCTCCCCCACACACCACTATCACCCACAGCCCTCCCCCACACACCACTATCACCCCCAGCTCTCCCCCACACACCACTATCACCCACAGCCCTCCCCCCCACACCACTATCACCCCCCTCCAAGGGTACTCCTTCCTGAGGACCGGCGGGGCATGACTTCACCCAGGCCGCACGTCCCCTTACTGATTGGCTGGACGTGCGGTCCGGGTGACGTCATGCTCCGCCGCCACGCAGGAGTGGAGCTGAGCACTGCGGGAGGAGGGGGGCCGGGGCGCTCCGGCAGAGAGCTGCACTGCACTGCACATGTAACTACAAATAGAAGATAGATGTGCCGTGTTTCTGCCCATCTATCTTCGGCACATCTATCTTCTATTTGTAGTTACATGTGCAGTGCAGTGCAGCTCTCTGCCGGAGCGCCCCCGGGCCATACTTACAGTAAACTTACCATTGAGGTGGGGGCCACAAACTAGTGTCCCGAGGGCCGCAGTTGGCCGCAGTTTGAGACCCATGCTTTAAGGGAATGCTCAAACACACACACAGTAAAATAAAAATAGAATCTTAATTTTGAGGTTAAAATATGCCCTATTGAAGTCAATGGCCTGGCATTTACTTTAAGGCTTGGTTTACACTGTTTTTGGGCACTACAATCTGTGTGTATGTCAGAATATTGTGCAGGTTTATACAAATCACATGCATGGACTATCTTTAAACAAATGGATGCCAAAAGAAAATAATTTTGACATGCGACTCGTAAGAGGATATGCCCCAGTATAGAATTGCTTTATCTGTTTACTATACATAGTGAAAAGGGAAACAATACCGACCCGTATGTGTTTTACTTTCCAAAGAAAGAGTAAAGGTTTATGCGGGGTTAGAAAAAACACAGGTACTTTTTTTTGTAAAACAGCACCACTGTTGTCCTCAGGTTGTGTGTGGTGTTACAACTATCTACAGGTCACTACAGGAACTGCACGTTCAGTCATCTAGTGACTGAGGCAGGACACCATGATCATACATAATCACTTACTCCCTATCATGTGGACAGGTCATAAGTGCCTATGGTGGTAAAACCCCTTTAATTTTCCAATAGTAGAGTCACAAACCGTACTGAAGATTTCTTATATATCAGACAACATAGAAAACCTACTTCCATAAAAAAAAATATCCTGAGGGGATGAAGGTATAGGAGCAAGAGGATAAACAGTCAGGACTTGGACATAGTCACAGAAATTAGGAACACGCCATGAAGGAGCAATGTGCTTTATACAATCATAAAATCCTTTATGGGACTTTGCATTTACTTTTAAACTTTTTGTTTTGTTTTCCTCTCCTGCATGTCCTTCAACTTTATAGGGTCCCAAAGCTTGTAAAGTCCTGTTTTCTACATCAGTGTTTCTGTTTTCAATTTGCTGACTGAGAAGAACAGTATCTTTCTGTACTGTAGGTGTGTGGAGCAAATCTTCTCGAGAAAAAGCATAAAGTTTGTAAATGTTTAGAAAAGTGTAATATCTAATAAGTATAACTTAAAGGGGTTTTCTGGGATACACACATAACCATGGGATGATGCCGGGGCTGCAGGGGACATGACAGTGATGTATACTTACCTGTCCTGCTCCCACCATAAATGGCCACACAACATGTAGATTCTATACTCTAAATGGCCGCCATTTCCTGTGGGAGATGAGCAAACCAGGCCGAGGTTGGCTAGGCTGTATTCCTGTTTTCCAGGTGGGACCGGGTTGTCTCCACCTTCCCCATGGAACAGGAATACAGCGGGATTTAAATGCAGATGGTTCGGATTCGTACGAACCCCAACCCAGGGTTTGCTCATCTCTAGCGAATGTTGTGGAAATGCTAACAACTAAGGAGAAAAGGCAGCCTGGGAACTGGCAGCTATGGCAGACCAGGACAGGTAAGTATATATCACTTTCAAGTTCCCTGCAGCCCCGGCAGCAGCATAGATAATGGAGGACATTTATGAAAATTCTGCTCGAGGCAAACACCAGGAAGAAGGTGCAGAATTGCCCCCTTCTCCCTGGCGTATGCCTGCCATATCCACCGCTCGCCTGATGGGTGGGCAGTGAAGGCTTGAGGGGGGTTGGCAAAGCGAAGAGGAGGCGTGGCCTCCTCTCGCACTTCATTTATCAGGATATCATAACTAATTATCCAAATCTACACCTGCTGGAAACAGGTGCAGTTTTGTTGCGCCAGGCACAGGATCAGATGCACGGTCGGCCGGATTTACTAAGAGGCATGCACCTCTTAGTGAATACAGCTGTGGAAAATGGGGCGGGGCCCATATATTTTTGCGCATGACATCAGTGGGAATACCTGTCCTTCTGCAGGGTATGTGCCTATTCTAAGTTACATGTCCTCTCAATGACCCCCAAGTACATAATGTAACAATGCTGATACAGATGTTTCGGTAATAGTATAATCTGCAGGTTTTATCGTCCACAGAATGCTCTTCATCCAATTTCCCCATAATTGATGTCACTGAGATGATATATTCTGTGTATTGAAGATGGAGACCAAGTAAAGCCTTACAGGAAACACTCTACTTATCATGTTAGTGGTTAATTGGCTTTCATATAGTATATCTAAATCTGCCATGTCTCCGACCATAGCCCTCGCATAGGTAGCTGTAGGAGTATGGATAGATTAACGTAACTGGGGGTGGTTATATCATTAGTTATTGTCTTTCCAGGTTTCTTCTTTGATGATACTTTCAAGTTCCCATAAAAGCGAACATAAGCATCTGAATTTTACCAGGGGACATATATTCTAAAAACCATTTGTGGATGATTTCAATTCCATACCATCGCATAGTAAAGGTCATTGTCGACTTTGTGCGTCTGTTACATATAAAGATACAATTATTGACAAACTTTAATAACTAAGCAAAAAATACTGAATCGATGTAGCAGATTTACAGTCGTTTCAGCAAATATTTACACCCCCACCTTTATGAAATCATGTATTATATTGCATATGATACTATTTTTGTACATTTTTTCCACATTATGTGTTAGGGCTGCTTCTTAGGGAATGTTCAGTGTATTTTAAGACCCAGATATGCTTGTTTTACAGCATGAGCCTCAATTTTTTTTTTGTTTTACTGAACCTTTTCGGCACATTTTACAAGTGGAGTATTTGCTTATAAGCGTACCAATAAGAAAGCAAGAGAAACACACTTGTCACTGTACTGTATGTCCAAAATTAGCACCATTCCTTTTTTATGGCTATACTGTAGTATGTATACTATAACTACATGGAAACAGTCATGATTTCCCATTTAATGTAACTCAATTGAACAAAAATGGACATAACATTAAAAAACAGGTGTTTTATGACACACCAAACAAAACAAGCTATAAGTGAACATTGCCTTATAGTAAATAGAGATGAGCGAACCTGGAGCATGCTCGAGTCCATCCGAACCCGAACTTTCGGCATTTGATTAGTGGTGGCTGCTGAACTTGGATAAAGCCCTAAGGCTATGTGGAAAACATGGATATAGTCATTGGCTGTATCCATGTTTTCCAGACAACCTTAGAGCTTTATCCAAGTTCAGCAGCCCCAGCTAATCAAATGCCGAACGTTCGGGTTCGGATGGACTCGAACCCGAACCCGGTTCGCTCATCTCTAATAGTAAAGATGCAGTTTTAATTCTATATTAGATATACAGAGGTATAAATATATAAAAAGGGATTGCTGGTGGATCTTGTAAAACTTAAAAGAAATCTCACAGCTATACTCGATGCTCCTTCTTCCTGTTTACCACCACTTCTTTATTGTTCCTGCGATGCTTTATCCCTACAGAAACTGTCCTGCTTAGCCTATCACTGATTGAGGTAGGACACCACTTCAGCCATCGATTAGCTGAGCAGGGCTGTTCCTATGGAGCGATGTCACAGGAACAATAAAGATCCAGTGTTGAACTGGAGAGATGGAGCCACAGACCAGCAGCTGTGGAGTATTGGGGGAGGTGAGTATCACTTTTTTTTATATATATTTATAGCAGCTCCAGCAAAATCTGAAAATTTTTCTCATGATAAACCCCTTTAATAACATTCTCTACCAATTTAGCTGTACCCCGCTGTCTCTCTGACTATATCTCTCTATCTGGGTTTAAAAAAAATAGTTTCCAACACCCTATGGCTAGGTTCACACAACATCTTTGGTCTTTTTGGATGTCCATCATTTTGGAAACATGGACATCTTCTTAAAAAAAAGACGGCCATCGAACGGCCCAAAAAAAATCAGTGAATGTTGTTTTAAAAAATTTAGGATCCCCATCTTCATCAGCCAGCATGTACAGTAACTACAAAGAGCTTCCCCCTTCTGTCCACCCTGGTACTTCTGTCTATTACACGGGCAATTTATTGTGTAACTAACTGTATAATGTATCAGTTCCCATGTGGGAAGACTTATTTTAGCATGAGTCATTTTTATTACCTTACGGTATGTAATATATTGGTCTTCTACAGTAGTTATATTAGAGACAAATTCGATTAATGCTAGACTTTCTAAGTCTAATATTGTTAGACTTTCTTATAGAGTGCCTGTATCCTGTATAACAAAAATAACAATGTTTATGTCTATAATAGGCCAAATACATTGAAGATATTATTGTGTTTTCTATTCTTGGAATACCATATTGAGATGTATGCCTTGTGCTTCTGTTTAGAAGAATAGAGATTTATAGTCATTTTTATCTTGTAATACAGTCCTTATTGATAGCAATTTCCTTTCCTTTGATTTTCAGAAAGTCCATAATGTTATTTTACACACCACAGTGCTGAATCAGCAGAATCATGCCATATTCTAGCTAAGCCTCAATAATTAGGTCTGTGTTAACAAGCTCTTAAAGAAATTAGGTCCTTTAGAATAGCGATCAATCAGCATCACTACTATAGTAACCTGCATCCCCATGAAAACCTGGGTGGTCAATACGTTTTGAATGAATAGAATGCAGATCAGTGGCACAGATACAGTATTTTTATGATACAGAAGTCGGAATCCCCTGCATAGTTTAATGGCCATAAAAATGACATTTAGAGTTTAGGAATACTATTGTTTTTATTGACAGAAATATTGCTACTTTTATTTTAATTTGTTGCATAGGACATTTTTCTTTTTGAATATAGGAATTTTTTTTATTGACAATACAAAATGTCAGCCATATTAGCTTCTAAGTCTGCTGTTGCCTCCTAGCTTCTTTTCTATCAAAGCTATAGGAACATTCTATGTGTCCCCAATATAGTTGCTCTCCCTCCTGCTGTGAAGGCTAGAAAGGCTGGTGAATGCTCAGTGAGCAGGGAGACATGAAGGGGGAGATTTATCAAACATGGAGTAAAGTGAAACTGGCTCAGTTGCCCCTAGCAACCAATCAGATTCCACCTTTCATTCCTCACAGACTCTTTGGAAAATGAAAGGTGGAATCTGATTGGTTGCTAGGGGCAACTGAGCCAGTTTCACTTTACATCATGTTTTTGTATAAATCTCCCCCATAGTATATACCTCACTTCTCTGTGTACAGATGAAGGAACTCCTGTTTTAACCTCTTAAGGACATATGACGTACCCGTACGTCATATGTCCCCAGGAGGTGTTCAGAGCGGGGCCGCGTGGCGACCCCGTTCTGAACCACCGCGATCCCGGGTGCCGCGTGTAGCCCGAGATCGGAGCTATTAGCAGGCACGGTCTGATCGCCGTGCCTGCTAATCAGATACCACTAGACACCCACTAGACACCAGGGATAAGCTGCGCCCGGTAATCGGATGCAGCTGTCATGTTTGACAGCTGCATCTGATTACTGTATTGGCGGGGACGGCGATCGGACCGTGCCCGCTAATATCCGCGGTCCTGGGCTACAAGGGGCACCCGGAACCGCGGCAATTCATAGCGGGGTCGGCGCGCGGCCCCGCTCTGAACACCTCTTACGGGCGCATGACGTACGGGTACGCCATGCGTCCTTAAGAGGGTTAAAGTGTCACTGTCGTTAAAATTTTTATTGCAGAAATCAATAGTATAGGCAATTTTAAGAAACTTTGTAATTGGTTTTATTAGCTGAAAAATGAATTTTTATCATGAAAAAGCAGTTTGAAGTTCTCCCCCCTGTCTTCATGGTTTTCCTATGGAGAGAGAAAGTAAAAGCAGCAAAACAGGACAACAAAGAGTTAACATTCACATCCCGGGCTCTCTCCTTTGACAGGCACCATGGACCTCTCTGACCTCTAATTAGGGCTCTGAACAGCTCCACCGCTGAGCAATCCTTTGTTCTCTGCTCTCAGCTGCCCACTAATCTCGCTCCTTCCCCCTCCCCTCTTCATAGAACAGATCCGACTGATGAAAAAACAGTCGAGATTTCCTGATTCTGAGGAGTGGATGACAGAAAGGAGAGGAGGGGGGGACCTGGGGAAAGGCTTTTTACATGCAGATAATGGCATATTTGTATTTTCTTAAAATCGCCTGGACTATTGATTTCTGCAAAAAAAAATTTAACAACAGTGACACTTTAAGGTTTATGTAGGTTCTAAGGAATCCTACTCTTTCAGCCTAGGATTCTGTAGAAACAATTTGCAGGTCTTTGACAGGAGTCTATAATCCTTTATTTACTGAGCAGTGAGGCACACAGTGTATGCCTCACTGCTCAGCGAAGATTTGCTAGGCTAGGAAAGAGTGCTTGACCCGACAAATGTGAGTAAGTAGCTGTGCACCCAGTTCAATGAACTGAGCAGCAAGGCATACAGTGTCTGCTTATCAATGGCCGTTGTTATACTGGCCAAACACTTGCAAGTGCTTGTATGTTTATGCCACCGTTAGGGTGTGTATGGAAATCAATTCCGCACCAATCAACAGCCATTGATTTCCATGTAATGCCTCCCATGCTGAAAAGAACGGCCACTGTTTTCATTGTAAACAGCGGCAGTTCTTTTCCAATAAAGTACATTGAGTGAACATACCTTTAATGTGCAGGAGCAGGGACTCCTGTCTTTGACAGAAGTCTCTGCTCCTGTACTAATTTACCTAAAATGAATCATGAAAAAATAAGTATTTTTTATAAAATTTTATAAAATTCAGACCTAATTATATATTTTTTTAATTGACCGGCTCATCTCTACTCTGGACCAATACAGAAAAACTGCTTATATTGTGCCCCTGTATTGTGCCCAAACAAAAGTGCTGCGGAATCTGTTGGCGCTATACAAATAAATATTACTATTATTATTATTATATCTCTGTAAATAAAATATGTAATTGACCAACTATTGCTACTGCTGTAACATGTGATTTATTAACATACTGTATGTATTATTTTTGAATTTTAGGTAGAATTGTATTTTAATGCATTCTTTAAAGTGGTTCTATAGGTTAAGCCACATGATTAGCCAAAGAGGACATAATGTAACATGAATGGAAATTATGCCCACATGCTGACACCAAGCACTCAACACTAAGGGTTACACATTTACTGGAACTATTCAAACTAGGACTATTTCGGGCTCTGTCACAGTCATTATACTTGTCATTGTGTCATTATGGCTGTACAATGAAATTGTGTCTATGTTGTAATTGCAACCTCTCTCACACACTTCACATTACAGAATATCTCTGTAGGTGCAAGGGTTCCATAATGAAGAGTGAAAGGAATATATGCTACTTAAAGAATATATCTGAAACAAAGGCAAAATCATACTGGAAGCCTGTAATAGTTTATTGGGTACTCTCATAACAGCAATGCTCATTGTGAGTATAAATTTCAGGTCAAATATTACAATATACCAGCTTCTCCGAAAAAAGGGCAGGGTCTTAAGTTATTTTCTTTCTTAGAAAAAAGGGCTAGGGCTTATTTTTGGGCTAGGTCTTATTTTCGTAGAAATACGGTAAGCCCCTACACTGTAGCCCCACTCTATGGGGTAGTTAGCCACCATACTATATGTTGATAGGCTCCTATACTGTAAGTTCCCTTGAATACCTCCCTCCCGTATCTGTAGTTGTTCTCTTATACTGTATACATCTCGCCTCTGCAGGTAGTCCCCATACTTCATACCTCTCTCCCCCCTCTGTAGTTGGCCCATGTACCCTCCATTTTCCATTATTCAGTGTCCCCTACAGCGCATCTTCTTACCACTCCTGTCTCCCTGCTGCTTGTGTTGATGCAGCCCTAGGGTTGCATCCAACTTCTCTAGCCACTGAGAGTCAAATGCAAAGCGTTCACGTTTGGACGAACCTGAATGTTTTGCAAGTTCGCTCATCACTACTAATTTATGTAAACGTGGCCAGGTTGGGCAAAAAACAAATAAGACATGCTTACTTAATTGCCCTGATCCCCTGCCATTCTGGTGGTGCCCTGCTTCCCTGCGCAGCCGTCCTGTATAGAGCCCACTATGCAATTATGAATATGCATAGTGGGCGGGAAGGGAGGGGGCCGGCTTGGGGGGCCGCGGCGATGCTCTCCGGCCATGAGCAACGCCCTAAATGCTCTTATGCTAGTAATTTGCATAAGAGCATTTAGCGATTTTATAAGCAATGCTGAGGAGGAGAGAAGTGTAACTGATGGACATATTCTGCTAATGTAAACGGCTACTGCGGCATATCAGCAGGTTCTCTGGGAAGAACCTGCTGATAGTGGCGCTTTCAGACTGACTGATTGAGGCAAGTACAAATTTATTTATTTTCTTATCCCAGCCTAGCCACACATAACATTAAAATTCCTAAGAGAATACTTTTAATCAGAAACAGAGCCCTAAGGTCCTATTACAAGAAGCGATTATCGGATGTATTTGGCCGATTATCAGCCATTACAGCCGACGATCGCTTTGTGTAATAAAAGGCAACTATCAACCGACATGCACAATGCCGGCTGTTTGTTATCTTGTGTTGAAAGACTAACAACAACGATGGCAACAATCTGCTGCCATTGCCCCGTGCAACAGGAGCGGCAGCAGCAGAACACAACGATCTCCTAAGGGCTCCCCTGATGATGTAAAGATCATCCGGGGAGATCCTCTTACACCACTTTCCCGGCACGTGTAATAGTGCCAGCAGTGAGCAGGGAGCAAGCGAGCACTCACCTGATAGGTCGGCACTCACTTGCTCCCGCTGATCGCCCCGTGCAATAGGGGCTTTAGTTTATGGAGGCAAAAAAGACAACAATGCAGTCATGTTGGCAGTATAAAGAGTATATATTCCATATATGTTTTTAGGGACTGATGATAGATCAGTAGACAGATTCTAGTAATTGATGTCCCTCTTCCATCAGGATCAGTCCGTTTTTCAATCACTTTAGGTCAATTGAAGACCAAATAACCTTGCAAATGTGAAGTTAGTCTTATATAAGATGCTGGGTAACAGGTAGAAAGAGCCATAGATTATCTGACAACCAATAGATACAGTAAACAATTAATATACCTGTGTCCAGGCAGGTTATCCTACATTTGGAAATTCCTTCCTATTGCCCATCTTGGTTATAAAATATGAATCACAAGTATTATTCTGTTAAGAGTATTTTAGCATTTCAAACAGCATAATAGGATTGTTTCAAGAAAATAATTGTCTCTAAATGACTGTAGGCATGTGTCTCACAGGAGTGCGGCTGTAATGAATTGAGCTAAAAAGGCGGATACCCAGGTCATTATTGACGTGCAACTACAAAGGTTCACTTTGGACGTCAATAAACGAGTTCTAAGGCGGTATCGAAGCCTCTGGTCAATGAAGTGTGCAGAACGCTCAATCATAAGCGTGTTCTTTGTAGCTGCTAGTAAGCTAATACTGTTGGTTGTAATTGAAAAATAGGAATAGAATTATGAGTCATTCAACTATAATTAAATGTTACTTACAAACTACAGAAAATGAGACATATTGCATGCATGCTATATAAAGGATAAACTGCTCCGATTAGGACAATGAATGCAGCCTGCCACATTTTCCTTTGGTCTCTGTAAGCTAGCTTAGACTTCAGTAGTGTTAACCTTTATCTTTTAATATTCAACATAGGAAGCTACAAAAAGGTGAGAGTAACCAATAAATGTATTGTACTCTTTAGATACTTAAAAATAAAGATGTACTGCTAAAGCCCATTGGGGAGAGTTAAGTGAAATCCTGCCATTTCTGATTCACTCACCTTTTTAAAAGGCACATCCTTCTTAATAAATCATGCACGACAGCACAGTAAGACTGGGCTGCATGGAGGCTATGCCCATTGCTACACTAAGCCACGTCCACTTGCCTCACAGTGGCGCCACTGTCATAAAACAACAAAAATGCACAAATTTTTGTGCAAACTAGAGACTTGAGTAAAAATGTAAGACTTGACAACAAGTCATTTACATAGAATCTTATTAAATTTACCCATTAGCTATAAAGACGTGCACCAAAAGCGCAGAACAATGAGACATAGCCAATTGCAAGCACTAACTAAGGGTCCGTCCTTTAAGACTAACAGATTTCTTGGCCACAGGGGCTGCAAATGAGCGCTCATCAGCAAGATTGGCACTCGTTAGCTGTGTCTTTACATGGCACAAGAAATCTAGTGGCTGGGCTGCACGAACGATCCATGTATTGTTTGTGCAGCCATGGAGACTGACAGTACGATATGCATATATATGTTGGCAGTTTCCATATCACACAGCAATGTATACTTACCGCTGCTGCTTGTGATGCGGAATCCTCCTCTCTGTGCTGTGTCTTCAGACTGTCCTTCCTCTAGAATGATTGACAGCCGGAGGAGGCGGGGCCTGAAGAAACAGCAGCTGGACAGGAGAGGTGGAGAAGAGGATGCGCAGCAGCAGTAAATATGTACTGCTGTGTGATATGGAAACTAACAGGATGAATATATGTATATCTGTGCTGTCAGTTTCCCTTTATGGTCATCAGCCTCACATCCTCTGTTTACACAGAAACATGTGTGGTCGATGCCAATAAATTTTAAAGCCTGTTGAAAACAGATGATCAGCCGACAATTGATGTCACTTTTACACAGATTAAATATTGGCTAAAGGAGCGTTTTTTTTATTTTGTGCAATGCCATTGGCCCTTAATGCTGTGCATTCTGCATGTGTTAACAAAGCCTTAGTGCATCACTTCATTGCAGTAATTAATCATTTATTTGCCGTCCAGACGTCCTTTATTGCGAAACTTCAACTTGTGCGGACATACCCTAATGGTGACCTGTATCATGATATGAGGGTAATATAAACTATATATAGAATGGCTATCAAACTCCAAAAATACATCTTGGAACCAAACTGTCAATCATAGCACGTGAAAGAGAAGAATGCATTTACAATACTAATTGCTGAGCACAGCTGCATTCATTACCCTTCTCCACCTAATAATACTCATATAGAGAAGCTGGAGAAAACCAATAAGCTTAGGTGTCTGTGTAGGCAAGAAAAATAAACTTTCCTAAATTCATTTTCAGAGTTCCTGAAAGTGAAGAAAGACACCCAGCAGTATGAGGAGATGACGCAAGAGTTGAGGGGGATAAGGAGAAGTTGTAAGACCCAAAATATGCTGTTCTTGCAACATGTGGATCCTGGTGGAGCTGAAGAAGGAGAGAAGGAGAGCAATGGGTCATCTATGTGCTGATGAGGTTGAAAGAAAGACTTTAGTGTGTGGGAGTATTGCAATTGCAAAAACCACATATGATGCATCACTATACAGTGTAGGTGCATAGTGACGATTGCCCAATGGCCTGATGAATAACCATAGAAGTGTGTGCAGAGTTGGAGGAAGAATGGAAAGTAGAGAGGGTGTTAATGGCAAAGACTGAAGACCACATGGTACAAAGCAGAATGCAATATGGGTCCGCAGAAAATACTCAGTGAACACAAAATAGCCACTGTGTGAAGTTTTCAACAGGAGCTATCCCCAGTCCATGCTAATATGGCAAAGTTATTCTAAATAAAAAAAAACTTGTTCCTGACCCAATAGGGAAAACTGTCAAGACTAGAGAGGGAATAAATGAGCAAGGACTCTCCTGCAGCATTTGACTTTTTAGTGGCTTAGTGCCGAACACATTGCAACCATCTTTAATGTATGTTCTACCTCAGGGGGCCATGCCACACCTAGTAGTAAGTAAAGAGCAGCATAAACTAGTAACAGAGGAGCTAAACAGAATTGTTCTATGCAGCTAAATTGGAGATATTCCTTTGAATAACAATGACTCAATGAGCATGGCAAATTATTTCTCTCTATTAGGTGTGTATGCTCAATAGTCTCGGATATTCATAAACACCAGCACACTCTGTCCACCTGCTGCCGCTTGGCAGTTGTCTATCTATTATATACATTGGCAGACAGCTGTTAACATCTGAAGCGTGGGAGGAGTGGCACAGCACAATGGCCATTCTCCTGCATATCAGGATAACGTCTGAACAGAATGATTATAGGCTGGGTTCACACTGCGACTGCGTTTTTGCAATCCGTTTTTTCATCCGTTTTATGCAAAAAAAATTATAAAAAATGGGTGAAAAAACGGATGCATTTGTGTTCATCCGTTTTGATTCATTTTTCCATAGACTTCCATTATAAAAAGGATCAAAACTCATCTGTTTTTTTAGCATACACAAAAAAACGGGTGACCATAATTTTGTGTACGCTTAAAAAAACGGATGCTTTTTGTTCTGTTTTTTTTTTTATAATGGAAGTCAATGGAAAAATGGATCAAAACAGAGGCACACGAATGCATCCATTTTTTAATCTGTTTATAGCATAAAATGGATTTTGAAAAAAATTGATTTCGAAAATGCAATATAAACCCAGTATTGAACCAATCTTTTCAGTATTTCTGTCACTAGTTTATGCTGCCTTCATTTACGGGAGCATAAACCTGATTGCCTGCATGAACCTAACTTTATTAGCAACACTGGAGTGCTTCTAATTCAGTGACTTCTTCTCAACAGCTGAAACAGCCATTGCCAAAGGGAAAGGTGTCCAAATTCCAGTCATCCATTCTAAGTGCTGTACTTTGCAACCCTGTGCTTTGAGAGAAGTCATTGCCTTCATCTTATGCTTAGGCTTGTCATACTGACTTTGCCTCCTTTTCTACATTGGATATTCATAGCAGTATACCCACGACCAGTTGGTGACTATTCTAGCCAATGCCACCTAGGAATCTGGCTGGGTAAGACCATACTGTCTTGTGGAACACTGAAGCCAGTCTTGTTATGTGAGCAGTGTATGTGACATCACTACTATGGGTCTGGCAGGGAATAATGATGCAGGAACACTAGAGTGGTATGGGATAATTCCAGAAGAATTATATTCTAGTGATAGTTCTTGTATCCCTACAAGATACTTGGCAAAAGTCTATGATCTACTGCATATACCATTCATATTTCATTTCAATGCAATCTACTTCTTAAGATTTCACACAGATATACTTTTAAGATAAGAAGTTATATTTTACATGATTAAATTGAAGCACGTTTCAAACTAGTTAGAGAGATGGTAAAGAAGATGATCTGTTAGTAAATGAATAAAACAAAGAATTTCCTACCCATAAGAGTATATATCATGTACTGAATTTGATTCCAGAGGTGATGCAGAATCATTAATAAAGTCAGAATTGATAAGCTGAGAACTAAGCCCTGTGAGGAAATAAGAAAACAGGCTTTCATCATTGGCATTGGTATCATACAGTTTTTATGAAGGATCCAGTGGTTTACCATACAAGCTTGGAAAATGGCGCCATAGTACAACAAAGTACAACCACTCAAATAGTCCAATGGAGGGGGGGGGGATATGTAAAGATTTACATAGAGGTGTCCCCTGCAAAGCCACACCAACTTTTAATAAGCTCTGCTCAGTTTTTTTCCATTAGAATGAAGGAAGATTTTTGAAAGTTGGTAATCTGTGCACAAACACCTGTGCATAAACTTGTGCATTTTTTGTACAGCAGAAAACTAACATACGAACATTAAAGGGTCACTGTCATCATAGAGACATGTCAAAAGTTTTCATCATTCAGGGTCTGAGTGTTCAGACCTGTACCAATCAGGAGAGAACCACTCCCGCTCAGTGTTAGAAAAAAGAGTCGGGCTCCTAATGTTAGTTTATGTAGGCCAACTCTTTTTTTCTTACACATAGCGGGGAGAGGACGCTCTGCAGCACAGTCCTCTCCCGCTCAATCTCCTGATTGGTATGGGTCTGAACGCTCTGACCTGTACTGATCAAAACTTTTCAAACATCTCTATGACATGTCAAAAGATTTCCCAAACGACAGTGACACTTTCATGAATTTCCGTTACTGGTTTCTTTACCACCTGATTATAATGAACTAAATTAGCAAGAAATCAGTTTTCACAGGAGACAAAAAGTGGGCATAAAGAATAGCTGAAAATACTGACTTTGCTTGGGATTGATATTAGCACATTTTTTGCCCCTGAGGCTTCATTACAAAAATGAAGGCAATTCTAATTTTTAGCCAAATGCTAAGATTCTTCTCTTGGTTTTTTAGAATATATAATAAAACAAGATGTGAGGATGTGATACTGTATCTTTAGTTAACTTCTTTAAAATGTTATTGCCTAGGATATGCCATGAGTTTATGATCAGAGGGGGTCTGACATCTAGGACGCCTCAGTGTTATAGAAATGGATAAAAGTCTCCTATTCTTATGGATTGTCTTTGAATTTATGCGTGATGGCTATTAACCATTCCTCCTAGTATAAAGGCTTTGAAGGTAAACCTTGACATATGTTACAAGAGTTATTGCTTATATACTTTTTTGACTATTAAACATATAAGTATTTTCAAAGGCTTTATTGGTAAGAATCAGGTAAAGGATCTTTATAGAAAATTTCCAGGACTAAACCATTGTTGACTTAAAGTGTTCCTGTAGTAGCAATTTTTTTTTAAAGAAATCAACAGGAGTCATGATCGCAAGCAGTTTTGCAATACTCTTCCTTAAGTTTTCTGTGTTTGAATCAAAGATATACAAATGGCCAAACTGTGGTCCACGCTCCCTCCATGCCGTTATTTGGTCTTTTCTCTGTTCAAAAAAGAGACCAAACACAGGAAGTCCCAGTCCAGCGTTCACGCAAGGAAAGACACTTGCTTATCATGCAGATTGTATATCAACTGAGGACAGTTAACTAAGGTTAATTATATTTTCAACTATGTACAGTATGGTTACCAGTAGACAGTGCTCTTTGTTATGCAACAATTCAGTCAGTATAATGTCACCATGTTGTTACAGAAGTTTTGGCGCTGTATGACAGGAGATCTGACCATACAATGCGAACACCCCAGGATTCTCTGCCACTGAATGTGGACAGGCAGTACCTGTACACATGTGCACAGAAGACTTGTCCCGGCCCGTGCCCGCTCAGGAAAGACTGTCAATCAATACCAAGCCATGTCTGTGAACGTGCAAAGGACTAGGACTTCCTGTGTTTGGTCTCTTTTTTGAACAGAGAAAATACCACATAGCTATGAAGGGAGCATAGACCGCAGTTTGACAGGAAAGGAGAAACCGACTGGCCATATGTATAATGGTAATTTAAACATAGAAGACTTTAAAAATAATAGAGTATATTGCAAAACTACTTGCCATCACAATTTTTTCATGACAATGTTTATATCAATGGTTTCCTGACCTGAGAACACATCATTGTTGCCCCTTCAATACTCTTCCAGGTGCAGTGGCTCCTCTTTGTTTGTTATTGCATCTTAGACCAATTTACTTTCATGGATTTCATAGACTGTAAGTTTTTGACTGTAAGTTTTGTTTGAATGTCTGTCTATGTAACCCCAGAAATAAAAAAAATAGTAGTTTACTCGTCAAGTAAAATATTTTGTCTCCTCCTAACATGCTGCTCTTTTTCTTGTTCACAGCTCGTTGTCTTGGTTACCGACCACCTCTCTGCTCTAATATTTATAGTATATGTATTTACATATATTATATAGTATATACATACACAATATATTACCACACATCTACATGACAGTTATATATATACACAAGCCAGACCACTGCTTTTAGAGCAGAGTGGTGGTTGGTAACCTAGCCATCTAGGTATGAACAATGGGAGTGAAACGGAAGCATATCAGTAGGAGACAAGTTTGAGAAATGAATATATTTACCAAAATATTTAACTTGACCTAACCATATTAGTTGAGATGGGAAATACCTGTTTAACACGAGTAATAAAATATTTCCCAAATGAAGCACTCTAACCAGTAACATCTACCAAAGAACATGTGAAATCTTAGAACATATACTAAAGAACCACCAAATAATGCAAAATAAATATATCATTTAAAAGAAGTGATCTACAATAAGGAAAAGTCATAAAGGAAGCAGTGACTGCGTTATCTTCATAAGCTGTAATTAGATTTTGCTTACACTACGTCACCTCCTATAGGGCTGAAGGCCACTTTCTTGAACTATTGTTAATCTTCATTAAGTTCATGTCGTAGGAGGTATGACCATGTTAATTATTATCTTATTTATATCATAAGAAATATAAGAGCAGCAGGAACCAAATCTCTATTAGTTTAAAAATGTGAACTACAAATAGAGGAAAACACCACCTATAATATGAATGGTTTTACACTTTTTAAAGGCTATGTTCACACTACGTATATTTGAGGCTGTATGTTTGAGGCTGTATAGCAACCAAAACAAGGAGTGGATTGAAAACACAGAAAGGCTCTGTTCACATAATGTTGTAATTGAGCGGATGGCCGTCATTTAATGGCAAATATTTGCTGTTATTTTAAAACAACGGCTGTTGTATTGAAATAATGGAAGTTATTTACTGTTATATGGCGGCCATCCACTCAATTTCAACATTGTGTGAACAGAGCCTTTCTGTGTTTTCAATCCACTCCTGGTTTTGGTTGCTATGAGGACCTGACATGAGGACCAAATACAGCCTCAAATATACATAGTGTGAACTAAAGGTCAGGTTTCCTATCCTTCCTCAACGAACATAGGATAACGTAAGATAAATAACGTAGGATAACTCATTTCTAAATCTCAGTTATCTTTAGGGTTTCTAGTGTGTGTTACTGGACAAGCCTAATAGGTTTCTTCTAAGACCTTGTGTATATGGATTCTTTTCTAGACAGATTCCATGTTGGATCCTGCATCAGAATCCTCATGGAAACTGTGTAGATCAGGGATGGGAAACCTTCGGACCTCCAGCTGTTGCAAAGCCGCAATTCCCATCATGCCTGGAAAGGCATGATGGGAATGATAGTTTTGCAACAGCTGGAGTGCTGATGGTTTCCCATCCCTGGTGTAGGTTTCCCATCCCTGGTGTAGAATCTGTAGACTTTAGAAGCTTACACTTGATTTTTTTTTTAGAAGTTTTTTTTAAGTCATCCCCACTAGGTTCACTATATATTACCCACATCTTAGGTTCTCAGTCTATTGTACCTATACCCAGGAGGATACAACCCCAAGCCAAATATTTCCTAGAAAGAAAGTCAGCAGAACTAGCTCTGTAGAGGTACTAAATATCCAGGGAACTCACACAATATAACCCAAGAATTTAGAAATATTCACATTATATATATATAGAAAAAAGACACAGTAGACGTAATAAACAACCAGTAGAAGCATTCTAATTTTCCTAATTTCCTGAGAATGATTTTGCATATGAGATGCCGTATTCAGGTATATGAATGTAACCTTCTACAATTACTTTTTTCCTTTCTATGTTTATTGTGTCTCTATGGAATTATTCAATTATTCATTAAAAAAAGGTTCACAATTTTTGGATGGGAATAAATTTTTGGTTATAATGATTGAGTTGTGAATGTCTTGGCATTGGGTACCTATGGACACTGCCCTTTTTTTGCCCTACATATCTGACTACTTGGGATTAGTTGTTTTTTTTTTAATTAAATTTATTTTTATTTTTGTTAAAGAGGAATAACATGCCAGAGTAGTGTCCAACTTAATTATGACAGTGTAGTGGGCACAGAGGCCCCATTGCTGTAAGATTAGGGACATAAACTGCAGTAAGGTAATTTGTAATCATAAGTGGACACACTAGTTCGAATTTATTTAGATTGTACATGTGAACTCTACAGCAAACATTTTGGCTAATATCTAAAGCTTGGTGTAATGTTTGTTTTTCTTTGGAATTTATCCTGAGTCTTGGCACAATTTCAGTCAGATAAGTGGGCTCTACTATCCAATTGGATAGATCCCTTGTTTATTGGTTGACTAAAACAATTCTACCTACCTGACCAAGAGATTTTTACTAGAGATGAGCAAGCATGCTCTATCGAGTATAGTATTTGCTTGAATATTGGGCTATTCAAAAGTACTCGATACTCGAGCGAGTATGGCATATTGATCCTGTGCCCGTGGCTGAGCAGCCTTTCAACAAGCTTTAAAGGGGTAGTGCGGCGGTAAAAAATTATTCACAGAATAACACACATTACAAAGTTATACAACTTTGTAATGTATGTTATGTCTGTGAACGGCCCCCTTCCCCGTGTCCCACCACCCCACCCGTGTACCCAGAAGTGTAGTGCATTATACATTACCTGATCCGTGTCACGCCCGTCCGTCATCTTGTGCCAAACGTCATCTTCGGCCGGCTGGCCCGAACACCTCCGATCTTCCCGAGTGCCGGCCGCCCTCTGCCGCGTCATCAGCTGCTCAGCCGCGATTGGCTGAGCATAACTGTGCTCGGCCAATCGCGGCTGAAGCCGGCCGAAGATGACATTTGGCACAAGATGGCGGACGCGTGTCGACACGGATCAGGTATGTATAATGCACTACACTTCCGGGTACACGGGTGGGGGTGGCGGGACACAGGGAAGGGGGCCATTCACAGACATAACATACATTACAAAGTTGTATAACTTTGTAATGTGTGTTATTCTGTGAATAATTTTTTACCGCCGCACTACCCCTTTAAGGCTGTGGATATGCATAATGCATTTCCACAACCTTTATTAAGTGTACCTGTCATGATAGGACCTTCCAGATTGGCAAAGAGATCCTCTGCTAATCCATGATCCGGAGACGCAATCAGATGATAATGCATTGTCTGACTGCATCTTTATATTTATGGAGACCTGACCTTTTGGATTAGCAGGGATGTCTCCACTGATCGAGAAGATTTGATTATGACAGATACACATTAAACCACATGGGTGGAAAATAAACACACCAGAGAGGTCCTACTGCTGGTTGGCTGAGCAGTAGTAGTGAAGACAGATAGAAGACCAGAGCAGTAAATATAATTTCCCCACTCCCCTTCTCACCAACAGAGCACAGTCTGGCCCCCAGGAGGTTAAGTTAACCCCCTGGGGGCCAGACTGTCACTTTCAGATTAATCAGGTAGCCTCCGCTCTGGTTAAATACTCAAATCTTCCATTGATTTTATTGGGGCTAGTTACTCAAATAGAGCATTCAAATATTGAAAAATGTATGACTCGAGTAACAAACATTTGGGTATTTTGGTGCTTGCTCATCTCAAATTTTTATATATGAACCTGTATATGAGCCTTATCTTGTGACATTTGGCTCCCCTGAGGAGGTCACAGTATAGGTGGCTAAAACACACAGGGTGAGATTTATGAAGCCTGCAGCTGGGGCATATCCTAGGGAGAAAGGGCAGATTTGCCCCTTTTCCTTGGCATACGCCTTCCTTAATCTCTGCTCACCCAATGGGTGGCTGGGGGGAGTGACATAGCGAGGTGTGGCTTTCTCCCGTGCCTAACTTACCTAACTTACCCAAGAAATCTACACCTCTACGGAAGACGCAGGGGAGGCTGGATTCATTAAAGGTAATATGGCTGGGCAATTGGGTGTCGGCCTTATTTAAATGTCCGCCATAGGGATATAGGATCAGTTTCTAGTGTGGGACTATCCTTTTATGAATGAAGCAACCCGTGCAAAAGAGAGCCACTGTGTAAGGAAATTTGTTCTATTTTTGCAGGTTTACTGGATAAGCAAGAAAGACAGCTGTCAGGTAACATTTGCTCACTCCAGACTCCAGTTACATCAAATGAATTGGTGTTCCATTTGAAGAGTGCATGGAACTACTTGGGGGTGGTGGAAAGTATTATATATATATTAAATATACAATAAAATATTATTTGACAAAAGTTTATTTAGAATCATGAAGCATTTAATAAGAAATTAACGTAATTATGTATCTGGAATTGTATATTTTTGGTGCTGTTGTGAAGATTATTTAGATATTACATGTTTTTAACAGAGTCTGAATAAACTGGATTTTATCTTTACTGGTGCTGTCAGGGTTCTGATTTCAGCTCTTACATAATTGTGAATAAAACTGTAGATACCTTAACATACAATAGTATTACACAATAATCGGCCATGACTACAAAATATCTTTTTTTGGCTGTTTGGTGGACTTTTTTTTTTTACAGCCATCATGTCGCACCCAAATGGCCTTCAAACGGCCAAAATAAAAACATTGTGTGGTTGTAGCAATATGCTGATACTGTTAATCTCATCATTTTTTGGTTCAAACCTTAAAGAGTAATCAACAGGATAAACAATTTTTCCCCTATCCACAGGATAGGGAAAAGTAGGAAATTGCTGGGGGTCCGACCTCTGTACCCCTCGCCAATGTCTGTATTGGGCCCTGGCTTCTATGTTATGAATATAGTTGCAAGTATGGCATGTGTGACTCTCAGCATTATTAATTTCTGTGGAGCAGACGGAAAGAGACGAATACAGCGCTCTTCCTGCGTACTTGCCTCTTTCTGTCGCTCAATAGGAATGAATAGAGCTACGGGTCACATGCTGTACTTGCGGCAGGAACGGGGCCCGATATGGAGATCGGTGAGGGGTACAGAGGTCAGACCCCCCACTATCTCCTAATTTTTCCCTATCCTGTTCTGTAGAAAAAAAAACATTTCAGAAGTTTTCTACTTCTTATTATAGACAGGATTACAATTGCAGAGCATCTCAAGAGAACTCTCTCATAGACGTCAATTTAGTCCGCTCCCATCTGTTGCCTTTTTATGTCCATGTAGCAGCTGCAAAGAATATATTTCAATGTTGTTAATAGGCTATAGCAGCTCTGGCAATATGGCTGCCTCCATAATAACGTAAAAAAATATATATAAGGATAAAAAATTTTTTTACAGAATCAGTATCTGGCTCCAAATGGTAAAAGAATCGGAGACGTTCCTTTTAAATTTTCACTTTAAGTAACTGTATATCCTTGAAGCAGCAGAGTATTAGCATAGGATTTGCTTTGTTTTTATTAGTGTAGCACAGTCATTGCACATAGAGGCAACATTGACATGATCACTGACCTTAGGATTATCTGCAGATGGACTGGATTCCTTACCAGCCACTACCACACTCTCCTTAAGGAGTCCTGCTGCCGGGGCTACTTTCTTAACAGTCATTTCCTTAGGAGTGGAAGGTCTTATTTGACCCACAGCATCATTCAGCGGCAGCTTGTTCGGTTTGGATTGTTGCCGTGCTTGGCTCTTATACCAGCTAGGGTAAAACAAGGGATCTGAGGTTTCTGCAGCTGAGAGCACTTGAGCCTTAGGAGTCTGTTGAATACCACTTGGCTCAACACCATCCTTTATCAGAACAAATAAAATAGAAAGTCATGTTATCTTATGGAATGCAACTTTGGTTGTCTGAGCACTGGCACGTATTTAGATTCAGCTTATAAGGCAACATAGTGCAGAACAAGCACTATACCAAGATGGAATAATGTTACGGAGCTAATGAAGATGATATTTTTTTTATGGATTAGGAGACTGTCAGTGATTTATAAAGAGTCAATTAGACAGCATGAATAGTAATACAAGATTTATAATATAATAATACGTTCCTTTCAAGATGTGACAGTGTTTTCCTATAATTTCCTATGTATTACGATAAAAAAAAGATCTGAAGATATTAGTACTTAGTGATAATTATTGTGTCACTGGTTAGTTCACACCAACTGGAATGGGCAGCTGTGACACATACTTTACAATGGCAATACATAGAAGCATTGCGGCCAGTCTCACTTTGATAAATACCCTAAAGAAATCCTTATATAGTACAGAAAGTACAGTACAGAAGAGCCATGAACCCAGGTATAGAAAAAAAACTACCATTAGGCTAGGAAAATATAGACATCAGATAGATCACAACACCTTCGCTCACCTAAATCTTAGCTGAAGGAAGAGGGTGTGTAAGTCAGCACTCCTGGACATAGAAGTTTAAAATTTAACTTTTATTCGTGCATGTTAAAATCTGGCGGTTAGCATAGCAGGGCCCTGCTATGCTAACCGCCAGATTTTAACATGCACGAATAAAAGTTAAATTTTAAACTTCTACGTCCAGGAGTGCCGACTTCTACACCCTCTTCCTTCAGCTAAGCTTTGCATACGGCGTCTGGCCAACGCCCTGAAGATCGAGCACCCTCCTCAGCCCTACCTGTTGTTGCTGTATCTACTAACTGGTGAGCTGTATCTCCCTTTCTTTTTTCTACCTAAATCTTATATAAAAATATACAAAAAAGATAATGAATTTCATAAAAGAATGTGAACATAGCTCTTTAAGTTCTTTATCATGGCTCTCTTAAATGGACACTGTTATTTCAAACAACTTCCCTTCATTAGATAGATGATATGATTCCCAACATATTTTCCTAAAAATGATTCCGTACTCCAGAAAAGCAACTCTTAAGTTTTGACCACTAGGTGTCTCACTTCTCTGTAATCTGCTGTCCACTGCCTGTCCTCAGGGAAAATGTGTCCCTAGTGACAGGCATAGCAAGACAAATTACAGGAAGGAGGGTGGGAATTACTATGTGCTCTTTACAAAAGCAAAAAAAAAGAGAGTCCAAGAGAGCCTTTGTTGTGTAACTGCAATCTGTGAGCCGGTCTGCCTGCTGAAGATGAGTTACACTATTCCTCAAAAGAAGATTAAGGATTCCTTCTCCTTTCTTCCTACCCATAATGTTCTTGGCAGCTGTCCCTTGTGCAAATAGCAAGGTGTTCCTTCTTCTGTCTTCCAGTCAAATGCATGCATTATAAAATCTAATCCAGTGCTTTTTTCGGATTTTATGTCATGGAATAGCAGTAAAAGTATGTGATGTGTTGTGCTGTGCTGTTATTGGCTAGAGAGGCAAAGAAAGAAATTCATCTATGTATACTTCTGGCAAACAACCCAGCTTTACTCCCTGAAATATGGAGAATGAGGAAAATGACCTTGTCAGGTTATCAAAACCATGCAGGTAAAAATCTTGTGAAACAATACATTATGCAATATTGGATATTGCTATATGAAGCAATGGTTGATAATACTTGTAAGAAAGATTGACCCTCTGATTTTTTTTTTGTTACTAATATAGGATATGCCGGAATACATAGAACATCAAAAGAAGCTGTCTATAGATTCACACATCTATTTAATAACCTATTAAATCTACACTCTTGGCTCCAGTCCCTTAAGTACCATTAGAGAACCAGAAGAAAAATATTTTTCTTTTTAAAGAGGACCTGTTGACAACAGATGCACCACTAATGTTTCCCCACCTATGTATTGCAGTCAATACTTGTAAATGTATGAATATATTTTGGGGAGTTATAAATCCCAACAATCTGAAAGTCCCTGGCTATCATGGGTTGCATTCATCAGAGTGTTACTCTAAATTTTCAAGAGTAAAGAGTCGAAAAGTAGTCTGATGAGTTTGTTTTGGCCAGAAACCATGTTTATATATGGTATAATAAATTATTATTACTATTCACAGACTGCCAAAAGAAGCCCATGATGAGATGATATAGGACCTCCACAAATGACAATGTTTCTTAATTAATTTTATAATCGTAATTTTATCTTTCACACCATAACAAATGAGCAGATGCTGTTATGTCTGTTTAAAAGATCTTTGACGAAAATAAATGAGATAACAAAACAAAATAACAAATTGCCCCAATTTACTGAAACAATAAAGAACAGGATAAAAGTAACAATAGGCATGTGAAATCACTAGTAATCTTTAAACATACGATTTATTGTTAGGGGGGTGACTAGAAGTACACCATGGCCTAAGGTGACAACTGATGATGACTATGCCTACTGCTTATACACATTCTTATGATATACAGTATGCTTGATGCTTGTTTCCATCTATTAGCTGCTCTAATAACTGGAAAGATTTTCACGAGTCCTAAGATTACATATTTTTACTTATGTTCACAAGGGCAAAAACTGCTCTGGAAAAATCCTCAAAATCAACATGGAATCTGCTAGGGAGATTTTGGTGCTGATTTTCATGTGTCTTTTTTGTTTTCCAAAGGTTTCAATGGGATCCTCCATGTACAACCACACCAAAAAGTGACAAGTCGCCTCTTTTTTTCCACTCTTTCTTTCAGTGCAGTTTTTTTTTTATTATAGACCAGGTATTTTTAAAAAAAATGGAAATCAATGAGATTTTTTTAAGCAAAACCTCTCAGTTCTGATGTAGTTTTTGAGGCTGTTTTTGCCCATGTGAACATATCACCCTTCTATTGTTGAGTGGATCTGTCAAAATGTTCAGGTTCGGCAATGCTATTCGAACTTGAATCCCCACGGCTGCAGAAGTTGGATGCTACCTGAGGGCTGCCAGGAAAACATGGATACAACCCACAGCTGCCTAGGGCAACATCCAACTTCTGCAACCACATTGAATAAAATATTTCTGAATCCAAAAAATTTAACAGATCCACTCAACACTACCCATTACCTTACGTGCCCTCCTTATGTACCCTCCTAATATTTAAAAAATTTCACTTATTAACAATATATTTGCCAAACGTCACAACTCTAATTGAATAGTATTGAAAAAGTTCTAGTAACAAAATAGGTCTGCACACTCATTGAATAACAGATTGCTATTAGCAGAGCTTTCTGACTTTCAGTTTCCATTATCATTGTTATAAGCAGCAGTGCAGTGACTGTTGCCAAAAATAGTTCTCAAAAAACATCTATGCTTCTGCTATATGGGTATAAAAGAGCTTATGCTATATAACTAGACCCAATCGTATTCTTGTGTCAAGCAACTAGAATGTATTCCTTTCAATGGATATTTTGATAAAACCATTTGGCTAACAAGTTCTATGGTCTGTTTAAGACCCAACTAACCATGGGTGTAATGAACTGAACTAAAAACACCATGGATCCCTATGCTTAATTTATTTTGGGTACTTTGATGACCTGGGGTTGGGCCAAGATTTGTGTTTATAATCTGGATGCAATAATCTTTCACTTGACATAAACTTCACCTAATAATTTACAAAATAACATAAGCATGAAGAGTCACCAGGTTAACTCCAACTAAGACCATCCGATCTTAGAGTGCTCATATATAATAAATTTGATATTGTCTCAAATTTTGGTGGGTATCAAAACTAACATGATCTTTAATTCTATCTCCCTGCATTTTACAATTAATTATAAAAAAAAACTCCATAGTAGATCCCCAGATCTCCATACCTAGGTCTAAGCATCATGATCATCCTATGTAAGGCCATCTCGGTTTAATATTAATTATTAGCATAAATAAGCATAAGAGCTACAGACGATCACAGTATTAGTTGGGTTATGGTTATATTACTTGTGGGGCAGGGGAACTTGGAGCTGGCTGTTCTGCTTCCTGAGATGGGGTTTGTTCTTCTGCTTGGCTTGTGGTGGTCACTGTGGTCTCAGGTGTAGCGGCAGATCTTTGAGTCACTCTCTGTGAGGCGTCCTCTTCACCTGAAGACTCTGTATGAGCTTCCTCTGAGTCTTCATCTTCTGCTAATTCTTCTTCTTCCTCTTCACCTTCTAAATAAATAAATAATACAAACAAACAAACAAAAAAACCATACTACTCAGAATAAGATACACCAAAGAGACAAAAAAGATGTTCCATTTGTTATAGTGAAATGTTAGTCAACTGGCAGAAATACTAAGCAGAATCAAAGATATACAGTATAGAAATTAAAATGTACAAATAAAAATGTATAAGGCTCTGTTCACATTGATGTCATGTTGTGATCTAACTGGTTCCATTTCTTAAAGCGAATGTGCATCAGGTACATTTGCTTTATGTGTTCCACATGAACAGAACAGCGCCGCTGCGGGGAAGCTGGTGCCGCAGTCCTTTCTTTGAACCATAGCCCGCTTCCCGTGCATGGTGCGAGTCTATTACAGAGCACCGGCCCAGGCTGAAACACTGGAGGCGGACCAGCCTGCCCCCAGTGGAAGGAAAGCTCCCCCATGACGGGGCTCCATTGACTCTAATGGAGCCGTGTCATAGAGGGGCAGGGGTTTCGTCACACTGGGGGAAGGTCAGCCCGCCTCCAGTGCTTCAGCCTGGGCCGGTGGTCTGTAATAGATCGGCACTGTGCGTGGGAACCGGCAGTGGTTCAAAAAAGGCATTGTGGCACCGGCTTACCCATGCCAGCACAGTTCTATTCATGTGCAACACTTAACCACTCACCTCCCCGGTTCCAGTAGTGGGTCCCGCATTGCGGCGCTCCGGTACCCAGTTCCCGGCTGCTTCCGGGTGTCTGACGTGGGCCCGAGACGTGACGTCTCAGGTCTGCTCAGCCACTCAGTGAAGGAAGCGGGATCAGTTTCAAGTCCACTCAGATCCCGCCTCCTTCACTGAGTGGCTGAGCGGACCTGAGACGTCACGTCTCGGGCCCTCGTCAGACACCCGGAAGCGGCCGGGAACCGGGCACAGGAGCGCTGTGATGCGGGACCTGCCGCTGGAACCGGGGAGGTGAGTGGATGTCTTTTCCCTCGGCCACCTCCCCAGCAAAAAAGTGCCCCCCCCTGCTGGAGTACCCCTTTAAGATACAAGAATAATGCAGTTTCCAGAAATATTCTTGTAAATTTAAGAAAAAAAACACAATACCAAAGGATGTCTCTGACAAATCTATAGGGTTCATCAGGATTTTTATGAATTATATAAGTTTCAGTTCTTTTTACCAGCTCTGACTTATCCTTCCTCTATTAGACTGAAATGTGAACCACCTACCCCTATAAAAGTCAATTTCTCGTATTATTCTCTCTTCTCGGTTGAGGTCCACTGTCAGGTGACTCATATTTTCATACCCAGGCTCAATTTTTTCCATTTGGAATCCTCTAGATGCTTCTGTAATTCTAAAACATGAAACATTGTGTGTCAGGGAGTATATGCTGATACAGAACAATAGCCAGGTGTTTGGATCATATATATTGGCACTTACTTTTGTAGTAAACCTTTGGAATTCTGTGGGAAGAAAAAGGAAATCGTCATATTGAAATGTAAATATTGATTTCTTGTCGGTAATAGAAAGGTTAGTTATTAGTCATCTTTAGTATACAGCACTCAGCATTGTCTGGGTAACACTCCATTTTATACAAGTGTTTGGTTTTATGTTACATTAAGCCTCTATGGAGCTGGAGCTGCTACCATCATTCACTTGTAGCTCCTAGTTTCATGCCAGCAAGTGGAGAACAGCTGCCTGAACCACTTATGAGAAGGACCTGCACCCTTCAACTGATGGAGAGAAGCAGTGAGTTCAGTATTTGAATGACCTGCGTCATCTTATCGATTGCAGGGGCATTGCAAGAATCGTAAAAGATCAGGAGCTTGAACCCCAAGGCATATATTTTGCAGAATATATATAGCACAGTATTAAACAATAAAACAACTTCTAGAACATGACAGGCTTAGATAACGTCTATGTCTTTACACCACTGTTGCTGGATAGTTATCATGAGACCTGTACCTAAAGATACATCAGCCCTGCCCCAAATAATTTACCCTATCATACACACTAATGTATATATAGCAGCATATTACTGAATAATACTTAAGCACTTACTAAATGAAAGTGCTAGTCAAATAATATCTCCAGACCATGACCTCATACAGTACATCTACTACACATATCATCATACAGGTCACATATCAGTACTACACTGGCACTTTGCAGGGTGTAATCCTGCTGTAGACCTGATATTAGTGATTCAGTGCATATGCACTGTAATCACTGTACCTATGCACTGTGTTCGCTTTCCCTTTTATTCTCTATACGGCCAAGATTGCCATGATGATTTCTTTTGGTCGCCACTTGTAACTTTAGTGTACCATTTGGTAATAGTGCCGACCCTAGTGCCCCACAGCAAAATAGTGGATCCTTATTTTACTATAGCAATAGTGCCCCATCTTTAGTGTCCCATGCAGTAATGGAATCCATTGTGGAGGAGCAGGGAGCTGACAGCCCCCTGTTATGTCATTGCTTTTGACTGCATCTGCTTCCTTTGGAGACCCAGGGCACAAGTCACAAAATTGTGCTAATGATGCCCCTGTATAGGCTGCCTGTTGCCATGTAGAAAGAAAATAGCTAGGGAGTGGTGGAACACCATGTGCCCTTAGATGAATGTGCTGTTAAAATATATATTCACCATTGAGTACCATTTACAGGATAGATAGATAGATAGATAGATAGATAGATAGATAGATAGATAGATAGATAGATAGATAAAACAGCATAGATAGATACATAGATAAAACAGCATAGATAGATACATAGATAAAACAGCATAGATAGATGGAGCAGCATTCACTACTGTAGCTGGTTGTCTATGAAGCAGGGTCGTAGCTAGGGGTTCAGCCTAGGGGGGTGAGTAAATCTCAGTGGGCCCCCAACCGATTGTGTTACCCATAGGGAACCTCAGTAGATGACAATGCTTTCCGAATAATAAAGGGTATTTTCTACTACATTATTCACAGTGAACAGGGACTGAGAACAGTGGAAAAGACTTTCTACATTTCACATATATAACCATGTAAAAATTAAAGGGGTTATCCAGCATTGCAAAAACATAGCTGTCCTTTTCCAGAAACAGCGCTACTTTCCTCCAAAGCTTGGATGTGGTAGTGTAGCTCAGTACCACAGTTTCAGTTAGCCAGCACATCCAATACCCCAACCTCCATAGATAACATCCTTCCCAGGAGTTAGCCCCACCCACCCACATATGTCTCCTCCTCTATAACTAACGGAGAAAAAACATACTTACCTGCGGTGCGGTTGCAGTACTGTAGTCTTCTCATGTCAACTCTCTCCCTGCTCCGTGAGCGCACTCATGTTCCACAGCTCTAAAGGAGTGAACGGCCTCTTGTGGCCACAACAGTGATTGGCAGGGTAGAGAGCCGATGCTCTCCTCGCCTTGTCAATCACCCTGCTGCATTCAACTGTATGTTCTCCTTGCATTCAAGCGCATGCAGCTAAATGGTCAGACACAACAATTGGTAGCTGTGTGGGCCCCCAGGAGCACTGGTTGCTGGCCAGGGGCCACCTACAGCCAACAGACATTTGTTAAGTCTGTCTGCAAAAGCAATAGCTTTTGTGGACAGAATTAACTGGCCAAATCTTCAGTGGGCCCCCTGCCTGTATGGGCCCGGGAGCGGCCGCTCCTTCTGCCCCCACCAAATTACGCTACTGCTATGACAAGCGATAATCAGGCCTTGGACACATCATCTTAGCTGATCATTTTGGGAGCCACAGAACATTGTCCTCATGTGATCTCTGCCTTGTTGTCAGATTCTTCACTAACTGATGATTACACATATATCACATTTATTTCTTGACACTCACCTGAAGAAACATTGCCATCTCAGGTTCTTCCATAAATTGAATTCCTGATTCCACCAGTTTTGAGACCATTTCGGTATGATCTGCATACTTCTTTATTAAAGACCTAACATATTCAAGTTTCTCCTCTTGGTCTCTAGTAATAATCTGAGTCAGTTCACCTTTCCTTTCTTCAAGAACGGCATATAAATAATCAAACTTCTCACAGAGCTGTTCCTTCTGTCTCCTACAGTTCTCCTGAAATACAAGGAATGTATACAGTATATAAGCAGTTACAGGGGAATGTACAGTATTACACCATACTCATATACTATAAATGAGAAATAATGGAAAAGAAATACACCCCAAATGTTTTAAATACAATGGGGGAATTTATCAAGGCCCTGAATGTTTTTCTTTTTGCATTTTTTGTATACATTTTTCACAAAAAAATGTATTACATTATGAGGCGCATATCTGCAATGCTGCCAGTCAATTTATTGCATGTACAGTATATGGCTATGTTCACACTACGTAAAAGTACGGCCATCGGCAACAACGGCCGTACTTTGTACGGAGTGGAACACTGCCTATTCTTCTATGAGATCCCGGCCGGAGTGTATACACTTAGTATACTCTCCGGCCATGATCCCATGCGGTGCCGCAAAAAACTGACATGTCAGTTCACACAATGAAGTGAGCGACTCCGGCCGCTTGCTTCCATGTGTGCTATGAGAGTTCTGATGTGGGCGCGCGGTGATGCACCCGCATCAGAACACTACTGCCGGTAAGATCATACGGCCGGTACTGCAGATGATCTTTGCAGAGACCGGCCGTTTTGTGACCCGGCCGGTCTCTTATGCCATGTGAAGATAGCCTATGATAGCTGTCAAGTGTGGGAGGCCATTTGTGTTGTAGTTCTCTGAAAAATGGCTGTTCTGTGCAAAAATGGTAGTTCTGTGTAGGAGAAAATGGGAAAATAATTGTTTTGCCCAAAGGGATACTGTGGAGAAAAAAAAATCTACAGGTGTCAGAAAGTTATTTAGATTTGTAAATTGCCTCTATTTAAAAAACTCATGTCTTCCAACACTTATCAGCTGCTGTATGATCTGCATTAAGTGGTGTATTCTTCCCAGTCTGACACAGTGCACTCTGCTGCCACCTCTGTCCCTGACAGGAACTGTCCAGAGCAGGATAAGTGTTCTATGGATATTTGCTACTGCTCTGGGCAGTTCCTGAAATGGACAGAGGTGGCAGCAAAGAGCACTGTGTCAGACTGAAAAGAATACACCACGTCCTGCAGAACATACACCAGCTGATAAGTATGGTACTTCAGTTCAATTGTTCCAACAATTATGTCATTACAAAAGAAATCAATAAAACTACAAACATTTCCATAAACATTTCACAACAAATTCATATAAAACATGTAGCGTTGCCCTCTATGTTTATGTATGTTAACATGACCCACAATCACTACACAGCAATACCGACTTTATCTATGTTCCACACACAACATATTAGAAAATCGGATTATTATTTTGTAAACTCTGCATGAAACGATGTTCTTCCCTGTATACTTCTTACTATGTTAATGGTTCTGTTTATAGCCAGTTTTGTACAGATGAGCTCACATCAGACCTTGGAGAGATTAAAAGCCATAACCACTTACAGTCATATTCAACATCTATTGTGTCTATAAAGTATAATATTTCAACTGCAGGGATTTTGATCCTCATTCTCCTTCTTTTCTGCATTTAAATTGTTCTTCTGACCCCTTCTGAAACCAATAAACCTTCACATTTAAATCCAATAAACATTCACATAGCTTTCATTACATCCAATAAACCCATCTTACCAGACAGTGACCCAAAGAGAAATGTGACCAAGTCACTAACACTTTTCATTCTTAACCATGTGTCACTTGGAAGAATAAAAAAATGGTTGAAGTGAAAGATGATTGGTCTGGTGGTGTGCGTCCATTAGGATGCTCTTTCTAAAGGCCATCCCTGAAATAATCAGTCACCTGCCAGGTCATCCAGAATATTACATCTCCAAATGTTGCTGCAAACTGCAAACTAGCATGATATATTAAACCACAGGAAGGAATGCCATACATATCTGGTATTCATTACTGATGTTTTTCATATGTTTAATTATTGTATGTGTTCTTCATTCATCCTTGTGGGTGGTAGATTAGAAATAATTAAAACAAAATATTCCTTGTATGTCTTAACCTTGCAGACTCACCGAGGTACAGTAGGTCTGTGTCAATAGGTGGCACTAGTGGAAGGATGCTAACATTTATTTATAATTGAATACAATAATTCTGTGCATTTATATATTAAAATGTCCCTGTCACAACTTTTTTTTTTTTATGAAATCAACAAGGGGTTGTGATCGCTAGCAGTTTTACAATATATCACTTCAGGCTAATTGTATTATTAACTTTTGCTAATTATATTATCAACTATGCATGCAGGAGACAATGCTCTTTGTTATACAACAATTCAGCCAGTATAATGTCACTGTGTGGTTATAGAGGTGTTGGTGCTGTGTGACAGGATAGCTGACCGTACAATGTGAGCATCGGGAATATTCTCTGCTACTGAATGTGGAGCAGCTGTATACAAGCACAGTGAAGACTTATCCTGCTCTGTGCATGCTCAGTAATGTCTGTCAATGTCAACCAATACCAAGCCATGTCTGTGAGTGTGCATCCATATCCGTACAGAATAATGGCCGTAGTTGATTATGACTGTCCAAGTAATAAACATGTTCATTATTTATTACCTGCTTTTGCAAAATGTGGCCTTTTCTTTTCATCCGTTTAAACGTTGTTTTATTTTTACTCAAAATTACATCCATATTTACCTTTTATTTAACTGTGTATGAACCTAGCCTTAGACATAACTACTTAAAAGTCATCTCGGATAACAATAGATTGCCTACAGCCATCAAATCATATATGTTAATTTTTGTACGCCTGGGATATTTTATATAGGCAATATGATTAGATTTAAAAAATAGAGGATTATTAGAGTTTCTGGAGATTAAAGGAAAAGTCCCACAAAATTGAAAATGGCAGACAGGCAGGGGAGTGTGGAAAAATAATAAAGTATAATAATAAATTAATATAATAAATAATGATAATAGGTAAACTTACCTATTGGGCCCTTCCTTGTGCCTCATAGTGACACTCCTGGGCCCAGTTGACAGATGGCGATTTCGTGCAGCTCTTCTAGCTGCAATGTCATAGCCCACCTAAGTAATTGCCCCATCAGCCAATCAGCGACTGGGGCGGAACACTGCCCAGGTCACTGACTGGCTGAGTGGGCGATTGCTCAGACGGGCCATGATGTTGCAGTTGGAAGAGCCAAGTATATAAAATACCTGGTTTCCAGTAGCAGATGACAGCTGACAGCCATCAACGGGACCCGGGAGCAGTGCAACAGAGGAGCAAGGACGGATGAGTTTATTTGTTTATTACTTTCTCGCTTTTTTTCAATTTTGTGCGATTTTCTCTTTAAGGCTGCGTTGACACTACGTATATTTCAGTCAGTATATGTATATTTCAGTCAGTATATTTCAGTTAGTATTGCAACCGAAACCAGGAGTGGATTAAAAACACAGAAAGGATCTGTTCACACAATGGTGAAATTGAGTGGATGGCCGCCATTTAATGGCAAATATTTGCTGTTATTTTAGAACAACGGCTGTTATATTGAAATAATGGCAGTTATTTACCGTTATATGGCGGCCATCCACTCAATTTCAACATTGTGTGAACAGATCCTTTCTGTGTTTTTAATCCACTCCTGGTTTTGGTTGCAATACTGACTGAAATATACGTAGTGTGAACGCAGCCTAAATTTGGAAAATCTGCAAATGGTGCAAAGGTTTATTTTCAGTATTAGAGACGTGAGAAACATAGAAAACTACCTGTACTTTGTCACCACTATTGACCAATTTTGCATTAGATAACAAGAAAGCAATGTACATGAGCATATGATTATAAACAGAAGGTTTCTATATAATCATATGCGTCAATGCCCACACTGTAACCTTGTTTACTGCTCTGCAATCGTGACAAGGTCATTCTGTCTGTGGGAAAATGTGCCACTTGACTATCTCTCTTTTGGGATTGTCATTTGCTCTCCTGTATAAGAGGCTGCCAGAAGTTTAAGCAGGAAGGAAAAAACTGCAAAACCAAATTCTCTAGATGTAATCTGTGATCAGATGGTAATCCTTTCTGGACAAAGTACATGTACGTGGGTGGCAATCACCTTCACCACTGCGTATACAAATGTCATCTAGCTTAAACCTGTGAAGAAAGAAAACGAGACCTCTACACCCCCAGCTCCAGACGAGAAAGGTCTTACATAATCTTGAGAAGTATGAAAGTCTTTAGTTTGCACAGAAAAATAAAAAAGTGACAAAATAAATATTAATTCATGTTACGCACAGAACGCAAAAAAGTAGTACCAAATTATTACTTTTTTATTGGCATACTCGCTGTATACCCTATATCTGAAGTTTTCACCAAGTAGATACGCTGCAGCTTATTCCTCACAGTGCACTCCAGCTGCCTATCTGTACACATTGATGTGCTGCTAGCCGGTTTAATAGCTTTATATATGTGTGATCAATCTCTGCTATGGACAGTTTTAGCCCTAACAAGGGCTTTTGGGGATCCCTACTGCCTAAAATCACCTAACACCTAACTATCCCTGCTGTACACTGTCTCCCTGTCTAGCTCCAAGTAGCATCTGAAACTGAATCTGAAAACCACTATTCTTTAATTCTGAAGGTCACATGGTTTAGCCAGCCAATGAATGCAGATGGGTTTTTTCACTGCCTGGATGCTCCTAGTGCCTATCTCCCCCCCCCCCTAATTTTTACTGCGTTTTTTTTATCAAATATTCGAATATTCGAATAATGTACTACTCGATCGAGCAGTACTTGCTCATCTCTGTTACACTGGTGTATTACTAGCACACACAGGTCCCAATTACAGCACCTTGTCTACTTATTAATTTTTTATTATATTATATTTTTTGAACACCATATTGACCAGTTTGTTATATATATTTGGTCCCTTGTATTAATTTTTATACTATTATTATGTTTATTGATGCCTAGCTCCCACAACCAAAAATGTGTGCCCCTGATTTCTTTCTTGTGTCGGTGTAATGTACCAGTGAAGTGTATTATATGTATTTTACTGTGTTTTAATCAAGTTTAATTTGTAGTAAAGATATATTCTTATATTTAATTGCAGTGTCGGTTATTATGTAGGCTATTGTATTAAATATATGTCTTTAATTGACACAGAATGTTTTGTAATTTTTTTGGGGGGAGTCACTAGACCTGTTTGGGTGGGTATCTTATGACTTTATTGCAGTAATTAATCATTAAATTTCTGTCGGACCTTCCTTCATTGCGTTAACGCAATAAAACTCTGATATTTGTGAATATACCCTAAACAGGGGATGGCTGGAGAACCATAGGTTGGGCACCACTGTCCTAAACTTATCAATGAAGACATACATGAGGCTATGTTCACACACAATGCAGTTTCACTGCAGTACTGTCACAGTACTAGAACATTTTCACTGAAAGTATGCAGTACCACAGCACTATCCAAATACTTTGTATTTATGCCGATTGCCCTAGGGTAAAACTGACTTGTTATATATGTTCCTCAAGTTGTTATTATTACAATGATATGTAACTTGAATAACTTTTATTTTATTTGATGGCTTTTAAAAAATGTAAATCTTTTTTTTAAAAAAATGTATGTTCCTCTATTCCCAGGCTTATAGCGCTTTCATCCTTTGGTCTATGGGGCTGGTTGAGGTGTCATTTATTGCGCCACGATCTGTACTTTCTATCGGTACCTTGATTGCACATATGAGACTTTTTGATCGTTTTTTATTTCTGGATTTGATGTGACCAAGTGCGCAATTTTGCACTTTGGAATTTTTTGCGCTTAAGTCATTTACCGTGTGCAATCAGGAATGTGATAATTGAATAGATAATTTATTTACTTTTTTACACACATACTAGAAGTCCCCCTGGGGGTTTCTAGTATGCCTGCTCTGATCTCTCATAGAGATCTATGCAGTATAGATATACTGTATAGATCCATGAGATAGGCACTCTATTGCTTTTCGGCTGCTGCAGCTGAAAGCAATAGAGTGCCGAGCCGGGATCAACGCCATTATGGTGCAGACCCCGTCCGGGACCATATGCAAGGATTGCTCCTCCGCGACCAGGTCGCAGGGGGGCGATCCCTCCACTAGACACCAGGGAAGTGGCAAAGGAGCATTTTAAATACAGCTGTCAGCTTTGTCAGATAGTTGCCGCGGTCCTGGGCTGCAGATAGCACCTGGGATTGCGGTGGTTTAGAGCGGGGTCGCCCTGCGCCCCCCCCCCCCTCTGAACTTCTCCAACCACATGAGGACGTACAGTTACACCCTCATGTGGGAAGGGGTTAATTAAAATTAGGCTGTATCAGGCTACTTGTGTCCTTAGGTTTCAATATTTTGATGGCAAATATAATAGAGTATGCTGCAATAATTTTCCATAAAAAACAATGGACCACTATCAGAAACTAGATGGACTCCATTATAAGTCACTGGAGTCCCTGAAGATCTGTTTAGGCACAGACCTAGCGCTGCTCTATTATGAACAAAAGCCATGACACTAGTACAAACAGATCTGTATATAGCTAAATCTTACAAACTCTTCCTCGAAATGCACAGGTATACAATGTATACAAAATTTCAGTCAATAACTTTTCTAGTTTTTAATTTCTCGCTTTCCCCGTTATAGAAATAAGAGACCAAGACCTTTTCCAGCTGAATACTAGCCGTGGGTGGGCATGACACACCAATATGTCAAGCCAGATATAAAAAGGGCCATTAGCTGAATCTAACAAATTAGATGAAAACTTTTGCAGATGCCCTTATAACAGAATGAAGGAGCAAAGAACAATGGCTCCGAAAGTTTTTTTTATATACGTCTTCTGTAAATGTTTTCATTTCAAGTATTATTTTATTTCTATTGCAGATATCTTTAATTGTCTCCAAGAGAGATGCATTAGGGCTGGTAAAGCTATTTTCATCTGCGCTTCAACACCAGGATAGCCCACATGCACAGGAAAAGCGTTCTGCCTTATGTTAATCCCACACAGCAAGAAGAAGCCGAACATCTTAATGTTATAAAAAGCAAAGCATACCAGAGTCTGGAGCATGTTAGGTTAAAAGAGGCTTTTTAACAGTCAGGCATTCAATGTATCCCTGTCTTTTATATTTGGGATTTCAGATTTTGTACGTGGGGGGAACAAAACAAATACAATTGTAATAGCTGTGATCGGAAGTTGTGAGATTCTGCAGTTTCACTACAGCTGAAATCACTTAAAAAAAAAAAAAAAAAACTTCAGTTGTCAGTAAATCATATACATGTGATGAGAATGGGAGCATATGCTGCGGCTTGGCAGATGTCCAGTCATGCCACATGCCCATAGTAAGTGATGTATATTTTCAGCAAGAGTACATTTGGTTTTATATACACGATGATAAAATTAAATGACCTGGACAAACCAAGGGTGTTCATGTCATATATGGTCCTATGTGCAAGGCTTTGAATTTCTAAAAATGTTAGAGAGCTGGTGAGTATGACTAGTTGTGTACTCTTGGTGTGCTGTAGAGATGCATCCCATAGTCTACTGTTGAACAGTGTTGAGTGAATTGCCAAACTTTTCCAGTTTGACAACATTCTTTGAACCCAAAGGTTTGGCATTTGGCTTCTGTCTCCTGTAGAAGTTGGACGCAGCCTTAGGACTGCCATAGGCTGTATTCATGTTTTCCTGTTATTCAACATCTCCAGACACCAAGAATCAAATGTTCGGGTTTGGAGAATATTTCCCAATCCAAAGAGGTTTGGCAACTCTGCTAAACACTACTGTTGAAATATTGTGCTCATACTGTACATTTCTCAATACTTTTGCCCCTTTCATTTTTTTTATTTTTTTTTACAATATGTTCGTAAAGGTTTACTGCTGATTTTCTGCAGATTTGTTTCAGATTTTAAATTTCCTATGGAAGTTTATTGGGAAAATTCACCGGCTACATGTGAACATACCCTTTGGGTCAATCCACATGCAGCAGATTTGTTACCGATATTTCAGCAACTTCCCTACTCTTTGGAAATACCCCATTTGGATAAATTCAACTGATATTCAGGCTCAGACATTTCTGCAATAAATTGCTACCTTACTGTTTTTGAAAAAAATTTGAACATGAACAATATGGGCATTTACTGCATATCAAGCAAATGTTTATTCTTCTATACAATAGAGAGAATATTATGTTTAAAGGAATTTTCTAGGACCTTTAGGCTATGTTCCCACACGAAACGGACACGGAACGGCCGGTCTCTGAAAAGATCATCTGCAGTATCTGCCAGATGATCTTTCGGGCCACAGAGTTCTGATGCAGGCGTATCCGTATGCAGGCATCAGAACTCCCCACAGTACACTATGGATGAATAGCGGCCGCAGAAAACTGACATGTCAGTTCTTTGCGGCTCCGCGGCGCCAGAGCGTATACTATGTGTATACACTCCAGCCGGGATCCCATAGACGGCTATGTAACAAATATTTCTGTAATAATCATGGCCGTTGTTTTACGAAAATATACGTTGTGTGAACATAGCCTTAGATTGATAGTTTATCTTAAGAATCAACAGGGGTCTGATTGGTGCCAGCACTGCAGCCTCTTCATTTCTTACCAGTCATGGGTACAGCCACTGCTGAATGTATGGCATTGTGTCTGGTAGGAAATGAAGCAGCCTCTTCGTTAAGGGTGCCACCACCAATCTAATGTCCTAAGTACTATATTGGCCACCAATATAAAAGTCAAAGTAGGTTTCCTTAAAGCATACCTTTCATGCCATATCAAATATAAAAAAAAACCCCAGCAAATATATAGTTAATGCCTGCTCTATGTATGCTGTCAATTTTAATTTTAATTTCGCTGCTCCAGTGGTCTACTTAATTCCCCATTGTTCTTCTCATACTTCTGCATTTCACTCTAAGCCAGTAGGTGGGGCTTCCTATCAGTTAGTTTACTCATTTGCAGCAGTGTACAGGGGTGTGTACAGGGGTGTGTACAGGGGCGTGCATGGCACCTGGCCACAAGCATTCATCCTAACTGGGCCAATTGACATCACTTCCTGCAGTTGGTTTGTTACTAGAGACCAAACTGCCTTAGTGACAGAGCCTTGACTACAGTTTTTCAGTAAGTGAGAAATCTAGTGGCCGAATGTATAGCGATATATTTCTTATAGAAAATAGGCAAAGAATAAATGAAGTAAATTGCAAAGATGTAGTATGTCACCTGCTCTGCTGATTTACCATGATTTATTGAGGCCCATTTAAGCATCTCCTTTAAAGCGACTGTGTACCCACAATCTGACCCCCCCAAACCGCTTGTACCTTCGGATAGCTGCTTTTAATCCAAGATCTGTCCTGGGGTCCGTTCGGCAGGTGATGCAGTTATTGTCATAAAAAATAATTTTAAATTTGCAGCCCCGTGCCAAACGGGAGTATCTGTGCCCTAACTTTGCCCCACCCCCTCCATCCCTTCTCCCCACCCTCTTCATCATTAGGAAAGCCACTGGAACATTTACTTCTGTTTGAACATTGCACAGGTGTCTTAATGATCCAGCCCATGTGCTGTGGTAACACAGGTGGGAAATAGGAAGCAATCTGCCTGGAGCATTCCTAATGATGAGGAGGGCGGGGAGGAGGGACAGAGTGGTGGTGCAAAGTTAGGGCACAGATACACCCGTAGGGCACGGGGCTGCAATTTTAAAAGTAATTTTTTATCATAATAACTGCATCAGCTGCCAAATGGACCGCAGGACAGATCTTTGATTAAAAGCAGCTATCCGAAGGTACAAGCGGTTTGGGAGGGGGGGGGGGGGGGTCAGATTGTGGGTACAGAGTCGCTTTAATACCAAGAATATGGATTTTGTCTCATACCAAGAATATTGATATACCTTTATATGTAGAATATGGAACTGAATCACATAGCATCCATATGTCATCAGTACATATGCCATATATTTTCATAGACTGTAAACTCCTCATATTTGACTTAAAGGTTACACGTGTATTTCTGTAATGTCTGATTTTGTCTTAGGCTATGTTCACATAATGTCAAAAATAGAGAAAAGGCGTCTGATTTTGATATTTAAAAAATGTCCATTATTGCCGCGATTTAACTGACTGCAATGGCAATGCATAGAAGTCAATGGAAAAACGGACATCCAAGGCACACAATGTATTGAATAACGGACTTTTTTTTACAGCGGATGTAAAATAATGAACATGACCATTATTTTCGGACGTCTTTTGCAAACAGTGGATGTTTTTTATTAGTTGTGCACACATAGTTTTTCTTTTGTCACCGTTCTTTCTCCGTTTTAACTTTTAAATTCAATGGACTTTTCAATTAAGCCACAGTCAAAAGCCAATTAGTAACCCCAAACTGGAATAATGAACAAACACCAGTCATTGCACTAAGGGGAGGCCAGGCTGCCAAATGACGTCTGTTATTTTAGACTCATCTGAAAAAAACGGATCTGAAAAAATGTTGTGTGAACATAGCCCATAGATGTTCCGCCATAATTGCAAAGTGTTGCAGCATATGATGGTGCTATATAAATAAGAATTATATTATTATCATTGAATTTATAAATATACGGATATTTTATTCAACCTTATGAAACGGCCTGTAGATAAACATTAGCTTGGACTGAATTAATAAGAACGTTCCATAGACAAAAGTTTCCTGTATATCTCTCGGACTGAATGTGATGCCAACGTGCATCATCTAGCGTAAGTAACAAATAAAAAAAAAATGTAAACCCAGAATTGAACTTTCTTGAGGAAGATTGTTGTACACTTGCCCATTTAAATGACCATATGATGAAACAATATTGCAGCCGGAAGAAATGACTTGAATGATTTGAATATACAAGTAATATGGAGCTAAGAACTGCATTATTAATCTTCAGCTTCTGCTATTAGAACCATCAACTCTAATACTACCAAGGTACAAAGTGACCCTGAATATCTTATTATAGCTTCAGCCAAATCTGGCAGATTGCAGCAGAATAATTAATGGCTTGGGTCGTCCTCTAATTGGAAGCCTGGATTTAATCGTGACTTAACTTGTGACTGATCGGCCTTAAGCAACTTGAAAGAACAAACCTGAAAGGGAGAGAGACAGAAAAATAAATGATTCTCTCCAGTCACTTAAATCTGTAAATGTCACATAGTAATCTGTTATTCCCTAACTCGCCGACTTGTTGCCAAAAGTGCAGACATTGACATAAGGCATAGCCGCACCACAGCCTACCGGTAAACACTCCACTTTCTGTAACATTAGCTACAATACCGAAAAAATATTTTTTAACAATATGAAAATAAGGCTGGGTTCACACTGCGTCCCTTCTGCACTTACATGTAAAAGCAAAAACATAATAGAGACCCTTACAGGGGCATCTCTAAAACAGCTTGTGAAGTCACCAACCAGAGGAGACAACATTCTAGATTTAGTATTTACTAATGGGGATCGGGTGTCTGAAGTTAGAGTGGAAGAAAATTTAGGTTCCAGTGACCACCAGTGTTTATGGTTTGACGTACAAACTGACTGCGTCCAATCCCATACTACAACAAGAGTATTGGATTTTAGGAAGACAGATTTTAAGAAAATGGGGGAGTGTTTAGATAAAGAATTAAGAGGGTGGGCTAAAACATCGAGCACTCAGTGGGCAGAATTAAAAAATGCCATATTAAAGGCAACTAGACTATATGTACGAGAAGTTAGCAAAAGTAAAAGGAAGAAGAATCCATTATGGTTTACTAGAGAGGTTAAGGCCATTGTAAAGGGAAAAAAGGCAGCGTATAGAAAGTATAAGGAGACTGGGAATGAAGCTGACAGAGAGACGTATAAAATTATACAGAAGGAGGCAAAGCAGATTATAAATGCTGCTAAAGCCTCAAAAGAAGAAGAAATGGCAAAATCTGTTACTGCGGGGAATAAAACCTTCTTCAGATATATAAGTGACAGGAAGAAGTAGAATGGCTGCAACATTACTATAATTGCCTATCTGGACTTCAGCAAAGCCTTTGATACAGTTCCCCATAAAGAGCTGATAGAGAAGTTGGAGAAAATTGGACTTAATCCCTGGATAGTTCAGTGGATTTGTGGCTGGCTGAAGGATAGATGTCAGAGGGTTGTTGTTAATGGTGTATATTCCGAGCAGAGACTGGTTACAAGTGATGTGCCACAAGGGTCTGTTCTGGGTCCTATTCTTTTTAATATGTTTGTAAGTGACATAGGAGAAGGTTTGGTAGGTAAAGTTTGTCTGTTTGCTGACGACACAAAAGTGTGCAATAGGGTTGATATTCCTGGAGGTGTCAGTAATATGGAAAATGATTTAGCTTTGCTTGATAAGTGGTCCAAACAGTGGAAATTGAAGTTCAACGTTTCCAAATGTAAAATAATGCACTTGGAGAGGAGAAATCCTCTATCCGAGTATCACATCGGCAGTTCTGTGTTGGAAATGACTTCAGAAGAGAAGGATTTAGGGGTAGTGATTTCTGACAGCCTTAAAATGAGTCACCAGAGCAACCAGGCGGTGGGGAAAGCAAATCGTATGCTGGGGTGTATAGCTAGAGGTATAACCAGAAGGAAGAGGGAGATTGTGATCCCGCTGTATAGAGCTCTGGTGAGACCACATCTGGAATACTGTGTTCAGTTCTGGAGACCTCACCTAAAAAAGGAAATTGATAAAATAGAACGGGTTCAAAGACGGGCTACAAAAATGGTGGAGGGTGTGAGGCATAAACCATATCAGGAAAGACTTAAATGACAACTCCGGCGGGACCCCCCCCCCCAAAAAAAAACACAGACACCATACTCACCATCCCTCCGGCGACGATCGCCACTCCATTCGCCCGCCGTCCGCCTCACCGTTACCTGCGTCTGCCGTCCAGCGATGTCTTTTACTTCCGGGTCCATGGGAGAGAAAAGGCTGCCAGTGCGCTTGCAGCAAGGCTGATCAGGGCTGAGCAAGCTGGACGCCATGTGATGCGCTCCAGCCAATAAAAAGGTTGCTGGTGCGCATGTGCACCAGCAGCCTTTTCTCTCCCATTCACTTTCAATGAAGACGCCGAGGAGGAAGAAGACCCAAACCGCCCCCCTTCTCTGACGTCGTCGTCACCAGATGCCGCCCGGGAGAAGAGGACCGTGACGATCGTAATAGGTAATGCATACATTCTTTAACCTCCGGGGGGGTAGGGGGTCGGAAAGTGGGGGAAGGGGGCCAGACCGGGTATTTAACCACATTACAAAGTTATATAACTTTGTAATGTGTGTTAAATAAGGCAAAAAATTTTTTCGTGGGAGTTGTCCTTTAAGGATTTGAATCTGTATAGTCTGGAGGAAAGAAGAGAAAGGGGGGACATGATTGAAACCTTTAAAGGGGTATTACCCCCAAAATCATTTTTGCATTAATACATTGCCCACCCGTAGCTGTCCATCTTTCCAATATAAAGTTATTAAGGATTCTGCACAGTCTTGCTGTTAGCTAGATGCATTCACCCCCACCGTTTGCATAGAATCATCAGATCTCAGTCCAACCCGACACGCTCCCTGCTCCTGGCCCGCACCCTCCGAGACGGCATCACGTGTCCTCCCTCTCTTCAATGGGCTGGCTTCTAACCCTGCCTATTGAAGTGAGGGAGGACACTGACAGCTGCTGCTGCTGTCTCCCGACTGCCTCCACCCAGGTCACCTGTGTGCCCCCACGCCCCTGAGCACACGTGTGGCCCTCACACTGTGCCCCCTGACGTTGCTGCCCACCCCCCCCCCCCCCTCCGGGACTCACCGGCACCACAACCCCGTTCCCACCCGCAGCACCTCGGCCCAAGACCCCCCCCCCCCCGTCTCACCTGCGGCACACACCCCCCGTTCCCACCCGCAGCACCTCGGCCCACGAATCCCCCCCCCCCCCCCGGTCTCACCAGCTGAGAGGGAGCGGCGGTACCAACACCCCCGGACCCCACACAGCTCAGTACAGCACCCCCTGCCGCCGGCTACTCTGCCTGGATGCCGGGATGCGGGGGGTGCTATGCGGCGCTCAGTAATCGATCCGATCTCCCCCCCTGCGATACCAAATACATCACCCCTCCCCTCCGATACCAAATACATCACCCCCCCTCCGATACCAAATACATCACCCCCTCCAATACCAAATACATCACCCCCCCCCTCCGATACCAAATACATCACCCCCTCATAAGATCTGCATCTGAGAGACGGCCAGGCGCTGCAGATCTGATGAGGGGCAGGGGCGTAACTAGAAATGTCTGGGCCCCATAGCGAACTTTGCAAGAGGCCCCCCCCCCCCGCATGGCCTGGCACTGCACACATATATATATATATATCCAGCCTGGTACTGCATATATATATCCAGCCTGGCACTGCAAGGAAAAATGGGACGATTCGCATTATTCTATGATTGTATGCAGGGTGACTATAATGCATAAGGATGGTGGGGGGTCAGTCCTCCAGGAGCTGAAGCCACAGGGTAGCTTTGTATATTGACAGTGTGGGACTACGACTCCCAGTGTGATCTGTCTGTGCAATCTGTGTCTCCATTGAGTCTGAGGAGGGTGGGGGGCACAGACAGCAGACAGACCATATTGGGAGTTGTAGTCCCATAATGTCACAGCACCTGTAGGAATAACCACACACACACACACACACTTACTTATACATCTTTGTAAGCAACCCCCCCCCCCTCTTACAGGAGGAGGAAGGAGCTGTCACCGTCTGAGGTCCGGCAGTAGAGGGCTGGGGGTCAGAGGTTATCACGCTCCTCCCTGCAGGCAGCCAGACAGGAGAGCGGCCTCTTGCTGCTGCAGAAGAAGAGGAATCTCCAGTCAGGGCTCCTTCACAGTGACGGGGAGAGAGAGAGAGGGTGCACCAATGTTTTATCCCCTCCCCCCTCCCTCTGTATATTCAGGGGGCCTAAGTGATCACACTGTTGCACATGTTTTACCGCGTGTGTCCCCATAGCCAAGGCAACCAAGGTGTCCCCATCCCGGCAACCAAGCAGAGTAGCCGGCGGCGGGGGGTGCTGTACTGAGCTGTGTGGGGTCCGGGGGGTGTCGGTACCGCCGCCCCCTGCCAGCTGTGCCACAGGAGAGACCGGGGGGGGGGGGGGTTCGTGGGCCGAGGTGCTGCGGGTGGGAATGGGGGTGGTGGTGCCGCGGGTGAGACGGGGGGGGGGGCCCGGGGGTCTGAGTTTGTACTGTGTCTCACCCCCAAAGCCTTCACCTCCTCCCCCCCTTCACCTCTCTCTCCCCCTATTCACATCTCTCCCCCCGCCTTCACCTTCTCTCTCCCTCCCACCTCCATCTCCCCCATCACCTCCTCTCTCCCTCCCTCCCTCCTCCATATAGATATATAGGATCATTGTACTTTGCAACTGAACCCACGGCACCCAACTGCCCCCCCCCCCCACGCATGGCTCACCGGCTGACCTGCGGCCCCCCTCACTCAAATAACTCAACTCTGCTAAGCAACACTCTCAACTCTGCTATGCAACGCACTCAACTCTGCTATGCAACGCACTCAACTCTGCTATGCAACGCACTCAACTCTGCTATGCATCGCACTCAACTCTGCTATGCAACGCACTCAACTCTGCTATGCAACGCACTCAACTCTGCTATGCTAGGCTCTCAACTCTGTTATATCTTGTGGATATCAGCTCTGCTACATCATGGACCAATCAGACGTAAGCATTGCATGATGGGAGATGTAGTTTTCTGGCTGGAGCCATGTTGGATATAGTTCGGCTCTCTAAAAAACTCAGGAACGGAAGCAGCTAGAAAGACGGGAGATGGCTGAAAATTCTCAGGGGGACTTGTTGAGTAAGACCAGCTAGGTTTGGGAGCATTTTATTTTTTTAGCTCTTGGGGGGAATATCCCTTTAAGTATGTTAAAGGACTAAATAAGGTTCAAGAGGGGAGTGTTTTTAGTAAAAAAAAACTGAGCTCAAGAACAAGAGGACATGCAGTGTCCCAGAACATGCAGACTACTACTCCTATTATGGCCATTTCTATTGCTGTGTCCATGCCTTTTCTGGTGAGTGTTTGCACTGCAACTGCTGCTGGTTTTCCCCTAGTATTCTCTGGTAATGTGCATTCTCATGTGTATTCTCATGTATTCCTGTGTATTATTACATTGTACAGTGGTATGCAAGGCTGTTGATCACGTGACCGTGCCAGTACCCTTTAACCATGGTTCCTCCAATGGCCGACTAGCTCTGGCCAGGAACAACCATGTGACCTCCCACTCCCTCCTAACAAGTTAGTCTTCCCCCTGCTCCCAAGCAAAGAGGGTGTGTGTCATCTCTCTCCTACCTCAGAGGAGTTGGACTTCTTCTTTGCAGCTCCCACTTCACCACTAGAAGTGTGGATCGAGTGCTCTGCTGTGTTCAAGTCTTCGGCTGTATCTGCCTGCTCAAGTGTCCGGAGTCTTCTCTCTCGTCTGGGTGTCATTCCGTTATCTCTCATCATCGCTACAAGGATTCACAGCAAGTATTATTCTCAAGCTAATCCACCCAGCAACGCTATTTCTCTCATACTCCTACTCCCATCATCCGGCACGTATTCTCACAGCCTATGCAGCACCACTCCTGCTTTGTTTGTCAAAGCCTGCTATATACCCGGTTGCATCCGGACAGAACTGTTGCTACTAGTTACCTCATTTATAATAAAACCGCTGTTACTGAACCCTGGCATTGGTGTCCACTAACTGGTGCCCTGAATAAGTGCAGCGAAGAATCGCATGCCCATCATCACCCGCAGATTCCACAGACCGACCCTACAGCTGTGCCGCCCTCAGGCCTATACCGTGACAAGTATACACCCTGCAGCTGCCCCGGTCATTGCCCGCTCATAACACCAGCACTGCGGAAGTGGCCCCCAGGGGCCAGGGCATCGCAGACACAGTGAGAGATTAGTTGGGGGAAAGATCAGAAGCAACGTGAGAAAATATTATTTTACTGAAAGAGTAGAAGATACTTGGAACAAACTTCCATCTGAGGTGGTTGGAAAATCCACAATAACAGAATTTAAACCTGCCTGGGATAAACATACATCTATCCTAAGATAATAAGAAAGAAAGAAATTACTAAAAGGGCGGACTAGATGGACCCAGTGGTCTTTTTCTGCCGACAATCTTCTATGTTTCTATGTTTTTGCATTTGTGTTCATCTGTTTTGATACGTTTTTCTATATATAAACGTTCCGTTTTTTTTAATGGCCAGAAAAACTTTGTCATCCTCATTTTTGTGTCCGTTAAAAAAAAACGATCCGTTTATTTAAAAAATGGAGGTCAATGGAAAATGCATCCTTATTCACATGTTCAGTAAAGTTGTCTGTAATTGCGGATCCAAAATCACAGTTTGACTTAGATCACATTGATTTATATTAAGCTATTCATACAGTCCATTTTATTTTTGATCCGTAATCTGTTCCGTTAAAAAAAAAAGGACATGTCCTAGTACGGATTGTGATTGTGGTACGGATTATCAATAGAAGTCTATGGAATCCATATTTTTTACAGACTTCACGGATGTTACATCTGTGACGTCCGCAAAAAACATGGATCAAATCTATGCAAACTAGTACTATTCACATTTTATGGAAGCGGATACGAAAACAGATGCAACTACAGAAGCAAATACGGATGTATTTATACGGACCACAGAGTAAAAATAGCGGGAGGTTTTGGGATCCAGAAGAATTACTGAATGTGTGAATGAGGTCTAAGGGGTCTGATGTAAATTAGTATTTTTGTAAATAGTAAAAAGTATAAGGGGGGGATGTAATCAAGACCAACATATGCGGCAAAGAGTTGCGAGCTTAGTAATAAATTAGGCGCATTTTTCATTGTCCTTGTGTCAGACTTTGAGATCTATGTCAGCTAATAAGAAGAGTAGATCTCAGCCTTAGGCTTGCTCTACATTAATTCTAATTTTTATGGCCAGCCTTAATGTATGCATGCAATGATCTCCTGCAAACCGTTCACTTGAAGAACTATTGTCTCAGACATAAGAGGGCTGAGTAACAAATCTTTAGCTATTACTAGATATAGACCAAGAGATTTCCAGTTTGGGAGCTTTGATTTCCTAACATTGAGCGTCACAGATGGTTTATTGACCACACGATCACTAGTAATGGGTAAACGCTTGACCACGTGTCATGGACTATGAATATTGGAGTTGGTTAATCGATTGTGTTCATCTCCAAACCTAAGCAGTGTTCTATCTGACTTTGTAACTGACAATGCTAAAAATGGACCCTGCTTAGAAACCTGTCGGGCATAACTGAGTCCTTTGGCTGTCATCGGGGACTGGAAGTACATTCAGATAGGTCATAAGCGAATGTTCAATTGAAATTGAAATGTTCTATTATTCCAGTTTCGAGATAATGTGATGATCTTTCAATATATACCAAGACTATTAAGCATGAATACTTATCTGCAAAGTAAAATATACCTAGAATACAAGGCCACAATGATACCACAAAACTTAGTCAATCAGCTAAACCAGAATTGTATCCAAAATGAAGAGAAACCATATGTAGACAGCTATTTTAGGGTTCTTGACTTACAAGGTAGCTATTTCCAATAGGTGGCACTAGACACACGGGTCAATTGCACGCCTCTATCTTAGGGAGCATTGTCTGGCCTATAAGTCTCCCTACACCAGCTTGGTGGTCTCACTAAGGAGATATATAACCCCTCAGGCACACATGAAAGATCTTTCACCCAGTCAGTCAGTACCTTGCTCTAATAAGGGCCAGATTGTTGTCTATACTCCTAATAGCTGACTTTTTTGCCATGATTGTCTGAAAATAGAAAAAATATAGTAAAGAGATAACAAAGTTGGCAAAGTCTGTGCGAACATGCCCCTAAATGTCTGTGTCTTCAACCCCCTATTAACGGCCAATACGCCTTTTACGTCTGTCACTAATGACCTTATCATTATCTGGTTTGGGACTCCTGCATTATCCTTCAAGACCAGAGAAAACTCAGAATCTGGCAATTTAACCTGTTACATGTCATAGTCAAATCATGACTGTGTAACGTAATGGATTGGCAGGTGTCTTTTACCCCATCAGCAACCCAGTGATGTGAATGCTGGCTGCCAATGGGTTTCCATAGCAACCGGGGCCTTCTGAAGACCCCCAGGCCTGCTACTAATAGGCTTTTATACAGCCGTGCTTGAGACATGGCTTCATAGATTGCCTGTCAGTGCTATGCTGTCAAGGCACAACAAGTTTAGGTTGTCCTCCTCACATTGTAAGAGCCATAACATGATTTTTTCCATCTACACCTTGCTGTAAAATACTGTTATTGGTATTCCTAAGGTCATAATCATACTACAATGATACCCAATGATATTCCCAGAATATTTCCAGAATTATTGTTCATATACTGTAGCTTCTGTTACATTTTACTAGGTTTAAAAAATTAAAAACTTTTCACAAATAAATAGCTTTTAGGGGGCTCACTTTTGCGCCATGAACTGTAGTATCTATCATTACCATTACCATAGATGGGATTTTTGATCACTTTTTATTTAATTTTATATGAGATATGATATGGAAAAAAACTCCACTATTCTGGCATTTAGTCCTCTAGGGAACCTTTATAAGCAATCATTGGATTGCTAGTTGCGATCCATGCAATGCTCTACTAGCAGAGTCTGGCTGTGGAGCTGTGGGTGGGCTGTGGGTAAGTATAGGCCCCTGGCTGCAGAAGTAGCTGATCAGTACCTCACATTTACATTGCAGGGGGTGCTGATCGGACACCCAACAGGACACCAATTGTTCTTGGTTGCTGCATTTAAATTGGTAAATAAATGACATTGGAAGGATTGTTGATGTTAGTAGAGATAAGCAAAGTGGGCTTTGTTTTTATACAGTATAAAACAGCACCTGGACTGGGTACAACATCCCAATCCCAAGGACAACCTAGCCTGTTCATTAACAAAGGGCTGTTGGGTAGGGGTCAAAGGGCAATGGTCCACCAGTTCATTATAGCTGGCTGCAAAAATGTGTACATACTACAGGGGTTATCCAGGGATAGGAAAAAAACAACAACTTTTTTTTTGCAAAAACAGCACCACCCCTGTCCTCAGGTTGTGTGTGGTATTGCAATCTATCTCCATTCACTTCAATGACACTGAGTTGTAATATCGCACCCAAACTGAAGACAAGAGTGATACTGTTTCTGGTACAAAGCAACCACAGGAGCACAGACAGGGACATACATATACAGAACACTGTCAAACTTAGTTTTAATACATTTTCTTTTTCTTTAATATATTCTGCGTGACATTTAATATTAAGAAGTGATACATAATTACCAGTAAATTGGCAAGTCTATTTGGTTTAACCTGCCCATGGCAAAACTTGTAGATACCTTCCATCTGGAACTCTGTTTTAGTAAGGAAACTTCTGGGCATGTACAGTACTAGCTAAAAATGTATATTACATAAAATTAACTGTATTTAATGCCAGTGCATGCTTCCTTCTATATTTTTCAGTTGACATAACCATTCACTATAAAATGCGAATTCCCATCTATACAAAGATGATATCAATATGTTAAGGATTATCAGAATTTTAATTTCAAATAAAATTTAATTTAATAAAATTATAAAATAACATGGTTTTTGAGAACCATATGGTGCTGTGTATAAGAGAGGAAGGAGAAGGAGACCAATCTGGGGCTGGGAGGAGTGGGGGAGGGGTTACGGGGTGGGGGGTGATGGTTATGGAGGGTGTTTCCAAGATGGGACAGAAAGACCAGTTTGTGGGGGGAGGGCACCATGTAGTACATTAATATTGGAACGTATACATGTAATATCACTATTTAATTATGTGTAAATCCCCATGGGGGGGAGGGGGGGAACGGTTTATAAATGTAAAATAATTCCCATATTAAAGGGGAATTTTTAGTAAAATGCCTGGTAAGGGGGTGAGTGAAAAAAATAGCATACACTTATCTCCCTGGCTCTCCCACCGCTGCCTGTATTCAGTGTCGGACTGGCCTACCAGAGGACCAGAGGATCCTCCGGTGGGCCTCCAGCTTTAGAACATGCACTAACATTGACTGACATGTCATTTTTTACTGGGTCTTCATTGGTGGGCCCCCAGGATCATTTTCTCTGGTGGGCCCCAGATACCCTAGTCCAACACTGCCTGTACTGTGCTGCTCTGGTCCTCGATGTGTGGCCGCTTTTGGGTTTTGAGACATGACATATAAGACCAGCTCAGCCATTCAGTGGCAGGGGCGGGACACTGCTATAGCTGCTGAATGGCTCAGTGGACCTGCTATGTCATGACTCCGGAATATGGAAGTGGCACACATCCGGGACCGGAAAAGTAGAGTACAGGCAGTGCAGGCATTCTAATAAAAGGGGTCCAGGCTGGACAACCCCTTTAACTTTAAAATGCTCCCTTTTCTCATTTTTCTAATAGAAAAATGTGAACTACAAAACAATAGATATTTATATATCGCCATATAAGGTGTTATATAATATATGATGTGATCCATGCCTCACAGTGAACTTTATTACTGCTATAGGTGCCATGAGGAGGAGGGACCCAAGTTTTGTGAGTAGCCTGGGGCCTATGGTATACATAATCTGTCACGGATTAGATGCTGCTATTATTTATATTGTTCTGCTTCTGTACTGTGCTGTGAACAAAGACTCACAAATGTAAAATTGTTTTTGTTTTTTTTTTATAGTTTTTTTTATGTTGTTTATGCTCCACTTTTGGTATTGACTTAAAAATACTGATTTTGTTTTTGTTTTTTTGTTTTTTTTGTTTTTTTTTTTGCTATCTATGGCTTAAAATGAAGCTCGGTGTGTGAACATAGCCTGAGTATGCTTATAGGGTGACAGGAACATTTCAATATAGCTCTCCACCTTTGATGATTCAGCTGCTGTTCCTCTGCCAAGTGTATTATTCACTTTTGACACTTGAAGTAAAAGATTGCAGGAATTCTCAGACTGGATTATTTTGGGCGATGTTTGTATCAGTGTGACCTTTTAAGGAATGTACAATATATGCTAAAGTCAAAAAGAAAAAAATATCCCCAGGCTTGTTCAAGGAAGTTATTATGTGCTTTTTTTACATATATAGATTTTTATATCTCTTATTAAAACCATCCCCTGAATAACGCCATCCATAAAGCTGCCCATACAAAATAGTATACCTTTCGGCTCGTAAATTGAGTTGGACAGTGACTGAAAGGGCCACTTAATATGGTGGTTTTGGTGGGTTTTTTTTTTACTGGGCCCTTCCCTGGAATATCCCTGTGTTATTAACTATAGGTGTCAAATGCCCTGAAATAAAACACTAGATTTGTACACTGTTAACACTATTTGCTTTTGCCGTGTTGTAGGATTGCTACCTGACCTCTGACTACATCATGTCTGGCTGCTGCTTTGGCCTACAGTAAATCTTGCAGCCAGCTGCCGTAAATTTCGAGGTTGTTTATAGGTGCGATAATAGGTTTATAGGGTTGAACTGAGTTTCAGAGCCTGTGCCGCTAGAGTAGACAGTCATGCCATGATCTCACCGAACATCCTCTCATCCATGGTAGATTTATGTCCCTTTGTATATATAGCTAAAATGTAGATGGAAAGTGACATAGGGGAAGATTTAAAAATGTCTCTGCTGTGCTGAGGCTCCCCGGATTTGTGTAGGGGAGCAATGCCTCTACATAAATCCTGTGCGTACCGTGTGTGCACTCTAGTTTAGAGCTGGAGTAGGCTGCTTTAAAATGCTAGCTGGTCTTACTCACCAAGTCCCCCTGAGAATTTTGAGCCATCTTCTTCCTTTGCAGCTGCTGTCATTCCTGAGTTACAAGTTTTTCTAAAAGACGATTTATATCAAATATAGGAAACTACAATTCCCATCATGCATCTCCCAGATTGGTCCATTTGTGTACTTGCCTCCTTAGCCTTCTTTCCTGCCCACTGCTGTTATTACTATTGCACAGTAAACACAGGACTGTTTTTTTCAACTGAATTTGCATCATATCACCCCAATATGTATTCCATACTAGCTGATGATGTAGCAGAGCTGAAGCGCATAGTGTAGGTATGTGCTGCATAATGGGCATCTGTTTACTTGGGGTGGGGGTGGGGGGGAGTGTAGGTTTAGATCTCTGCTTGTTGACTGTGAATGAAAACATTCTAGCTCTATCCAGACTCTAAGAACATCTATAACACTTACAATAAACCGAGCTTTGACACAAAGACAGGTACATGCCTGCATTCACTGACAGCAAGCAGAGATCGAACTATAACTTTTCATATTACAGAAACCTAGGCTCAGGGACACATGTAAGTCTATGGAAGCAGCACAGGTGCATGGAGATGATGCAGTTAATGTCTCCTGGGGGTCGGGTTACCAAGTCAATAGACAGCTAACCCGGCCACCAGAGAGGAGATCACATGTCCTGGGACTACAAAGGGAGGGGGGAAGAGGGAGCTGAGCTTGATCAGAGTGGACCCAGAGTAGAGGATTTTACACATGAAGAGTGGAAAAGAATGAGAAAAAAAAGGGGAAAGAGGGGAAAAATAGGTTATACATGTATATTGGACATAGGATGGTATTGGGAAGGGGGATTGTTAAGAATATTGTTTTTTTTACCCGGATAACCCCTTTAAATGCAAAAGAGGCAATTGGGCTAAAAATTATGGCCATCGAGCCCCTTTATGCCACAAAATGGTGCCTAAGCCATACAATACATCTCCTGTAGTCTATATAAACTGTATAACATATACATATATAATATGTAAACTATAGTTTTACATTTGTTTGGCTGACAGCGCTCTCTTCTGATCCCTCCATAGATATGAATGCTCAGCTCTGCCATTTGCCTAAATTGGGTCAATTAACATTGTGTTTCAAGCAGCAAAAGGTTTAACTTTCTCGAGTCTTTAACACAATATAAAATGTAATAAATAAATTACCAGTCCCCAAGGCTCCATCATTGCTCTCTATTGCTTGGTCTCTAGTGTGTTTTCAAGAAGACAGAGCTCTGTGTTTCCATTCTGTATGCCAATATCTGGATTATGTCCTAAGTAATCGCCATACCATGGGGTGACGGAGTTCTGGTGAGTCATCAATGAAAGCCTCTACTCTGATAGAGCGAGCATGGGAATATAAATCAGGACTGTCCTGAGATTCACTCTGACTCCTCAGCAATGCTCAACTACTTATTTTCATCTCATTGAAAACACCAGCAATGTTAAGTGCAGTATGAGATACAATGTATATATGTCAATAAAGGATACGTATCATAGATATATAGACAGAAGCCATGGACGGGAATGTAGCTATTACTATGAATGTCCTGTAGATAACTCCTTCATCCTGCATGCCAATGATACATGACCCTAGGCTCTGCCAGTCACATTACATGAATGTACACAGCGACTATGGGGTAATCTGGTAGCTCGTGTGTATTTATCGGCATGGTAGGAGTCTTCTATTATGTAATGTACTAAACTTGCCAAATTATTTGTCAAGCAGGGTGTCTTAAGTGCTTCAGTATTTCAGGCTTATCAGGCTTACATCAGCACATGCCAGGATTGCAGTGTTCTAGTATATGGGAAAATCAAGTTGGTCATATATAGTATTTATTTCCATATACTCAAAATTCCATATATTTGCAAGAATTCTGTCTAAAAATAATTATATATATATAATTGGACTATATATATATATATATATATATATATATATATATATATATATATATTATTTTTTTTTGCACAATGTACAATTATTTTGAATTTTCACATTGCAGCATAGACTGTTAAAAAATTAAAATATGTTCTCTTGTGTACGCCTTGTGTATAACTAGGTTGTCTGCAACTTTTCCCCTTTCATATGGTATCCCTAATGCAGTGTGTAACTCCCATTATGCCTTTAGCATTCCAGAAATTGCAGCAAGTGGTAGATTAGAGACAGAGAACTTCTGTCCTCTAATTCTCACTTCAGGGTCTCAATTGAACTCAATGACTGGGGGGGGGGGAAAAGCAGTTTTTTTCCCCGCTGCCATTTGTACTGTAAAATGGCCAAATAGCATCAGTTTTTGGTACATGACACAACTGAAAAAAAAATTGATGTTTGGACGTCCTGAAGCTGCATCTCATAGGAAAACAACAACATTTCTGCACACAGACGGAAAAAAAACTGTGTGAGATGGATTTTTTTTTTGTTATGTGATCTTACCTCTACAGCTTTACATGTCTCTTCTAGCTGACTGATCACTGCTTGAATCCGATCATTACATCCAACTAATATAGCAATGCCATCTGATAATTCAGTCTAGACAAATAGAGATAGGCACAGTTAACACATATCACATATAAATAGATTAGTATCAGTATTGTGTGTGAAGAACAATACAATGATTACAGGAAATATTCCTGCAGGAAATTCAGCAGCCGATAAGTACTAAAGTACTAAATTACAAATCTACATAACTTTCTAACAACAGTTGATCTGAAAGAATTTTAAAAAATCGCCGGAGTTCCCCCTTAAATATTTTTGCTTATACATTCATTTAGAAAACTCGCCTCCTTCCCCTGATATGCTGCTTTTCCCCCCTATTGTTGACAGCTAGTTATCTAGGTTACAAACCACCTTTCTGCTCTAAAAGCATTGGTGAAGCTGGGGTATATATAGCTATAGTACGCACATTTATATACAAGAGCATTTACATGATATCTCTATACATCTACCTTAGGGTGCGTTCACACGTACAGGATCTGCAGCCGATTTGATGGCGCAGATTTGAAGCTGCAGATTTAAAGCACATCAATTCTAGGCCATCAAATCTGCTGCGGATCTGCTGCAGATCTACTGCAGATCCTGTACGTGTGAACGTACAGGATCTGCAGCAGATTTGATGGCGCAGATTTGAAGTTGCAGATTCAATGCAAAGTAACTCTGGCCTGTTAAATCTGCTGCGGATCTGCTGAGGGGGGTTAACACATAACAGATCTGCAGCAGATTTAACTCTGTGAGTTTGCAGCAAAATCAACTGCAGATCCCTTCACTGTCACTTTCAATGAGATTACATACTCGCAACGGAATTGTCATCCCGCTGCAAGTATGTAAAAGTCAGCTAGTACATACATTACCAGCTTGCTTCAGGGGCTCCCGACATCTGGACGTCCCGCTCAGTGGCTGCGGCAGGCAGCGCACCAATTGACTGAGCGGTACGTCCTGACGCTGGGAGCCTTCGAGGCAAGCCAGAGCGTGGACTGGTAATGTATGTAGCGGGCCACGGAAGGTTGAGGGGGCTGCCTTTTACATACTCACAGCGGGATGACAATTCCGCTGGGAGTATGTGATCTCAATAAAAGTAAAGGGATCCGCAGCGGGTACATTATGTGTGAACCCACCCTAAACCCACCATATCATATAGTCAGTCATTCACCATTCCTTAGTATAACTCTAATACCTGGGAACCCTATTTTCATTCCTACCTTGAAGAATCTTATAAATGGGAGGGTAAAGCGGTCTATAATTTATATTGTCCTTGATATTCATTGACTGCTTTGTCTGTATCATGGAAAGCATCTATGAGCAGACTGAGTCTGTCGTCCCTGTAGCAGCGAACCCTGCTCTAAAGATGTCCCTTTTTCCACTATACATAAGTCATACACTGTGTGATCGCTCAGCGGGCCTCTTTATGTCTATGATAATAAATAAAACCCTAATGCACAAATTATAATAATAGAGCAGAATACAGTATGTGGCTCATCCTAAGAATCGCACTATAATGTACAATGCTCTAACAGATAGGTGTTTTTAGACTATTAATATAAGTAATTAGGCAAAGTCATTGCTAATGTCTAGAGCTTTGATCTTTTCATATGTACCAGAAGTTATTATGAAAGAAATAGGTCTAGCACACACAAAATGGAGTAATCATCTATTCAGGTGGTGCCGCATTCGTACTTCTAACAATTGTCTATATCAGGCCCACCAGCCACAAAGATCTGACGGCAAACATGCAAATTAAAGCTAATTATGTTATTAGCTATAGAATAGCCTCCCTTTATGAGATACCACTTTGCATTGTTTCTAAACAATATCAATACATGACATGCACATGACATTATAAGTATTAATGCAGATGTTATTAACACTTTGAGGTCCAAATGTAAATTTGTATGTGAAGCTGATGACATCACATTCTGCCATATGAGATGACATCATGCTATGTTTTAATACATTATAAAAAATATTGTTTTTCCATGCTTTTCATTACCAAAAAGATGGAGCCTTTTGGCACTCATCAATAAAAGAAGAGGGATATTCTCATCTCATTATGTTTTGAAGCCAATCAATGGGGGTCTAATTGCTGGGAACCCCACCTATCCCAAGAATGGGGACCACAAGTGTAGCTACCAGGGGGCAAGGGATCCAGATGCTCTTGGGCCCGCGTGTGCTGGGGGCTCACCGCCTAAGGTTGGATTCAGCCAGTTCTTTCTGGGTTACGAGAACTGGCTTTGCAAAAATAACAGCTGGTGAACCAGGGAGAAGCGTCATTCCTGTATATATAAATTTATATATGTGGGAACAGCAAATTAAAGTGTATTATTAATTCATATATAGAGGCGCAGTGTTTAATAAATAGATTTATGTGGGCACGGTGTATAATAAATACATATATGGGGGCTCAGTGTATAATGAATACATGTACAGTGGCTCAGTGTATAATGAATTCATATGTAGGGGCTCAGTGTATAATAAATACATTTATTGGGGGCACAGCGTATAATAAATACACATATGGGTCACAGTGTATGATAGATACATATATAAGGGCACGGTGTATATGGAATACATACTGTATATGGGGCACAGTGTATAATGAATACATATATGGGGGCTCAGTGTATAATGAATACATATATGGGGGCTCAGTGTATAATGAATACATATATGGGGGCTCAGTGTATAATGAATACATATATGGGGGCTCAGTGTATAATGAATACATATATGGGGGTAGAATGTATACTGTAATTTCTTTTTTTTCCATTTTATTGCAAATTTGTTGCTAGAAATTACTACCACACCAGAAACCGCGGCTATACATCTACAGTCTATACACAATCAAACCACAGATTTAAGAATCAACACATTATTCTTAGTATTATTACCTTTTGTCCCTGAAAAACATTAGAGAGAGGGGCAACCTCACAATTTTTGTGAGCTCCAAATACTTTACACATGGAGCATGTCGGCACCTCACAAGTCAGACAGTATATGTTGATTTTTTCTTCATCGTGTTCTTCACACATTGGTTGGTCAGTTTTTCTTTCAGGCCTGTAAAAATCAATTAGAAATACATTAGTGCATGTGTCATGTGCTTGGCAGGTGGTGGGGTCACCCTAAATCTCACCACTCACATATTATTATTCTTATTCTTATTATTATTATTATTATTATTATTATTATTATTATTATTCATTTTTAAAGCACCCTTGATCCCAGGGTACTGTACAAGTGATAAAGGTTAACAAACAGGATTACATACAGGAATACATTATATGAATAAGGTAAATGGCAGACTGGTACATAAGAATAGAGGATCCTGTCCACAAGGGCTTACAATCTGCAAGGTAATGGCAGAGAGACAGAAGGTAAGGGGGAACAGCCAGTCAAAGTGTGGTGCAGAGATATTGTAGGTTGTAGCCTAGTTTAATGGGCTAGGTTTTCAGTTTGCTTTGGAAAGTCTTGATGGTGGGTGAGAGCCTGATGGGTCAGGGTAGTGAGCTCTGAACTCCGTTCCGGAATGTAGGAATAAGCAGGATGATATCAGATGGGAATATCAGATGACATGAAGTAATAGAGTTGGAGTCTGTGATTCCTGTATAACCTCTGTCAAGTCTGCAGTGTGAATGCCTCCTTTATGAAACTTTAGTAAATGGAAATGTACACCCTGTATATTAAAGGGGAGCTATCAGCAGGTTACAATCTGCTGATCCCACATCACACATCCCTGGTGTTTTAAAAATCTTGAAAAACTTTGGCTCATTTTCTGGTTTTAAAATTAATATTACTAAAAAGCCAATTGTTACCCTTAATACCACACCTGGCTCCCCATATTTACCCTGAAGGTATAGGTATAGCAAAACATCACCTTTTATATTCAGGAATTAAAATTGGACATACCCCTTCTTCTCTCTACTCATTAAATTATATCCCAATCTTCCAAAAAATAGAACAAGAACTTGATAGGTGGAAAAATTTACCCCTTTCTATCTTAGGCCGTATTCATTTTATTAAGATGATGTCATTTGCTAAATTATTGTATCCCTTACAAATGATCGCCTTACTACTAAAACATAAAGATATTTTTTGACTCAGATCAGCCTTTACCAAATTTATTTGGAGATCAAAACGACCAAGAATAGGATACGATACTCTCAGCCTCCCCAAACATAAAGGTGGTGCTCAATTACCTAATATCAGATTCTATAATTTGGCCTCCATTTTCAGACACATCAGAGACTGGATTAACGGTACTTCTTTCTTTTCTAATTATTCCTTGGAGTCTGCTCTTTCTTCTCCTTGGCCTTTGGCCTCGCTTCTTCACTTCTCTATTTCAGAACTACCCTCACATTTAAAACACAATGTTATTATCGCTGATACCGTGGCCACATGGAAAGCTTTAAGAAAATTGTATAAAATCCCATTTAGTCTTTCTAAGTTTTTCCCATAATGGGACAATCCCCTCTTTCTACATGGTAACATCAATCCTGACTATATGGTATGGAAACAAAAACGAATCCCTCATTTAAGTAACTTATTGGACTCGGGTAAGGGAGAGTTGTTATCTTGGGAAGAATTTAGAGACATGTATGATATCCCTCCCCATCACCAGGTTTTATTTGAACAACTGTGTTCTTTTGCTATTAATAGAGTAAATCTTGTGCCACGGCAGAGAAAAAACAATAATTTTGATTTTCTATGCTCCAATTCTTCTCCCACCTTATCTCTTTCACAAATATACCGTAGGATATGTGTTGATTCCTTATACAATTCTCCTCCCCCTTTTCTCCGGAAATGGTCTGCAGAAATACAAACAGATAATTTGGAACAAAAATTGCTAAATAGCATCCGATATGTTACTGCAGCCACTCCCAGTGTGAAATTGAGGGAAATCCACTTCCGGCTACTCCATAAGGCAATTTACGCTTTTAACTTTTCTTACTCCACCATGCCAGATGATTTCTTGACATATTGTCCAAAATGTAAAGAACCTAGCGCAGATTTATTACACTGTGCTTGGTCTTGTTCTCAAATTCAGACATACTGGCAATTAGTACAAACCTTTATTCAGAATACATGGAATGAATTCATACCTCTAACTCTACTCAGTTATGTTTTTCATGTTGTGGTGGCCGGGGATGGAGATCCCTCTGAAAAACCTATAGCCTCAAAATGTACAGTATTCATCTTACTCTGTTATTGGCCTAAAAGGCTTACTAAACCACTGGATCTCTGACACACTTCATTGGGAAATGCTGGATGCAATCCGCAACAAAGATGTTTCCACAAAAAAATTCATTAAAAATGGAAATTTTTCTCATAAAGGTTATGTCGCAGGAGGAGAGGGAAGCTGTTATGAAACACTTTTGTAATACTGTTTGGTATCAGACGGCGGAGGCAAGGGGCACCCTAGGAGTACTCAGAGTTCCTTAATTATATTAAAGATAGAGATTCTTTATCTGCATTCTTTCTATCCTGTAGAGCATGGGTCTCCAAACTCCAGCCCTCCAGCTGTTGCAAAACTACATTTCCCATCATGCCTGGACAGCCAAATTCAAAGCTTTAGCTCACCAGGCATGATGGGAGTTGTGGTTTCGCAAGAGCTAGAGGGCCGCAGTTTGGAGACCCATGCTGTAGAGCATTCATTTTTGTTCTTTAGATTCTATTGTTCTTTATAGCAAAATTGTTTTCAAACTTACTATATTGTATCCTATTTATATCTTCCTTTAATATGTTACTGTATTGTTATTGATAAAATTTGAAAAATTCAATAAAAATATTTTGGGGAAAAAAAAAAAGAATCTGCTGATATGTCCCTATTGCACTGGAGACGCCGAGGAGGAAGGTATGTCTTTTACCTTCCTCCTCTGTGCTGTTCCGGTGCAGATAGTCTGTCCACAGTCTGGTGATACCGTTGGGAGCACTGCCCGTCCCCACAGTGCTGATCAACTCCATTCTTTATCATTAGAAAGGGACGGGTTGGTTGAGGCTGGGTTAGAGCTATGGGACTGGACAGTGCTCCTTATGGGTGCCCCAGTGCTCCCAACTGTCTCTCTGGACCATGGAGCACACGAAACTGCACCGAGTAGGAGGGTAAGAGACATACCGTACCTTCGCCCTCAGCATCTCCTGTTCGATAGGGGGCTATCAGCAGGTTAGAATCGTCTAACCTGCTGATAGTTCCCCTTTAATTCTATGGTCACACAATTTTCTCAATGGAGATTCTGATGTGTATTTTACAAATCTTCATCCCTTTCCTTGTAGCTAAATCCACAGAGCAGCAAAGAAATACAAGGCAGGTATATAAAGGCTTGCCGTAGATTTATGAGGATTTTTTTCAGTCTGGCTTTTTTTGTCTTGGATGAATTTTATTGCGGGATTATATCAGGAGCACTAGCATTTCATGCACATGTAGAATGGCTCAGAGATTCTTGTTTATCACCAGTTATAGAGAGGAGAACTGCTGTTGTGACATTTTACAATGGTTTGGGGGGAACATGATCAATTTTTGAAATATCACATTATTTGGTAAGTGGAGTTAAGAAATGGATTGTAAGGCGGTAATTAATCACTTGCTTTCATGAAGCATCCAATGAGCAAATGTCATATTATCAACACCTCCACTTCCTAGCCGACGGGAAAATAAACTTGTGAAAGTTAGGCTGGAAGGTGTGCGCTCATTAAACCTGCTGACTCACTGAAACGCACTGAAGAGCTGAGCTTAGAAAAGTACATTTCAGCTGAGTCCCAGAAAAAATACTGCAGCACGCCCCCTTACATTCGAATTGTTACAGCATTTTTATAAGGAGAGGTTTGGCCAACATCAGTAGCATTGTGATTTCCTCTTGGTGAACTATAAGTTCCATAAATCTATCATAAGGTCAGGGTAAGACTGGAAAAAAAGTTTGCATTATTCAAAAATATGCTGCAATAAGCAGAGCTTAAGCTGAGCAGAGCATAAGCTGCAATACCAGACCCAGTTCAGGGACAAGGGTAGTAGAAAAAATGCAGACTAATAATTCTAATTTCAGACAACCCCTTTAAGGCGGGAGATGGCAGGTCACCAGGTCTGGAGGGCAAGGGGGCTGTTGTTCTTTATGTACATGTGTCTGTTTAACCACCTGCTGCATGTCACCAGACCAGACCTTAGAAACCAGACCTCCTGCTCCACATAGACATGATTTAGTGTAGGGCACACTTAGCCGTACTGTCCCTGGTTGGTCCCTGGTGTTATGTGAGTGGCCCAGACGGTGAATACATTCCAGGAGACAAGGAGTTTCAACAGCTTAAAAACTTTACTGGTGCCGATACTTGGTGGTTACAATCTCTGTATACACAAGGCCGGAGTCTTATGAATGTTAGAATGGCAGAGGAGTAGCTGATGGGTTGCCCCTGCCAGGGAAAGGAGAGTCTGGGAATATAAACTCATGACAACATTTGACACACTGAGATCAGGAATAACTATTTAGCATGGACTTATATCTTTCTATATAACTTAAAGGGGTATTCCACTCAAACATAACTTTTCTTATGTTGCTGCCCATGGTGAGACTAACAATTCCTTGCATGCATATCATTATCCTGTCTTCTTCCCTCCGTTCTCAGCTGCTGCTTTCTGCTGAAGACACAAAAAACTGTTTGTGAGCTTTTCTCTTTATCTCCCCACTCCTACCCCTTCCTTCTGAGATGGCTGATGTAAACAAGTCCCTAGCAGGCTATATCTGCAACTTTGTAGTTTTTTTTGTGATGCTGGGAGTGTTCTGAGGTCAAGTTGCTGAAATTACTGGGGGAGATTTACGAAAATTCCTCCTGTGGCATAAGCCTGCCTTATCCCTGCTCCCCTAATGGGCAGGTAGACGGGTGCAGCAAGGCAGGGAGGAGGCATGGCTTCCTCCTGAGCCAGATTTACCATGATTTACTGCTGCTTGCAGGCGTACCCCTGTGCAATAGGAACAGATTTTAAAGCCCACACAAAAGATGTGATCAGCCAAGAGTCAGGTGTTTTCCTGCACCTTGACTGTTACGTGTCTCTTTACACACTCTGATTATTGGCCAAAGGCGTGTTTATAGCAACACTGCAGGCTGACAATCAGTCTGTGTAAAAGGCCTTAAAGCCATGAAGTCCTACTGGCTAATCTTTCCCCAATATACTTATATTTCCACTTTCTACCGTTTTTTCACGAAAATAAGTGTCTTATATTAATTTTTGCTCCCAAAGATGCACTATGTCTTATTTTTAGGGGATGTCTTATTTTTCAGTGAAGAATTCACTCCATTGTTCACACCAAAAAAATGAACATTATATACTGTACAGTAGTTGTCATCACAAGCCAGCATAACCCTGGTGGCGACGGGGGTCTTACATTAGGGAGATGCCTTATTTTCAGGGGGATGCCTTATTTTAAGCTATCCTGTAGACCCTCTACTATACCTTATTTTTGGAGGATGTCTTATTGTCTAATTTCCCTCTATATTGCCATGTTTTTTTAGGTGTAAATATGTGGTTCTTCAGTTATAAGAAGCCAGTACTGCAGCCTCGAAAGCACACCTATTGTCATCTTTTTCAGTTACCCAATAAAAGGTATCAACTACTGAAAATTCTCAATTTTTTCACTTCTACCCACTGGCTTACGCAGTAGACAAAAGATTTTTCTTATTAAATAGAGGCAACTTACAATACATGAGTTGTGTACAATAAATAAAGAAATCACTGCTTTTACTCTATCTGGACATGCTGGAGTTCACTTCTGTATGTATAGACTTATGCCTTATTCACACGTCAGTATATTTTTCCAATCCGCAAATTTCAGTCGGTAACAATCCGCAAATTCAGTCCGTATTGCATCCGTATTGCATCCGTAAAAAAATACGGACCCCATAGAGATGTATTGGGTATGTCAGTTACTGTCCGCACTAGGGCCTGTCCTTTTTTCTTTTGCGGAACGGATTGCAGCCCAGTACACAACACGGATGTGTGTATGGGTCCATTGAAATACATTGGTCCTATTTTTCTGCAGATCCGCAATTGCGGACAGGAACAGGATGTGTGAATAGGGCGTAGGCCGTGGCTTCCAGCTTTCTGTGCACCCGATCGGAATATTGGGAAGCTGTCATAATTTACTGAATTTAACCCATAGCTGCACCAGGACATTACTGAACGTCCTCGTGCCGCTATGGGAGTTCAGAGGCTCTGAACTGCCGCGATCCCGGGTGCCGCATGTAGCCTAGGATCGCGGCTAATTAAGTACTTAGAAGCCGCTGTCAAAGTTGACAGCTGCTTCTAAATACTTGCTCATATCCATCCCTGGTGGTCTAGTGGGGGGATCGCCCCCCTGCGGCGCGATTGCGGGGGGGCGATCCCCGCATCCATCCCGGGCCGGGGTCTGCGCCGTAATGGCGCTGATCCCGGCTCGGCATTCTATTGCTTTTGGCTGCAGCAGCCAAAAGCAATAGAACACCGATCTCATGGATTCATGCAGTATAACTATACTGCATGGATCTCTATGACAGATCAGAGTGCATATACTAGGAGTCCCCCAGGGGGGCTTCTAGTATATGTGTAAAGTAAAAGAAAAATGTATTTTTAATAACACAAAATCCCCTCCCCTAATAAAAGTCTGAATCACCCCCCTTTCCCCATTTTATAAATAAAAATAAATAAATAAATAAATAAATAAATAAACAAACATGTTTGCTATCGCCGCATGCGTAATCGCCCGAACTATTAATTAATCACATTCCTGATCTCACACGGTAAACGGCGTCAGCGCAAAAAAATCCCAAAGTGCAAAATTGCGCATTTTTGGTCGCATCAAATCCAGAATAATTGTAATAAAAAGCGATCAAAAAGTCATATATGCGCAATCAAGGTACCGATAGAAAGAACACATCATGGCGCAAAAAATGACACCTCACACAGCCCCATAGACCAAAGGATAAAAGCGCTATAAGCCTGGGAATAGAGCGATTTTAAGGAACATATATTTTCTTTAAAAGGTTTTAATTTTTTACAAGCCATCAAATCAAATAAAAGTTATACATGTTACATATCGTTGTAATCGTAACAACTTAAGGAACATATATAACGAGTCAGTTTTACCCCAGGGCGAACGGAGTAAAAACAACCCCCCCCCCCCCCCCCAAATAAAAAAATAACATTTTTTTTTTTCAATTTCACCACACATATAATTTTTTTCTGGTTTCCCGGCACATTTTAGGCAAAAATTACATCTGCCATAGCAAAGTACAATTAGTTGCGTAAAAAATAAGAGCTCATTTGGGTCTCTAGGTGGAAAAATGCAGGCGCTATGGCCTTATATACACGAGGAGGGAAAAACGAAAACGCAAAAATGAAAACTGGCTGTGTCCCCTAAGGGTTAAACTACTCATGGATACATTGACAGTAAGGTCCATTTTTACCGGTGCACATTGGTATTGTATAAGCTACTGGGACTATCTAGTTTTGGTGAATGTGCAAACTTGGAATATGTGATATCCGTGTCTGCCATATGTTATCTGACACCTTGTTCCTATCTGTTTTAAAAGTTTTGAAAGACCCTTCAGTGTGGTACTTTCTGAATGATATCAGAGACACCTCAGAAGAAATGTGCTGGGTATATAACAATATCAATGCTAATAAATAGCAGTGGGGGATTTCGTTTCCACTATCTATTGGTTGGCTTCTTTTGAGTACAACAGTAAAATAGGTATAAAATGAGGCTGCACTTTAAAATCTAATAATGTGCTACATTGAAGTCTATGGTAAAACAGACATCTGTGCACACATTGTAAAAAATATTTCTTTTACAATGCGTTCATAGACTGATATTGTTGCTTAGATTTTAATATATATCACTTTATTAGTTTCAAAACATGCCATTCAAAACAGTTTTCTGTGACAGCAGAAAGCAGTAGGCTCAGGACTGGAGAAGGAGACTGAAAAGATAATAACAAGTAAGAATTTTTATCGCCAGGAGGGGGGATGAGTCAACATGTATTTTGCCTTGCTGGAATACCCCTTTAAGCAATTACAGATCAACATATATTGTCTGAAAAAGTAAACAACATATAGGAAAATTCCTATTAAAGTACGAACATCATTGCAGTACGATACATGGATTCACACCGAACAAGTCACTTGGATGAATCAACCCAGAGGCAGTGTCTTTTTAGTACAATTGCCAGCCATAGGCTATGTTCACACTAAGTAAAAAAAAAAAAAAAGAGAAAAGGCATCCGCTTTTTCTTTTTAAAATGACGTCCGTTATTACCGCATTTTAACCCTTTCACGTCAGCTAAATATATATATATATATATATTTACGTTCCTGCTGCAGATGCCCCTATGTATACGTTCCTAACAGTGAGGGGCTTTAGATGTGTGTGGGACCGCTGCAGTGTGAGCGGCCCCGCACGCATCAGTGTGTCCGGAGCTGAGGATAATGACAGACAGCTGCGATCCCTACATCGAGTCAGATGGGTGTTCTGTAGATAGAACTAATCTATGCTATGCTATGGCTCACATGGCATTCATCAGTATATGCAATCTAATGATCACATCTTTAACTGTAAAATAAAAGTGTAAAAAAAATTGTGTAATTTAATTTTTTTAAGGTATTAAAAAAAAACTAATATAACCCCCCCCAATAAAAGTTTAAAATACCTCCTTGTCCACTGTAAAAATAATAAAATAAATAAACATATTACATATGGTAACGTGCATAATTTTCCGATTTATTAAAATACAGAGGTACCTTGGTTTAAGAGTAACTTGGTTTAAGAGCGTTTTGCAAGAAGAGCTCACAGTTTTTTACAAAATTGTGACTTGGTTTAAGAGCATTGCTTTGGTTTAAGAGCTCCTGGTATTGGGTGGGAGCATGAGTGGGGGAGGGGCATGGCCTGCATAGCGGGGTCTGCAGCACAGTACTCTGACCCAGGAAGTCTCTCTCATCTTCCAATATATAGCAGATCCACTTCAGGCTGGGGCTTGCATCAGGGGACAAGACTGTGGGGGTAATCTCTTTATAGCTTTAACCCCTCTCTCCCCAGACAGAGAGTGCTGCTATACTGTGTCCACATCTGCCCTGCTCATTCCTTCATGCTCCCTGCATTCTCTATCAGTCCTTGTGTTTCCCATCCTCTCTATTCCTGCTATAATGTGCTTGCACTCACACTCAGCTATACACACTGCTGCTATAATGTGCTTGCACTCACACTCAGCTATACACACTGCTGCTATAATGTGCTTGCACTCACACTCAGCTATACACACTGCTGCTATAATGATTATAAAATGATTTTTGAGGTGTGGAACCAACTGTCTACATTTTAATGATTTCTTATGGGAAAATTTGCTTTGGTATAAGAGTGGATTTGGATTACAAGCACGGTCCCGGAACGAATTATGCTCGTAATCCAAGGCACCACTGTATAACATTATCGTTCCTGCACGGTAAACCACATAAATGGGGGGGAGGGGTATGGATAGGATTGCTGATTTTTTTTAATGATACATCAGAGAAAAATGAATAAAAAGCGACCCAAATTTTTCTTTTACACCAATATGATACTAATAAAGAGTAGATCATGGCACAAAGAATGCCACGCCAATCAGCCCTGTAGGTGGAAAAATAAAAGATCTTTGGCTCTTAGAAGGAATAACATTGCATTAATTTGACCCAGACATCCAATGACCAATGACAACCAATGACCTTGGTATTGAAGGGGTTAATTGACCTCAATGGAATACACTGAAGTCAATGGAATGACAGACGCCCAATTTACACGGTGTATTAAATAAAAGACGTTGTTTGGGCAGACGTTAAAATAATGTTCCTGACAATTATTGCGGACATCTTTTGCAAACAGTAGACATTATTTTTTAGTTGTTCACACACAGTTTTTCTTTTTTCATGGTCCTTTCCCCATTTTTACTATTAAATTTAATGTACTTTTCTGTTAAAGACACACCCAAAGGCCAATCAGTCCACCTACACAAGAATAATGTACCAGCAGTACATTTGCACTGACTGGGGCCCAAAGCACAAAGTGGCTAACGTCATTTTAAAAAATAATAAATGCAAAGGAAAAGAAAAAATGTGAACATAAAATCCCGCTTTGCTATTTTACTATCTTTATATTATGTACAAACGTTTTGTTTCCCACATGACCTGCATAATCTATGGCATGAAGACTGAGGTCATAGATAAGAGTTCAGCAATGTTAAGTGTATACCCAGAAATTTTTTTTTTTAAAAGCAGTATCTGTTACTCATAGGGGAACGAAAACAGCTCTTCACAACTAGCAGCAGGGCCATATTTGCCACTAGGCACCCGCGGTCCGGTGCCTAGGGCGGCGCCCTGAGGGGGGCGGCAGCCGCAGGGAACAAAAAAAATTGTATTAAAAAAAATTTTTCTCCCCTGCCGCCGTAGGCACCGGACCACGGGTGCCTAGTCCGCCGCCCGGGGGGGGGGGGGGGGGGGGGGGTGTTGCAGCTTTTGGTGAGCTTCCGGCGGGCACACGCTGCCTCTATCACAGGCCGGAAGCTCACAGCTGCAGCCCCGCGTTCCTTCTCTCCAGCTCGGCAGCGACGCACGTGACGTCATCGCACCGAACAGGAGAGAGGTTCGTGCACCGTGGGGCTGCAGCTGTGAGCTTCCGGCCTGTGATAGAGACAGTGCCCGCCGGAAGCTCACTGGACCCGGACTACCTGCCTCTGCTCCCCAGCCTCTCCCCCAGCATCTCCCTAGCCTCTCCCCCAGCATCCCCCCCAGCATCTCCCACAGCATCCCCCCAGCATCCCCCCAGCATCCCCCCAGCATCTCCCCAGCATCTCCCCCAGCATCCCCCCCCAGCATCTCGCCCAGCATCCCCCCAGCATCCCCCAAGCCTCTCCCCCAGCATCCCCCCAGCGTCTCCCCCAGCAACCCCCCCAGCCTCTCCCCCAGCATCCCCCCAGCATCCCCCCCAGCCTCTCCCCCAGCATCCCCCCAGCCTCTCCCCCAGCATCCCCCCAGCCTCTCCCCCAGCATCCCCCCGGCCTCTCCCCCAGCATCCCCCCCAGCCTCTCCCCTAGCCTCTCCCCCAGCATCCCCCCAGCCTCTCCCCCAGCATCCCCCCAGCCTCTCCCCCCAGCCTCTCCCCCAGCATCCCCCCAGCATCTCCCCCAGCCTTTCCCCCAGCATCCCCCCCAGCATCTCCCCCAGCATCCCTCCGGCCTCTCTCCCAGCATCCCCCCGGCCTCTCCCCCAGCATCCCCCCAGCCTCTCCCCCAGCATCCCCCCCAGCCTCTCCCCCAGCATCTCCCCCAGCCTCTCCCCCAGCATCTCCCCCAGCCTCTCCCCCAGCATCCCCCCAGCATCCCCCCCAGCATCTCCCCCAGCATCCCCCCCAGCATCCCCCCAGCCTCTCCCTCAGCCTCTCCCTCAGCCTCTCCCCCAGCATCCCCCCAGCATCCCCCCCAGCATTCCCCCCAGCCTCTCCCCCAGCCTCTCCCCCAGCATCCCCCAGCATCTCCCCAGCCTCTCCCCCAGCATCCCCCAGCATCCCCCCAGCATCTCCCTAGCCTCTCCCCCAGCATCCCCCCAGCATCTCCCCCAGCACCCCCCCAGCCTTTCCCCCAGCATCTCCCTAGCCTCTCCCCCAGCATCCCCCCAGCCTCTCCCCTAGCATCTCCCCAGCATCCCCCCTGCCTCTCCCCCAGCATCTCCCCAGCATCTCCCTAGCCTCTCCCCCAGCATCTCCCCCCAGCATCCCCCCCAGCATCCCCCCAGCATCTCCCCCAGCATCCCCCTAGCCTTTCCCCCAGACTCTCCCCCAGCATCCCCCAGCATCTCCCCCAGCATCTCCCTAGCCTCTCCCCCAGCATCCCCCCAGCATCTCCCTAGCCTCTCCCCCAGCATCCCCCCATCTTCTCCCCCTGCCCCCATCTGCTCCTCCGCCTGTCCCCACTGCTGCTCCCCCTGCCACCCCAGCTTCTCCCTTGCCCCCCAGCTGCTCTCCCTTCCCCCCAGCTTCTCGCCCTGCCTATCACCCCATCTTCTCCTGCCCCCTTCTCCTCCGCCTGTCCCCCCTTCTGCTCCCCCTGCCACCCCAGCTACTCCCCCTGCCCCCCCTCTTCTCCCCCTGCCACCCCAGCTGCCCTATCTTCTCCCAGCCACCCTAGCTGCTCCCTCTGCCTCCCCAGACTCTCCCCCTGCCACCCCTAGCTGCTCCCCCTCACCCCAGCTGCCCGCCTTCAGACGAGTTTTGGTCGGAGAAGTCTTCATGATGCTACGCCAGATGGAGAAGAAAGCAAAAAAGTGAGCGACCGCAATCGGAGAAGACGTCACCTGTAAGTCATTAGTAACTGCACTGTAATCACTTCTATCAGGTGCAGAGCCTGTGTACTATTGGGTCAGTGTATTGTTTGCGGTAGTGTACTGACACAGCCCTGCGGTCACTACAGTACACTAGCGCAAACTTTTAAACTAGGACCCAACTACAACAGCTGCAGGCACTACAACTCCCAGCATATCCTGAGGGCTGCAGACTGTCAGTACATGCTGGGAGTTGTAGTGCCTGCAGCTGTTGTAGTTGGGTCCTATACACTGGATTCTTTGTGGCATATAAGAATAAATAGATCTGTGGGGGCTCAGTGTATGGAAGTGACCCCAGAACATCACTAATAGGGGATAGAACAAAAACATCTCCCCCTATCCTCTATTAGTGATGTTCTGGGGTCACTTCCCTACATTGAGCCCCCACAGATCTATGTATTCTGATCTCCCACAACGCCTCCATGACCCAACTACAACAGCTGCAGGCACTACAACTCCCAGAACAGTCTGCAGCCCTCAGGATATGCTGGGAGTTGTAGTGCCTGGAGCTGTTGTAGTTGGGTCCTATACACTGGATGCTTTGTGGGAGATCAGAATACATAGATCTGTGGGGGCTCAGTGCAGGGAAGTGACCCCAGAACATCACTAATAGGGGATAGAACAACAACATCTCCCCCTATCCCCTATTAGTGATGTTCTGGGGTCACTTCCCTACACTGAGCCCCCACAGATCTAAGTATTCTTATATGCCACAAAGCATCCAGTGTATAGGACCCAACTACAACTCCCAGCATGTACTGACAGTCTGCAGCCCTCAGGATATGCTGGGAGTTGTAGTACAGTGTAGACAGATGTATTGCTGGACCTTCAGGGCTGATGGTTGTCACCCTCAGATTGCAGCCACCAGGAGCCTCTGCACACAGTGATTTATTATAGGGTTGTCCTCTCAGAGACTACAACTCCCAGCATACCCTGAGAGCTGTATAAATAGAGAGGGTTCTGAGAGTTTTAGTTCGACTGAAAAAGGGATTTGTCACAGATACAGATGAATCCAGGAAAGGAGCGGGGTCAACGTGTCGTGTCTCACTGGTTCTATATTGGTGGGCCCCAAGGATCATTTCCTCTGGTGGGCCCCAGATACCCCAGTCCCACACTGGACAGAAGCGGTCCCCAAACTAAGACGTCCCCGGCCTCCTTCCTTCCTCCATCACGTCTGTTTGATGAGAATAGCGGGCATCAAGCAGAGCGGTATGCCAGGGTATATATCATGCATGTAACCTGCCAGTGTCGGGGGGGGGGGCGCCTCAGCGTGCAAAGCGCCTAGGGCAGCATGAACTCTAAATACAGGCCTGACTAGCAGGGCAGACATCCGCTTCACATGAGCGGCTCATCATAAATATCAGTATAATTATGACTCACGATATAATCACTTTAATGGAAAAATACATGTAAAAAGCCAATTACCACCTCAGTGGTGCTTCTTCTTGATCATTTCCACTCTTGTTCCCTGTATTGCTATACTTGCTGTTTTATATGTTGCTTCTCTACAACACTGAGATATAAGAAAGCTTATGTAAGAAAATGAGGTTAAAATTTTCAATATCCTTAAAGGGGATTAATGGTTTGAAAATTTCAAGTGAGTGGGAAAAGTAGACCGCAGTACCTGACATGGCATGTGCCACAGCTTGTTTACACTGGATTCGCATTATCCATTATATTATATTATAAGAGTAGTCACAGAGTGGTTGGGTGTGTAGCATTTTTTTTAAAGATGCCAGATCACAGGGCATTCTAAAGGTAACTATGTAATAGTTAAAGCTTGTGTGATAGGCGACTAGAAACTGGCAGCACATATATATGCATATCCGTGCCGTCAATTTCCTTTTAAACAATATGCTGTACCATATATTTCTATAGTTTAGTCATTACTGCTACCTATTGTAGTAGCCAGGGCCGGTGTCAGCACTGGGCTTACCCAGGCAAGTGCCAGGGTCCACAGCGCGTGGTGTTCTAATGTTCAGCCTGCTCACTGTAGTGCAGGGTGAGCGACTTAAACATCAGAAGACACAAAAGATGGAGCAGGACCCGCACAGAGAGAGAAGAGGGTGAAGGACCCGATCACATGACCCAAAGGTCCTCAACCTTACAGTGTGGCGAGCAGCCGAACTGAGAGGAGAGGGAGAAGTCTGAGCTGTAAGTGCTGTGTGTTAGTGCCAGTGAGTCAGTGTCTGTGTCAGTCAGTCAATCAGTCAGTAAGTGTTTTATTTCCAGTCAGTCATGTGTCTGTGTCAATAAAGTTAGTTGGTGTATGTTAGTGGTACGCCAAGTGATTGTGCATAGTGAGTGGATGATAGGTGTATAGTGGATGGATGAGGGACCCCCTGATACTCAGTCGCCCAAGGGACCACAAAAACCTGGAGCCGGCCCTGGTAGTATCTTCTGAAGCAATGTAATGTTACATTATTTATCATATACTCCTATTATTTTGGATGCTATGTAGACCTTTATGTTGGCTGGAGAAGGGATGTTTACGACCCCGGCCCTGCTTTTGATAGACATGAGGTGTGTTCTCACCAGTTGGATGTTTTGTAGATGTAGTTACTGGGTCAGTCAATGTCCTCTAGTGATCTCATCATGAATCATGTGTTAGGTATTTGTCAAATCAATTGGGTGTATATTGGACATGGGCATGAAGCATATTATTTAGCTCACATCTGTTCCTCTCACATTTCCTCATATAAGCAGATTCTGATTCACACAATCCAACGGTCTTTAGTTGAAGTGGTAATCCTGAGACCATTTGTACCCCATGCCACATGCTCAACTGACTAAATATGATTTATTACCAGTATCTATTATTGAGGTGGTTATTTCTAGTGGAAGGTAAGTAGGTTATGCATTATTAGTATTATCCATAAAACAATACATTTTCAAATGATGCAGGAAAAATCTTTTCAATAAGACCCAGTTCACATAAGCACTTAGAGCCTCTATCTAGGGTCCCATTTATTTTCCATAACTTTTGTTAGTAACAATAAGGCAGTGTGCCGGGCTATTCTTGTCATCAAAACAACTGAATCCTTGGATGAACCTTGGCAGACTCTGTCAGTGGTATCTACCCTTCACAGTCTGGATCCATTCTGTAATTCATCTATCACAACACCATGGCTTCCATTACACAGATTACAGATAGCCATGAGTACATGTGAGTGCTTGCACCAGAAACACATTAGTACTATTGGGGTACTTGTACTAATACAACCCATGTCTGTTCTTAAAAATGTTATGTCCCAATACCTCAGGTAGAGTACGGTCAGGTAGAGTGCGATAATCGTCCCGTGGAATAGAGGGCAACAATCAGCCGACATCGCTCATGTTGGCTGATCGTTGCGTCGCTTGTTTTTCAAACATGTTGAAAAACAAGTGACTGATATAGCAGCGCTATTCTGCCATCGCACCGTGGAACAGGAGCAGCGGCAGCAGACTGCCACTATCCTCTATGGGCTGCCCGGACGATCTAGCGATCACCCAGGCAGCCCCCCCGCACCTCTCCACAGCCCCTCCCGCACTTACTGCTTGTTGCCGACACATGGAATAGCTGCGGCAGCGAGCGGGGAACGAGGAGAAAACGTTATCCTTAGTGATAACACAGAGGAGTTAGGGTCCTATTACACAGAGCGATTTTTAACGATTAACAACTAACTATAAGGCTATGTTCACACAACGTAAAACTATGGCTGTAGTTCTCGCTGCAGAACTAAGGCCGTAGTTTTGCAGTGTGGAACAATGCCTTATTTGCAATGGGATCCCTGCCAGAGCGTACACACATCGTATACGCTCCGGCCGGGATCCCGCCCGGCGCCGGAGAAAACTGACAGGTCAGTTTTCTGCGGCCGGAATTCAGTCAATTCCGGCAGCAGAAAGCCCTGTCAGTTCACACAGTGAAGCGAGCGGCTCCGGCCGCTCGCTTCACTGTGGGCTATGGCAAGCTCTGATGCGGGCGCGCGCTGATGTGCCCGCATCAGAGCTCTGCGGCCAGAAAGATCACCCGGCCGGTACTTAAGTACCGGCCGAGATGATCCGGCCAGAGACCGGCCGTTTCGTGACCCGGCCGGGGTCACGGAACGGCCGGTCTCATACGTTGTGTGAACATAGCCAAAACGATCGTTGTTTATCGTTAACCTGAAACGATCGTTGTTTATTGTTAACATGAAATCGTTCACCATATTACACAGAACAATAGTCGTCACAACACACGATCAATGACATACGAACAATTTTTCGATCAATGCCTGCAATTACACAGAACGATTATCGTTTAAATTCGAACGATATAATGATTTTTCGCACGATAATCGTCCCGTGTAAAAGGGCCCTTAGACTGGGAATAAGAGTTTAGGTCAGGAAAGCCAGATAACAATGCAGACAAAGGATAAAGGAGACGCTAGCACACTAGTCAAACTAGTCTAATAGCCAGCGAGGATTATGGGAACTAGGGTATGTGAGATCAGTACAAAACATGATTGGACTGGTCCCTTGATCCTCAGAAGGCACACATGTTGGCAAGAAACATGACAGGCAGGGAGACCTGTCAGTCATTCACAATACTGCCGCACAGCTGAAAATTCAAAACTCTCACCGGGTGACTCGGACCCTCGCATTGCCATTTTTGCAACGTCACCCGGCGAGGAGCGTCACACAGAAGACTCAGAGCGTGCTCCTGCAGTCTGAGGCCATGCTCCAACCGAAGAAGAGGATGTCAATGGAGCTGGAAGGTGAGCATCTAACGTGCTATCTTAAATAATAATTTCTATCATTTCAAGTGTGATGATGAATAGATTTTACTTCTGTTTTTACTTTTCCATTACACAGTAAAGTCTTGATCTCTCCTGAGAATGAGATGCCGGATAACTGTTCCAAACAAAGAGTAAAAGCACAACCATGGCCATTCTTCAGTCATTTTTGGGGGGAAAATGGAAATGAGAGATGAGCAAATCTACAGTATTAGCAAAGCAAAGCGATTGGCTACACTCGCTGCTGGCTTGGTCAGCCGGCTGCCTTTGAACTTCACTCTGTGTGCCTGGAAAAGCTGGATGCCGTCCTGGGGAACACTTTCCAGGACTGCATTCAGCTTTTCCAGGCACCCAGAGTGAAATTTAAAGGCTGTCAGCTGACAAGCCGGCAGGCGAGCGTTGAAAAGCACTTCACTAATAGGCCCCGTTCCCACTGAGCAAAGCTAGCGGAATTCCGCGACGGAATTGTCCGCCGCGGAATGCCGTTAGCCTCCCGCTCATAATGGGAGTCTATGGGAGGCGCGCGCTACTGCTCTGTACGCGCTGAAGAATGAACATGTTCATTCTTCAGCGCGGACAGGGCAGGAGCGCGCGCCTCCCATAGAGTCCCATTATGAGCGGGAGGCTAACGGCATTCCGCGGCGGACAATTCTGTCGCGGAATTCCGCTACCTTTGCTCAGTGGGAACGGAGCCATACTGTGAATTCACACAGTGGGGTAAGAGCACCACTAAAACATCCAAACCAGGGCATGCAACTTGGCATTGGTGTACAAAAAACTGCCGACCCATTTAAGACTTGAGTTGATTATTTGTTACAAGAATAGTATGAACAATGACTTTTATAAATGATGAAGTAGACGTGTCATAAAAGTCTAATCAGTTGAATACAAGAACCCCCCAATGATCATCAGAATTGCCCAGTGCAAAACAGAATGCCACACATGCATAGTCAATGTAAACCACAATACATGTGGGTTACCAAGAACCATACATTGATGGTCAGTATCATCAGCCTATTTATGGGATCAGTGGGGTTCCAGTGGCCACAGCCTCCGCAATCTAATAAAATAGAATTTTATATCAACATGTGCTGTGTTATGTCAATAGAAAGTATCAGACACTTTACAGTTAGAGATGAGCGAACCTCGAGCATGCTGGAGTCCATCCGAACCCGAACTTTCGGCATTTGATTAGCGGTGGCTGCTGAAGTTGGATAAAGCCCTAAGGCTATGTAAAAAACATGGATATAGTCATTGGCTGTATCCAAGTTCAGCAGCCACCGCTAATCAACTGCCGAAAGTTCAGGTTCGGATGGACTCAAACCCGAACCCGGTTCGTTCATCTCTATTTACAGTACATAAAAAGACACCCTTATTTTCTCACGTAGAAGCACACCACTCTTAGCAGGTACTATCACTTGTTGTTACACAGCTTGTCGATTTCTCTTGCACACAATGAGCTCAGACACGCAGCGACAATTGCTTGCAAAGTCTTTTAGACCTCTGATAGCTTTTGCCTAAATCTTATGTGCCATGGTGAGTCCAGGGGAGGATACCCCCTCCTACAGTATGCCCTATCTAGGGTTTGTCCTTGAGGTTACTCCAGTCACTTGATTGTGATGCCCTAGCACCTCTGGAGTGTCTGTAATGGCTGTTTTTAGAACCACTTAGAGCAGTCTGCAGCAGTTTGCGTGACGCTACATTATAAGCACAATCACATTTTCCGATAGCATAGGACGCCACCACTTACTAATACCTCTAACACCACCTCTTACCTCTTTAACAACACACAGTTGAACTTATATTTAGACTTCTTGTCTCTGTTGCCACTTGCACCATTCCTGGCTAGTAGGAGGAGGATTACTGCAGACTCAGGTCCCCATATCAGTGTCTCATTGGCATGGCTCTGCTGTAGACACAATCCTTCTTCCCTCTCTCACAATACATGCTGTCTCTCCTTCTGAGTCTCACTACATTGGGCAGTGCCAGGCCACAGGATAATCAGTTCTGTTGCTAGCTTGTGGAGGCTTCAGCAAAGCTCTGCACAATACACATCAAACAGCTATATCTTTATAGCTCTGGCACAATAACCAAGTTACACCCTCTATAGGTTGACATAGTCTCCCACATCATCCTCACACGGTAGCTTCACCAGATCTGACTGACTTTTGTGCTCCTGAATAGCTCTTTAGGCCCAGACCTGTGCCAGCTCAGGATAGCACTGCAATTCATAACTTTACATTTCAAAGCAGTAAAGAGGATGAAAGGGGGTGCCTACAGATTACCCCCTTATACACGATATTTTGTGGACAACCCCTTCAAGCCTGAGTGCTTTCAAATCAACTGGTGTCAGAAAGTTATACAGATTTATTAATCACTTCTATTTAAAAATCTTAAGCCTTCAAGTACTTGTCAGCTGTTGTATGTCCTGCAGGAAGTATTCTTTCCAGTTTGACACAGTGCTCTCTGCCGCCACCTCTGTCTATATGAAGAACTGTAAAGCGTAGTAGAGGTTTTCTATGGGGATTTGCTACTGCTCTGGACAGTTCCGGACATGGACAGAGGTGGCAGCAGAGAGCACTGTGTTAGATTGTAAAGAATACGCTACTTTCTGCACAGCATACAGCATTGTAATTTTTAAATCTGTATAAAGTTCTTACACTAGTTGATTTGAAAACTTTTTTCTTTTGCCGTAGAACCCCTTTAAACGGGTTATCGAGTGACAAGAAATGTGTTTTAGTAAGTATGGCATACAAAAACATCACACTTTGTAAAATACTTTACTGTCAATGTTGCAAGTACTGAAATACGGGGAACAATATTAATGAAGGGAGAATATATATGTGACATGGGATATTGTATTGTATTGTATTGTGGAGATGTTTTCATTGTAGCCAGGAGGCCTGGGTGTGTTGTCTCCCTCATTAGAAAAGGGTAATTCAAGATTTCTAAAGAAAATCCATGCTAGGGTAAAAGAAACATCAATTGTTCAATTATCAACCCAAACAGCCAGACATATCTAATCAATTAAATGTATTGCATGACGTTAATGAGAGAACAAATGCAATGCTTTAACACCAGGAGCCTAGACATGTTATTAAGAGCGAGAAAAAATAAAAATGACAAATATCACATACAGTAGATACTGGAATGGTACATACAGATCAATCTATTCTTCATTAAGAGCATAAAAACACATCCATAGAAATAGCTGAACAACACTGGTGTTCAATGAAGGACAGATTCACATGGGGCTGGGTTTAAACTGTGCTTACATTTTACATATACAAATAAAAAGAACGTTAACAGATGCTAAACAAGGATTCTGCTGTCTGAGAATCTGTTTCAAATTGACTTACAAAGAAAAATAGATTGCAATATATATACAGTGGTGCCTTGGATTACGAGCATAATTTGTTCCGGGACCATGCTTGTAATCCAAATCCACTCTTAAACCAAAGCAAATATTCTCATCAGAAATCACTAATATGCAGACAATTGGTTCCACGTCCCGAAATTTTTTTTTTTTATTCTGAATAAGATGTAGAACAGATGAAACAAACATTTAGAAACAGCTGGATATCTCCCATTATATGTTACTGTACAGTATAGCAATCAGCATGTGGTGTATAATGTATAGTAAGGGCATAAACCTGAAAAACAGCAGCAGTTTGTAGGTACAGGATGGAACTGCAGATCCCCATAATGCAGTAGCATAGGACAATAGGCTAGAATAGAGAAGCAGGGCTGCTGTCAGAGGTCTGTGCGGTCACATGACAGCAATGGGGAAGGGGCATGTGTTCAGCATCCACCAATCAGGAAGGGAGAATCACAGAGCTGTGCAGTTGCAGAGACTTTTCTATACAGCAGTGTGTATAGCTAAGTGTAAGTGCAGGCACATTATAGCAGCAGTGAGTATAGCTGAGTGTAAGTGCAGAAACATTATAACAGAAATGGAGAGGATAGAAAACACAAGGAACTGGTCCTAGCCCTTATGTATGTATCTGAGAAAGACATGGTGGAAGAAAGTGTGCATAGACTGCATCTCAAGTATCTTAAATGACATATAGGTTATCCATGTTAAAGATTTTGCATTGGGGCCCAAGCACTTTAAGTTTTTCTTTTGAGGGAATATTTTAAAGGGTTATTTCTGTTAAAATACATTTTCTCCCGGGACAGTGGGGGGGGGGGGGGGGGGGGGGGAAATCATACTGTAACCCAGTTCACCACATCTCCTGTTATAGCAACTTCCAATCCCCCACTCATGTCTGTTTGTTGCCATCTTTAAGGTGAATCTTTTCAGCGGGACCTGCACCGATGCCCCATCTCAAAAGCAGGAAAAAGTGAGGAGACTGGAAGGTGCTGGAAAGAAAGCTCCGGGGGATTGAGGTAGGTATAATTTTATTTTTTTTTACCCCGTACACAGCAACATATCTTCTTTTTTATGCTGCAAAGCCCCTTTAATATATTATCTAAAGGAGGAGAGCCTGATAGTAAATCTGCTATTACAAATGGCTATGTATTCAGTTTTTGCAAAGCAACACAGAACGGTATGAGCACGGGTCAAGAATACTGAATAACCAAGTAATGGGTGATACCTTGTAGTTTTTGTTGATTCTTGTTTATAAATATCAATGATATTTTCAACAAGCAGATTTCTCTGTAATCCATATACTCCATGTCGATCTAAAACCACTTCATGTCTGCAGGATGGACAGCGGAAGCGACCTCCAGTTGCTACAGTGTTTCCTCCGCGAGTCGGTAAATATGGATTGGAGGCCTGTTTAAGAAGAATTGTCAGACGTAACCATCATTGGGATATATACAATGAATGTCGACAAATGTCCTCTAGATATGTAGATGATATAGATTATATACTGAAAAAGGTGCTAGGAGCAGACTGCACATATGTGTACAACTATATATATATATATCTATATATATATCTATATATCTATAATATATAAAAAAAATCTCCTTTTTTACATTAAAAAAATACTTTATTAAATAACAATCCTGATACAAAAAAAAAAAACCTACACAGGAGCAGTTAAAAAGGGAAAACATTAAAATATTAGATACAGATCCTGCTTGCGTCCCAGACAGGATACCTCGCAATTCATGACCCTAGAACAACGCCTCATGGATGATCACACATAGTCCCCCAAGGAGATGTATCATGCAGTATATAACTCAAAACGCATAATGGTAATAAAAAGCCAACCATGTGTACAACTATAATTGGATGGCATGAACTTTCTATAGTAGGTTTACAGAGTAGTTAGTGGTCAGAATGCAGCGTGCTATTATTAGTCCTTTGTGCTGTATATTTAGTACCTCAGGGGACAAGGGTGTTCTATAATAACAGATGAACACATGCCAGAAGAGCTTGGACATCTTAGAAACTACCATAACAAACAAACACCTTGAGAATCCTATAAAACCTATTAATGCCTACAGCCACATGGCTGAATTTTATAGGACAGCATTGGGCTCTGCCCTTTGGCTGGATAACAAAATGGTAAGTATTAGGATTGTTTCATTGGTATCCTTATTGGAATGATCTGTTACTGCCTTCTCTGTTATTATGAATGGCTCCCTGAGAATCTATATTCTTTTTTATCATTTATCTATAGTTTATGATAAATTATTTTTCCCATGGACTTCTCAGTTTTCATAAAAAATAGAACATATTATATTTATAATACTCAACAACCAAGTTTATTAGGCCTGTACCTTTTTTTTGTTTTTTTATAGATTGATAAATTATAGATAGTGTGATGATTGTCTATGTGAAGTTTTTATGTTTTTAAAGGATTAGGACACTTACAGGATATATATTCTTTAGAGTACTATTACACGGGCCAATCAAGGCCCAATTAATATTGTAAACAATGCTTGCGCACTGGGTCTATTACACGGCCCGATAATCATTTAGCAAGGGCTGCACGGACATCCTTAGCGATTGTCTCTATTACAGCAAGCAATTATTAGCCCAATCAAGTTTATTCGGCAAATTATCACTCCCTGTAACAGGGCCTTTACGCTGTGTGCACACATAGTATTTCTGTCAGCCTTTTGATCAGACTTTCTGCAACCAAAATCAGAAGTGAAGCTGACAGGGCAAAATTATAATGGAAAGATTTGAGAAGTTTCTGTTTTTCCACACACTCCTGGTATTGGTTCGAAAAAAGATTTTTCAAACATGGAGTACAGTGAAACTGGCCCAGTTGCCCCTAGCAACCAATCAGATTCTACCTTTCATTTTCCAAAGAGTCTGTGAGGAATGAAAGGTGGAATCTGATTGGTTGCTAGGGGCAACTGAGACAGTTTCACTTTACACCATGTTTGATAAATCTCCCATTACATGCCAAGAGAATCATCAGGTGCACAGATGTCCTTAACCTGCAACAGAGTGTTCTACCTCTTACTGTATGTCTTCTGTCATTTACCATTATTTCATGTATTAATAAATATAATTTACATTCTTTACTTCTGAATGTGTATGGTAAAATGATAAGGCAGGTTTCACACAGTACAGTTTCTAATGGGGTAAAAACAGAAATATACGGGAAACCATAAACATAAGGCTCCCATCTGGTTCATGATTGCAATTTGTTCACCTTCTTTTTCTCTAGATGTCCAGATGTAACATGTTACCAGGAGGTATGAGTCAATCCTTAAAGGGATACTCCGGTGAAAATCTTTTTCTGTCAAATCAACTGGTTTCAAAAAGTTATACAGATTTGTAAATTACTTCTATGTAAAAAATGCAAGTCTTCCATTACTTATCAGCAGCTGTATGTCCTGCAGGAAGTGGTGTATTCTTTCCAGTCTTACACAGTCTCTCTGCTGCCACCTCTGTCCAAGACAGGAACTGTCCAGAGCAGAAGCGAATCCCCATAGAATACCTGTACTGCTCTGGACAGTTCCTGACTCAGACAGGGGTGGCAGCAGAGAGCACTGTGTCATATTGAAAAAAATAAACATCACTCTCTATTGGACATACAGCAGCTGTTAAGTACTGAAAGACTTGAGATTTTTAAATCAAAGTAAATTACAAATCTAGAAAACTTTCTTAAAACAGTTGATTTGAAATAAAAACCTTTTCACTGGAGTACCCCTTTAAAAATAAAACATGCCTTTTATTGCAGTTTGCTGTAGGTTTTCCCCATTGGCATCAATAGTGAAAATAATTCATGTTTTATACATGTACTGCCATCATCTCAATTCTTAGGAAAATGTTTCAATAAGAACAACAATTCATGTACTAGAATCCGGTTTATTGCATTTTGCCACTCCGCAATGGTAGGTGTGAATAGGAACCTGAATGTCTTAACTTATTTGGTGCCCGCTGGTTTGGGCTAAAGAGACAATGCACTGTATGAACAAGGCCCTACTCAGATTCTAACTCATAGCAATTTCAAAATCACCACTCATTCTTCAAACAGAGCTTTGCATTTTTATTATCACTTGTATTATTTCAATTTGCAGTAATTAAGAATCTTTTCTAATTGATCCATGTGTTACTAATCTAGAATAAAGTTTTATTTGACGTTTTTTCTGTAGTCACACTATACTATTATCCCATGCATCTCACCTGGAATATGTCGCTGGCGCACTTCCTGCACAGATTATGCTGACACGGAAGAATTACCACCGGTTTGGAAAACATCTCGAGACATATTGGACAAATAAGTTGCTTCTCTAGGTTATCCATAGTTTGCTGCTCTTTGCTCAAGGACTGGTAAGACAGAGAGGTGCTCATCTCCTAGCTATTCCAAGGAGAGTAAACTTTAGGAGAAATATGTTGTGCTGTCAGTTTCCGGCCTCGTTCCCTTCAAATAATTCCTGGACTTGTGTGATCAAATGTCCTATGGGTTTCCTCAGCTGGATGACATTGTTTAAAGGATCACTTGAAGAGCGCTCAAGCTGTTTTTAGTAGCACTCTGTCACATGTTGCCATACTGCTCTGCCCATATATGAAAGTGACAGAGGGATAGATTCGGACAGGTGATGAATCCCAGGGATGTCTGCTCCACATTCCACCCTGTGGGAATAGGGAGGGCCGAGCAAGTGGGCAGAGGGACATCTGGAGGGGAATGACAGCTGTCACTAAATGTGTTTTAGACCCGAGTGTTGGGGCAAAGTGTTTCTAAATGCAGAACTGCATATTCCTTCATGGAATTCTTTAATTACATATAAACTGCTTAATCAACATTGCACCAACGTATCCTCTGAATAGCATCTAACATAGGAAAACTATATGTTCACTTTGTTTCTATAGCTTTGTGGGAGATACGTTACTTTGTTTTTCTAGATAAAAATATGAAATCATGATATTATACCAGCAGCAAAGTGGCATATTACAGCTTAAAGTTAAACTTTCATCAGAATCCTTTAACATCTTTCATGCCTTACAATTGATACACATAAAATATTTTCTCCTCCACCCCAACCTTAATCCACCCCCAGCTCCCCCACCCTCCCCCTGGATCGAGTGAATCGGACAGATACACACACTCACACACACACACAAAAGCACCATTAAGGTCACATCTATATATGTTCCACCCTCTCAACATATTATATACTAATATTCTATATTTTATGCCATTGCCCCCATACTCTCTTATATGTTCTAGGTCAGTGATGGGCAACCTTTTGAGCTTGGTGTATCAGCATTTGGCAAAACAACGAGCATAACTCGGATTGTGTGTCACTTCGAGAAAAAACACCATAATTTTGCAATATTTATAGTTTAAATAAAAAAAAAAAATGTAATTGTAAATTATAACTGCACTTAATAAACCAAAAAAATAATTATTGTGTGAAGTAAACTACAAACCACACACACAAACACACTACCCCACCTGACCCCCATCTCTCCCCATACACTACCCTACCTGACACTTCCACACACACACTACCCCACCAGACCCCCATTCCTCCCCATACACCACCCTACCTGACCCTTACACACACACACAACCCCACCTGACCCCCTATCCCTCCCCATACACTAGCCCACCTGACCCTTACACACAAACACATACACACTACCCCAACTAACCCCATCCCCCACACTACCTTACCTGACCCCCATCCCCACACACACTACCCCACCTGACCCCCATCCCCATACAAACTACCCCACCTGACGCCCTTACCCACATACACATTACCCCACCTGACCCCATTATCCACATACACACTACCCCACCTGACCCCATCCCCACACACACACACAGACCCACCTGACCTTATTCCCACATACACACTACCCCACCTGACCCTCATCCATCCCCACACACAATTACAATACTGCTGCGGTCCAGGATGCTGGCTGTGGCCACTGGAGACTGGAGCAAGACGGGGCTGGAGCGCGGCACAGCTACTGTGCCGGGTGACGTCCAGGCGGTACGCAGGGCGGGGTATACGTGATGGGGTCAGGTCGCACTCTAAAGCCATGAGGCTGTTTTGGAAACTTGCATGCGGCCGCATACTCTCCTGTATGCGGCCTTATGGCGTCCGCGTGTCGGCGACTATGGCTACGCATGTCAGCGCTGACATTCGGTTTGGTTCGTCATCACGGTTCTAGGTCCTTCTTACTCCCGGCATAGCAAATCTTTTCATAGCTATGTACTTTCTTAATTATGTTTTTCCATTCAGATATTGACGGAGGGTTTGATGATATCCAGTTCTGCAAGACCATGACTTTAGCAAATAACAATAGTTTATTTACAATATCTTTGTACTTTATCACTTCTAGCGTACACCCAAGAATCACACATAGAGCACTATGTGGAACCGAGATAGGTTCGCTAATCTCTAACGACTACCTATCACCTATCCACAGGTGGTACTGGTGTCTCATCAGTGGGGGATCAACACTGGGCTCCCCACTGAGAATGGTGGTCCTGAGTGCCTTGTTTAAAAAGAAATAATGAAATATACAAACTGCTATAACATTCAAACCCTTTGGGACTGTCTAAGAAGAGCCGTAACTGATCAGACACATCAGCTACATATAAATATAATTATCACCTATTTGTAATTACAGGAAAATCCCTTTTTTTAAATAAAATATTAATTAAATAAATGTGTTCTGTGTATATTTTCTATATACCTCAGTTTAACTTTTGCAAGAAGAGCTTACAGTTTTTCAAAATTGTGACTTGGTTTAAGAGCATTGCTTTGGTTTAAGAGCTCCCTGTACTGGGTGGAAGGGGAACTAGGGGAGGGGCATGGTTTGCCTAGCGGGGTCTACAGCACTGTACTCTGACCCAGTAACTCTCCCTCACCTTCCAAATCATAGCAAATCTACTTCAGGCTGGGGCTTGTATCAATAGATAGGGCTGTGGAAGTAATCTCTCCATAGCTGTAACCGCTCTCTCCCTGAACAGACTGCTGCTATACTGTGCCCACATATACCCTGCTCATTCCTTCATGCTCCCTGCAGTGTCTGACAGTCCTTGTGTCTCCCATCCTCTCTATTCCTGCTATAATGTGCCTGCACTTACACTCAGCCGTTCACACTGCTGTATAGAAAGGTTTCCGTCACTGTCCTCCTGCAGAGCTCTGTGATTCTCACTTCCTGATTGGTCTATGCTGAACACACACATATTGCTGTCATGTAAACACACAGACCTCTCATAGCACCCCTGCTTCTCTATTCTAGCCTAGTTTTACATGTTGTTCAGAATAAAAAAAATATTTTTTGGGGGTGTGGAACCAGTTGTCTACATTTCAATGGCTTCTTATGGGAATATTTGCTTTGGTGTAAGAGTGGATTTGGATTACAAGCACAGTCCCGAAACGAATTATGCTCAAAATCCAAGGCACCACTGTATACTTGTTTATTAATAGCCTAATTTTTTTCACAAGTTTATTGTCCCTTTCCGAATTTTTTTTTTTGCCGGAATATTTCTGTACGCTAGCATATTGTAAAATAGAAATGAGTGCAGTGCCCCGGGTGAGAAGCAATAGCAGGGCAAGGTTGGCTTTGTCCCCTGGGGCATATACTAACTAATGATGGCCAGTGATAAGTGGAACATCTGTGGTGGTGCAACACAGTACAATTAATGGCAGATGGTATTGAAAAAAAGGTCACCCATGTAGAGTCAAGCTGCTCAGATGGGGTGTTTCTGAGATTGTGGATCTCTTGAAAGGACTTGGATAATACTGCAGGCTGACTCCTAGCAGTCGAAGGTGGTCTGGTCCAACTGGAGGTCCACAAAGGCACAGAGAGCTTATGGTCCCTCTGAAATGCTATCCCCTCAGACTTAGAGAACAGTACAGAAAATATATAAGGCCAACATGATAGCCAGTCCTGGTTACTTGTGATCTTGGTAGTCTTTGGCAACTAACTTGAGCAACAGCTACAAACTGAAGATTCAAAACTCTAGACTCAAGACCATGCAGTCAAAAAAAGTTGGGAATTAGACCAACTTACCACAGCTCAGCTCAAACCCTCTGGGTATAGAAACAGGAGTAGTTCTAGGGAATTCTAGCAAGTTAAACTAGAATGATACTTTCAACCTGGGGTGGCAGCATTGAGCAGAAAGTGTGTGTCATTGGGTTTAAAGGGGTACTCCGGCCCTGCAGTATAATCTGTGTACGGCCGGGGAGGGGGTTGAAATAGAAGCCAGCGGTGACTTACCTCCCCGGTTCCAGTAGCGGCTCCCGGATCGCGCAGCCCCGTTTGTGACGTCTCAAGGCAGCTAACCTAGCGGAGTCCCGCCTTGGCCACTGAATGGCTGAGCTGCCTTGAGACGTCACGTCTCAAGCCACAGCTCTAACCAGGAAGCGTCCGTGGGACGGGTTACGGGACGGCACGATTCGGGAGCCGCCGCTGGAACTAGGGAGGTAAGTGACCGCTGGCTTCTATTTCAACCCCCTCTCCGGCCATACACAGATTATACTGCAGAGCCGGAGTACCCCTTTAAAGGGGTTATCCAGCGCTACTAAAACATTGCTACTTTCTTCCAGAGACATCACCACTCTTGTCTACAGCCTGGGTGGATTTTTCTTTTACTCAGTACCATTGAAGTGAATGGAGCTTACTTGCAAACTAATAATAATATCACCATTATTACCATTAAATCTCAACAATTCTCTGAATAAAATTTTTATCTGGGCATGATGTTTCAAGAGACAGAATGAAAAACAATCTAAATGAAACGATATAAATCTTCATTATGGGGAAGTGTGATATTTACAGGCTGATCGGTTTTACAGTCAAATAACAATGTATGTTCCAACATAAGGAAAAATTTCTATGTGACTTCTTACTGTAGATTTTCTATAGAATCTTGGAGAGAACAATTTAACCAGATGGTTTCCAAAAATTACATTATCTAGAGCGCAAGTGTCAAGCAGCCAACATCCACAGTCACTTTATAGCACTGCGGGGACTGTAACAAAAGTACTAATGACTATCTGGGAAATAGATAGGAAATGCAGAAATACAGATTTTGATAACTGTCTTTACTTCATAAGTTACACAACCAGATAGAACTGTGGGTGTCTTACAAAGTAAAACTTAAAACCTTTCCTGAGGAAGGGCTCATACATACTAGCACTGTGGTTTCCATGTTTTCAATTTGATTTCTTTATAAATCAGCAATAATATCTACTTTTTAATAGGATGATGGCAATTTATATTGGCAAAAATATCTATCTATCTATCTATCTATCTATCTCTTATCTATCTATCTATCTATTATCTATCATCTATCTATCTATCTATCATCTATCTATCTATCTATCTATCATCTATCTATCTATCTATCATCTATCTATCTATCTATCTATCTATCTATCATCTATCTATTATCTATCTATCTATCTCTCCTATCTATCATCTATCTATCTATCTATCTATCTATCTATCTATCTATCTATCTATCTCCTATCTATCTATCTATCTATCATCTATCTATCTATCTATCTATCTATCCATCCATCTATCTATCTATCATCTATCTATCTATCTATCTATCTATCTATCTATCTATCTATCTATCATCTATCTATTATCTATCTATCTATCTATCTATCTATCTATCTATCTATCTATTATCTATCTATCTATCTCTCCTATCTATCTATCATCTATCTATCTATCTATCTATCTATCTATCCATTATCTATCCATCTATCTATCTATCTATCTCTCCCAGTGGCGTAACTACCAGGGTCGCAGCGGTCGCCGCTGCGACCCGGCCCGCCACAAGGGGGGGCCCGCGGGGCCCGCAGGGCCCCTGAGGCCCCCCCTCATCAATCCCTCTTGTGACCGCAAGCAACATTGTGTTGCTTGCGGTCACAAGAGGCCGCCTCCGTCTGCCCCGCATCATGCGCTGCTGCCGGGGGTGTCGCGTCCTATCCCCGGCAGCGTGCGCATCATAGAGTTCCCTGTGTGCCTGTTACCTCCGGCACAGGGAGCGCACATTAGAGACGCTCCCTGTGCTGGAGGTCTCAGCACAGGGAACTCTATGATGTGCACGCTGCCGGGGATAGGACGCGACACCCCCGGCAGCAGCGCATGATGCGGGGGCAGACAGAGGCTGAAGAAGAAGATCGCCGGGGGAGCGCATTGATAGGTGAGTTGTGTGTGTTTTTTTTATTTGTTTTCATAAAGGAAATAGGGGGCTATCTATAGGAGGGAGGGGGAGAGGGGGACATTTATAAAGGGGGGGGAGGTGGCCATCTATAAAGGGGGGCAAGAGAGGGGACCATCTATAAGGGGGGGAGGGGGCCATCTAAAGGGGGGAGGGGACCATCTATAAGGGGGGGGGGAGAGGGGACCATCTATAAGGGGGGAAGAAGGGGACCATCTATAAGGGGGAAGAAGGGGACCATCTATAAGGGGGGGGAGAGGGGGACCATCTATAAGGGGGGGAAGAGGGGGATCATCTATAAGGGGGGAAGAAGGGGACCATCTATAAGGAGGGGGGAGAGTGGGCCATCTATAAGGGGGGGAAGAGGGGGATCATCTATAAGGGGGGGAAGAAGGGGACCATCTATAAGGAGGGGGGTTAGTGGGCCATCTATAAGGGGGGAAGGGCCAACTATAGCAGAGGGGGGCATCTATAAGGGGGGGGGGAAGGGGCCATCTATAGGAGAGGGGGCTATCTATAGGGGGGCAATATATATAAGGGGGGGAAGGGGCCATCTATAAGGGAGGCATATATAAGGGGGGGAAGGGGCCATCTATAAGGGGGGCATCTATAAGGGGGAGAGGGGGCAATCTATAAGGGGGGCAACATAGGGGGAGAGGGGGCCATCTATAAGGGGGTATACACAGAGGGGGCATCTATAAGGAGGCTACATAGTAGGAGGCATATACTATAAGGGGGGATACACAGAGGAGGACCATCTATAAGGAGGCTACATATAGGGCATAAACTATAAGGGGGTCACATAGAGTCAGCCTAACCACTAAATGAGGGCATAAAGGGGCCAATAAAAATGTGCAGTTTGTAGAGAGATGAGGATGGTGTCAGTGTGAGGAGCCTAATATGTCTGTCTGGCAGATTCTGTGGATTCGTGGCTCTGAGAAGTTCATGGTGGCCCAGGATGGATGGAGAAGAAGATGAAAAGGGAAGAACTCCGATCAGAGAAGACGTCCCCTGTAAGTCACCGGATATAACTGCACTGTAATGTATATGGTGTCTAGAGCCTGTGTGGAGCTGCGTCCACCTCTATATAACTGGATGCGGTGATACGTGTACAGTGGATGTTATTCAGTAGCAGCGGTGGTGTTAGTAGGTGGTGGTAATAGTCAGTAGCAGAGGTGGTGTTAGTATGTGGTGGTGTTAGTAGCAGCGTTGGTGTTAGTCAGTATGTGGTGGAATTATTTGTTACTTGTTATCTGGTACTGTGTTTTATTGGTCTTAGTATACAGGATTTGGTCAGTAACAATATGACGGTAATATGTATGGTGATAATATTTCTCTTCCTATCTTTCTTATATGCTGGTGTTATTGGTAATATCTGTCTCGGTGTATATATATATATATATATATATATATATATATATATATATATATATATACACACCAATAGGGGGGGGGGGGCCCAAGTTGACCTTTCGCACCAGGGCCCAGGAGTCATTAGCTACGCCCCTGATCTCTCCTATCTATCTATCATCTATCTATCTATCTATCCATTATCTATCTATCTATCTATCTATCTATCTATCTATCTATCTCCTATCTATCTATCTATCTATCTATCATCTATCTATCTATCTATCTATCTATCTATCTATCTATCTATCCATTATCTATCTATCTATCTATCTATCTATCTATCTATCTATCTATCTATCATCTATTTATCTATCTCATATCTATCTATCTATCTATCTATCTATCTATCCGTCTATCTATCTATCTATCTATCTATCTATCTATCTATCTATCTATCTATCACCTCCGGAATGACACTGGGACATTAGGTGGAGCATGCCTGGGTGGACCCAACACCCCAAAATCGCAGTATAATGACACTCTCCGCAGTTGCGAAGGAAAAATATTTGCAAACGCTTTACGGCAATGTTCACACATTTTGTTTCTTGCGCAGCGTTACATACATTATTCCAATGTGTGTCTGTAGAGCGTCATGTTATTCGCACGTATCACGCATCATGTTGTACGAGCGCTACTGGAACAGTATGTATGAAGTGCATTTTTGTGGGCTACTGAAACAATATGTATCACGTGCCTTTTACTGGGCTACTGGCACAATAGGTATCACTTGCCTTTTACTGGGCAACTGGCACAATAGGCATCACTTGCCTTTTACTAAGCTACTGGCACAATAGGTATGAGGTAAACGTGCCCTTAGTGGGCTAAACCAGGCACACTATAAGTCACTTGTACACACAAGGTACTGGAATGTATACAGCTGCTGCTGCTGTTATATCATCTATGTCAGGGAGTCCTGGGGTCCGGTAAGCTGGAAGTCCCTTCTCTTGGCCCGCAACCCCTGTTCCTACCTACTTGCCCCCCCAGGCTAACCCCTAGGGCAGCAACTGGGCGACAGTCCCTAGCCTAACTAGGGATACGGGGAGGTAGACAGAACACACAGACAGTTATATACAAACCGGTCAGGCAGTCCGAGTCGGCAACAGGAGGTAACATCAAAGTCAAAATCAGCAAGCAATGGGTTAACAGAGTCCAGTCCAAGGTCGAGCACAGGAGGTAAGCCAGTACAAAAGGATGAGGCAAAGGCTAAGTCCGAGTCCGAGTCCAATTCCAATTCCAATTCCAATTCTAAATACAGGAAACACAAGAGACACGCTGGTGTAGCTGGAAACCAAACATACACTGGCAACTACAGGGTGTAAGGGTGGTATTACACAGGCCGAGCAGGGCCCAATAATACCTGTAAACGAGCGCCGATCTGCTAGATCGTCGCTCGTTTACTGGGCCTATTACACAGCCCAGGGCCGCTTTAACCAGAGGGCACATGGTGCACGTGCACCGGGCCCACTGGTTAAAGGGGCCCCCCCGAGCAGGCCGGCCGTTGCTATGTGCGACCAATGCGGTCGCACAGGGCTCCGGCCACCAGCCTGTCAGGGGGGAGCGCCATGGATGGGTAATCTACTTACCCCACCATGGCGCCCCCTGCAGGGCCCCCCCCGTCCGCCGCTGCCCCCGCCCGCCCGCCCGCTGCTGCTGCGGCGCTTCAGCGCTGCAGCAGCAGCGACACTGACAGAGAGAGAGCCATTGGCTCCCTCCCTGTCAGTCACTCACTCTTGTGGCCGTACTTCCTGCGGTCACAAGAGGCCGCGCTCTCCCTCTAGCGCCCGACGTCACTAGAGCGTCGGCGCGAGGGTAAGGGGAGTGCAGCCTCTTGTGACTGCAGGAAGTGCGGCCACAGGAGGGAAGAGAAGAGGAACGCGTGGACTTAGGTGAGTAACAGTGTTTGTTTTTTTCAATGTTGTATGGGAGGGGGAGCTATATACTATGGGGGGGCACAGTGGAGCTATATACTATGGGGGAGCACAGGGGAGCTATATACTATGGGGGAGCACAGGGGAGCTATATATTATGGGGAGCACAGTGGGGCTATATACTATGGGGGAGCACAGGGGAGCTATATATTATGGGGAGCACAGTGGAGCTATATACTATGGGGGAGCACAGGGGAGCTATATATTATGGGGAGCACAGTGGGGCTATATACTATGGGGGAGCACAGGGGGCTATATACTATTGGGGAGCACAGGGGGCTATATACTATGGGGGAGCACAGAGGAGCTATATACTATGGGGGAGCACAGGGAGCTATATACTATGGGGGAGCACAGGGAAGTTATATACTATGGGGGAGCACAGGGGGCTATATACTATGGGGGAGCACAGGGGAGCTATATACTATGGGGAAGCACAGGGGACTATATACTACTGGGGAGCACAGGGGTCTATATACTATGGGGAGCACAGGGGTCTATATACTATGGGGGAGCACAGGGGAGCTATATACTATGGGGGAGAACAGGGGAGCTATATACTACTGGGGAGCACAGGGGTCTATATACTATGGGGAGCACAGGGAAGCTATAAACTATGGGGGAGCACAGGGGAGCTATATACTACTGGGCAGCACAGGGGGCTATATACTATTGTGGGGGAGCACAGGGGGCTATATACTATGGGGGAGCACAGGGGGCTATATACTACGGGGGAGCACAGGGGGCTATATACTACTGGGCAGCACAGGGGGCTATATACTATGGGGGAGCACAGGGGGCTATATACTATGGGGGAGCACAGGGGAGCTATATACTATTGGGGAGCACAGGGGGCTATATACTATTGGGGAGCACAGGGAGCTATATACTATTGGGGAGCACAGGGGTCTATATACTATGGGGGAGAGCACAGGGGGGCTATATATTATGGAGAGCACAGGGGGGCTATATACTATTGGGGAGAGCACAGGGGGCTATATACTATTGGGGGAGCACAGGGGGGCTATATACTATTGGGGGAGAGCACAGGGGGGCTATATACTATTGTGGGAGAGCATAGGGGTCTATATACTATTGGAGAGCACAGGGGGGCTATATACTATTGGGGGAGAGCACAGAGGGGCTATACACTATTGTGGGAGAGCACAGGGGGGCTATATACTATTGGGGGAGAGCACAGGGGGGCTATACACTATTGTGGGAGAGCACAGGGGGGGCTATATACTACTGGGGAGAGTGCACAGGGGGGCTATATACTAATGGGGGAGCGCACAGCAGGACTGTATATAACTAGAGGAGCACATGAGGGTCTATATACTACAGGGACACCTTAAAACTATGGAGGCACAGAGGGGTGTAACTATGTAGGGCTACAGAGGGGTGTAACTACTGTATAGGGGTACAAGGGACCTAACTACTGGATGTGTTGGAGCCTAAAATATTTGTCTGGCAGATTCTGGAGAGAAGATTCACAGCCAGGAGAAGACTTCAAGGTGGCCCAGGCTGGCTGGAGAGAAAAAGAAAAGGTGACAGACTCTGATCAGAGAAGACGCCCCCGGTGAGTCACTGGATGTAACTGCACTCTGTTATAGGGTTGTAGTGTTAGGGGTCATGATGTGGCGGTATTATGTAATGGTATCATTGGTGATATCTTTCTGTTTTGTTTAGTGCAGTTTTTATGTAATATGTAATCACTGTATGGTGGAAATAGTGTTATAAGGTAACTACTGTATGTATTGGGGCTCTTGATACAGTGTGGGGGCAAATTCAGTACATTATACAATGTGCCAAAAGGGAAGGGGGGGCCCACTCTTGAGGGCTGTGCACTGGGCCCACCAATGTATTAAAACGGCCCTGACACAGCCCGATAATTGTTTAAAGCGCAACTATAAAATATTTTGACCATTCAGTTTTAGTTAGCTTAGGTCATGATAAGACTTTTTGCAATATACATTAATAACCTAAAATGAACAGTTTTTTAAATACATACGGCTGATTATGCCCTTACAGCCCGCTCTGGCTCTGACTTATTTCTGCAATCCTGCTGGACACGCCCCCTCCCTGCAGATCCGTACTGAGACAGAAACATAAACAAACCCTCCTCCCCCCTTCCCTCCTAACAGCAGGTTCCTCCCCCCTCCCCTCACAGAGGTGACTAATGGGCCTATTACACCGGTCGTTTGCTCCTCGTTCCCCCCTATTCAACGCGGCTGCGGCTGCAGCGAGCGGGTGAGTGCGGGAGGGGGCGGCGGGGAGCTGCAGGGGGGCTGCCCGGGGGATCGCTGATCGTCCGGGCAGCCCATAGGATATAGCAGCTTCTGCTGCCGACGCTCCTATTCAACGGAGCGACGGCAGCAGATCGCTGCTATATCAGTCGCTTGTTTTTCAACATGTTGAAAAACAAGCGACTGCAACGATCAGCCGACATGAACAATGTCGGCTGATCGTTGCACTCTATTCCACGGGACGATTATCGTCCGTAGCGGCCGATATCGGCCGAATACATACGATAATCGTTCCGTGGAATAGGGCCTTTAGCAGAGCTGAGGGTGTTGTGTGTGAGGAGCAGCGCAGGGGAAGAGCTGGATGGAGGGACAAGTGTATCCAGTGCCACCATCACTCCAATGTACTGCATGAGGGAGAGTGGGTGAGTCACTGAGGGGAGGACTACAAGTCCCAGCACAACACAGCTGTAGTCCTTCTATAGTACATATAACATTCACTATCAGATGTCTGCAGCAGGTGCCCCCACCTCCATGGCTGACATTATCCTACAGTGTAATGAGAGCAGATGACTGTATCTAATCCCACTGTGTGTGATACCATCTGCTGGGGCTCTGTATCTAATCTTACATTGTGATACTGTATGCTGGGGCTGTATCTGATCCTGCTATGTGTGATACATCTGCTAAGGTGTTGGTCAGTGAACGGAGGGGCGCAGCCAGGGAGATGAGGGATAGGCCACACCCACTTTCTCTCAGCCAGAAGAAAAATTCATTTATTCTTCTGAGCCAAACAACTGGGGATATCTCAGCGAGCGTACACGCTATCAACACAGTTTAGGGCTCTTTTTAAAAGGTAACACATGGGCTTTTTATTTGAGGAATTTCATTTTTTGGCTACTGAAATTACAGTTGTGCTTTAACAAGAGCTGCAAGGACATCGTTACCAATGTCCTTGCAGCCCTTGCTAAACTGGCATACATTACCCATCCACGTTCCAGGGCTGCTCCTGCCGTCCGCTTCTCCCCGGGTCTCACGCGTGCTCTAGCTTCACAGCGGCCTGTCAGCTGATAGGCCGCTCATCCAATCACAGGCCGGGACTGCCGCAGCCTGTGATTGGCTGAGCGGCCAATCAGCTGACAGGCCGCTGTGAAGCTAGAGCGCGTGCGGGACCCTGGGAGAAGCGGACGGCAGGAGCAGCCCTGGAACGTGGATGGGTAATGTATATCGTTAGTCGCAGCCAGTGCACCGCTTTTACATGCAGCGGTGCGCGGTCGGTGCCCGACAAAAATAGGTTCTAACCTATATCAACGATCAGCCGATGATCGTTGTCATCGACTGATCGTTGCATTTATTACACGGAGCCATAATCGGCCGAATCGGGCCAATTCGGCCGATATCGTTCTGTGTAATAGTACCCTAAATCACCAGCTTAAATGCTACCAGAGCTTCCGCCCCAGCCCCTGAGAGGAGCAAGGAGTCTGACAGCAGCATGAGACACCAATAGCAGCCAGGGAGCCCTCCCCTGTACTCAGACTGCAGCCCCTGGGGGCCAAACTGTGCTATGTTGGGGGGGGGGGGCTGAGGCAGCAGCTGAGGCGGGACACTGTAGCAGCAGCAGGAGACTGCAGGAGTCTTTGCTCAGCCAATCAGAGATTGCAATGGTGTCCCGCCTAAGCTGCTCATTGGCTGGCTGCATTCAGATGAAGGAATTAACATGACAAAGATACAAGATTACGCACACTGGGAGCCCTGGAGGGTAATTTTAACCTCCTTCCTCCCAACAGCGAACAGTGTGACCCCAGCAGGTTAAGAGGGGATGCTATGCTTCCTCACTTAACTCCCTGGGTGCAAGACTATTCAGTCTTGCACCCAAGTGGTTAAACGGGGATGCTATGCATCCTCACATAACCCCCTGGGGGCAGCCTGGTCAGTCTGGCACCCAAGGGGTTTAACAGGGATGCTATCCCCTGGGGGGGGCAGACTGTTCAACCTTGCCACAAGGGGTAAAGTGGGGATGTTATGCATCTTTACTTAACTTCCTGGGTGCTAGACTGTTTAGTCTACCCCCCTGAGCAGATGCATATCATCCCCCCTTAAACCCCTGGGAGCCAGATTGTGCTCCATTTGCTGTGCTGAACGCACTGTGCCCGCCTCAGCAAGGGATGGGTTAAGTGACTTGCTGGTGCAGGCGCAGTCTGCTTATCACAGCAGGTGAAACACAGTCTAGCCTCGAGGGGGTTGAGTGAGGATGTGTTGTATGCCCATTTAACCCCTTGGGTGACAGACTAAACATTATTGCCCCAGTACCCACTGCCACAGGGATACTAGTAAAAGTTGGTTACCAGTAGTCCCAAAGTGTGAAAAACTGGCACAAAATTTTTTGCCGCTCAGGGATTATTGGTAGGTACCAGGATCTTCCAAGTAACCCTGTGGTAGTGGGTACTGGGTAATAATGTGGGGGTTAGTGTTAGCCATTTTACTGGTCAACACTAAGACCTGGCTTAGAAGTGGATGCCATACATAATAGAATTAGTTTTTTATTGAAATAAAAACACCCCCACCCCCTCATTGATCATTTTATTAAAAATAAAAATCCACTGGTCATTGTCGTAGTCCACCAGGGCCAGACTGCACTCCATCTGCTTGCTAAGAGCACAGTGCCCATGCCAGGAAGGAAGGGGTTAAGTGACTTGCTGGAGCAGTGACTTCCAATGGACATTGAACTCATCTCTTCTAATTTGCATATTGGGTGGGCAGTCGAGTGGGCTGAGATTTCTCCACAGTGGGATCGGAGATGGGAGTGGGACCGGCAGAAGGGGGTATAGGGAACTCTGACGAGGGGTCGGGTTGGTTTCGCCCTGGGTGCGGGGGGCGATCAGGGCTGCGGGGGGGCGATCGTACGGCCGGGGGGTGCGGGGGGCGATCATGCGGCCGGGGGCGATCGGGGCTGCAGGGGGGGCGGGCAGGATATACATTACCAGGTCCCCGCTCCTGCTTGCTTCGGCGGCTCCCGGCACATTCCGCCCGGCCAATCAGTGCACTGCCCCGCCGCAGCGCACTGATTGGACGGGCGGGCCGTGAAGACACCGGGAGCCCCGAAGCAAGCAGGAACGGGGACCCGGTAATGTATAATGTCCGGCGGCTAGGGGGTTAATGGGGAGGGCTGCAGACAAAATCGCAGCAGGGATGTACATCCCTGCTGCGAGTTTCTCTGCTAATGAAAGTATAGGGCTGGGATCTGCAGCGAGTCTCGCTGCAAAAACGCAGCAAGGAGACTCGCTGCAGACCCGCCAAGTGGGTTTGTAGCCTTAATGCAATTAAAGACCAAAAGTGAGGCAATAAGAGATGACCACAATTTGGGCATGCTCAGGTCAGTCAGAAACCAAGCATGTGTCATTTGATCAGTGGTGGCTAAAGAAATTGGTTTCAGCCCTAGGGAGTCCAGTTTTTCAGGCAGCCTTAGGGCTGCATTCAACTTCTGCAGCCACCGCTAATCAAATGCTGTACACTTGGGTTTCGACAAACCTGGGCACGCTCGAATTGCACTGTGTACACAATGTAATGTGTACACAAGAAGTCATGCGATAATTCACACAGTTCTGCACAGGAGATGATCTGTAGGAGGGGTTGTTGGCCTGTAATGGCTGATTCAAGGAGGAATGGCAACAGGCCACTATGTTTTGGCTAGGGTATTTATATAAACTCAACAAACTAAATATTTGCCCGGGGTGAAGTATAACCTTATTATTCCATTACCATGCACCAATAATGCAAGTTACCATCCAGGAGAGAAATGCAAGTTACCATGTCACACTACTATAATCTATACTATACTGCTATAATTTTAGTAAAGATGAGGAGAACATAGCACATTCATAAAGCATAACTCAGTCCTTATTTCTACTCAACATACATTAATATAAAGAGACATTACATGAAATCGTAATACTAGGGATTTATGCCAACATATTACCACCAGTAGTGTCATCTCGATAGACAGACCATGATTAATTGGGTGAAGAGCACCACTGTCTTGATGTGTTTGAAGAAGAACACCACAAAAACCAACCATCTTGAAGAAAAATGACAAATAAGCAAACTGTGTAAAATCACACAAAAACCTGTCTTTTTTCTTTCATAAATCCTATGTGTGACACCTGCCCAATTGTCAATTTGGAGGCTGAGGGATGAATCTGCACAAACCAATAACTATGGCTTCTGCTTTTTAGCTCCCATGACTGCGGATGCCTGTGATTAAGCCATATTGCACAGAAAATAAACATAATGGACATGATATCAATCATATAATAAATCTTTAATAATGACAGACGAAAAGTTTCTTGATTATTCAAAGATTACTCGTACAACAAGAAGATTAAAAGTATACATATCTTAGTCACCGCAGATGAAATATGTCACCAGCTTTAGGATAATGGGGTCCTTTCTCGATTCAGCTTATTTGGCATGTTTATCAATTTAATTTACTTCTACAATCCGCTTATGAATTATTTGAAACGCACACAGTATTATTCATACATTTGTCAACCTTGTAAAGTAGTTGCAGAGAAAAAAATATATTACAAAGGAAAGGCTACAGAGAAAGAAGAGGTGCACACTGCAAGGGTTAAATGGTCATTGTTATATCAAACAATTTCCTTTCATTTGATCATGTGAACCTATGTGATTCCTAACACATTTGTAAAGTCAAATAATTTACCAAAATGACTACTTACCCCAGAAAATAAGCCTGAAAGCCTTGGGGTCCCTCTTTCTAACAAACTGCTGTCTACTGTCTGTTGTTAGGGGTATTCTGTCTTTAGCAATAAAGAGACAAAGATGAAACCTGGAGAGTGTAGATGAGGCTTAAGGCCCTATTCCACGGGTCGTTTAGAGGAGCAATATCGTTCGTATTCGGTCGATATCGACCGCTACGAACGATATTCGTCCCGTGGAATAGAGTGCAACGATCAGCCGACATCGTTCATGTCGGCTGATCGTTGCAGTCGCTTGTTTTTCAACATGTTGAAAAACAAGCGACTGATATAGCAGCGATCTGCTGCCGTCGCTCCGTTGAATAGGAGCGTCGGCAGCAGACGCTGCTGTATCCTATGGGCTGCCTGGACGATCAGCGATCCCCCGGGCAGCCCCCCCGCAGCTCCCCGCCGCCCCCTCCCGCACTCACCCGCTCGCTGCAGCCGCGCTGAATAGCGGCGGCAGCGAGCGGGGAACGAGGAGCAAACGAGCACTATTAGCGCTCGTTTGCTCCTTCAAACGACTCGTGGAATAGGGGCATCAGCTGTTGTTTTGCAGGGGGGAGATCTTAGCATTTATTCATGTATGTATTCTGAGTCTGCCTGGCTCCTCAAGAGGTTTTCACTGTAGCTGAAAGGTAAATCAAAGCTTTCCTGTTATTTCTCACCCATAACTTTTCGAACAACTGCCCCATGTGCACATACTTGTGTTTTATTATGTAAACAGTGCTGCCCGATTATATCATCTGCCCCCTCCCCTTAGTCTTTATGATTAGCACAATTACACTGCTTAGACCAGGGCTGCTTTTGTGATGTTACCTCTGCCTTGCCATGGTCCTGCTGCTGCTAATGTTTGAATCCTTGAAAACCCAGTGCATCAATAACCCCCTTTTACCACCACCTGTTACCTATAGTACTATGCTGTTAATCTTCCCCAGCACAATACCATGTCATTGGTCAGAGCAGTAAGGGAAAGGAAGTCTGAGGAGCTCAATAACAGCAGCACAAAAATCACCTTGCTCCCCCCCCCACACACACACACCAAAGGGTTAGTGTAACACAATCATGCTAGTAAAATATTTTGAAAGTACAGGTATACTTCGACATGTTTAGCTCCATGCATTGGTGTTTTTTAAAGGGGTTGTCTAAAATTACAATAAAGAATAGGAACTTGCATTTATTCTTCCAGAAACCGCAGCAATCCTTGCTGGCTGTGTCTGATATTGTAACTCAACCATACGAACTTGAACAGGGCTGAGCAGCAATATCTGATATAGACCCATGGACCCATGAGTAGCACTGTTTTGGGGGGGGGGGGGGTAGCACTGTTTTTTTTTACTTAGTAGTGAAGAGTTTCTATGATCAAGTGTGTTTAGTTATTTGCATATGTTTGTTGTATTACAATCAAAGTATGACCGTTAAGGATAAAACAACATAAAACTAAAATTATTATTGCCATCCTCAGGGTGGGTTCACACATACCATATCTGCAGCGTATTTCATGCTGCAAGTTCGCAGCCCCCTTAACCACCTGCAGCCCGGTGCATACACTAATGGGTCTACGCTTGCTTTGGGGGCCCCTGGCGTCTCCTGGCGCTCAGCCAATCAGTGCACTGCCCCGTCTCAGTGACAGTGAAGGTATTCGCAGCGTATTTCACTGCTAACTCGCATCGTGAATTTTGCGGCAGATACAATATGTGTGAACCCACCCTTCTTATGATTTTTAACTGAGTGCTAAAATAACGGAGTGCAGAGTGAGTTGAGTGCAGAGTGAGTTGGCTCGGTACCTTACAGCTGCCGAGTACTGCTCTCCGACGCTTTGCCCGGCAGCCTCAGGTGGACGGTAAATAGGCACGGTGCCCAGTAAGTAGCCAAAGCAGCATGAACTTGCGCTGCCTTTGCCCTCTGCCAGCATTTAGGCTTTTTTAGTCAAGGGTGAGTGGCTGGGAAGATGGCAGAGCCAGTGTAACCCTCATGCCTACTTACCAGATGCCAGGACAGTCGATTAAACATGAAGATTTTGAATTTGCTCCCCCACCTGAGACTGCCGGGCACATCTCTCCAATGTCGTGCCCGGCAGTCCAGGTACTGGAGTCAACTCTATCTTCCTCAGGGAGGTAATTGGTTCCCTTTAAATTTATGATCTGATTTCAATTTTGACATTAGGACACAAAAGGAAAGTTGAGCAGTTTTGTATTTATGCCAGAGTCGCATTTTTACCCTGGTCAGGGTAAACTTTTATGTTATTTTTAGACCGTTCTGGCACCATGTTTCAAAAATACCCTGACGACAATTTAATTTGATTGTACATGTTGTTTGTTTATTTATAAACCTTTCCAGTAGACATCCAGTCATGGTGCATCACACCTGCGAAGCTAGAACTATATCACTGTCTGTATAGAACATTATTACTGTATAACTGGTGGCGGGGGGATAGTCCTGCTTTCACTGTTTAGGAGTCTGTGTAAGTGCGGCGACTGTCTCCGATCAGCTGCGTCTTCTCATTTGCATTTGTTGGTTGCATTACAATGGGAGTATGACCATCTAGGATACAAACAACATAAATTATTTCTTCATCAATATTATGATTTGTAACCAAAACTAAACGATAAAAAATCTCCTTATTTTACAGAGAACGAGTAGTTTTGAACAATAACAAATATTCATAGAATATATATATATATATATATATATATATATATATATATAATTATTGTATTTAATTTAAGTAATCAACAAATATATTTGCCCAGATATATAAAAGGGTGTATATCAATGGAAGATTTGAGTATTTAACCCCTAGACGACCCTGGGCGTACCCATACTTTCGTCTGCAGCAGCCGAAAGCAATAGAGTGCCTATCTCATTGATCTATGCAGTATTACTATACTGCATAGATCTCATTGAGAGATCAGTGCACTTATACTAGAAGTCTCCAGGGAAGGGGGGGGGGGCTTGTAAAAAAAAAAAGTTTTATTATTAATAATAAAAAAACTCCCCTAATAAAAGTTTGAATCACCCCCCTTTCCCCATGTTATAAATAAAAATAAATAAACATGTTTGGTATTGCCACATGCGTAATCGCCTGAGCTATTAATTTATTTCCTTCCTGATCTTGCACGGTAAACGGCGTAAGAGCAAAACAATTCCAAAGTGTAAAAATGCGCATTTTTGGTCGCATCAAATCCAGAAAAATTGTAATAAAAAGCGATCAAAAAGTTGCATATGCGCAATCAAGGTACCAATAGAAAGAACACATCATGGCACAAAAAATTACACCTCACGCATTCCCATAGACCAAAGGATAAAAGCGCTATAAGCCTGGGAATGGAGCGATTTTAAGGAACGTATATTTGTTAAAAAATAGTTTGAATTTTTTAAAAGCCATCAAATAAAATAAAAGTTATACATGTTACATATCGTTGTAATCGTAACAACTTGAGGAACATGTATAACAAGACAGTTTTACCCCAGGGCAAATGGTGTAAAAACAAAAAAATTAACAAAAAAAAAATGTATTTTCTTTTTTCAATTTCACCACACATTGAATTTTTTTCTGGTTTTGCAGTGTAGTTTATGAAAAAATTCAGCCTGTCATTGCAAAGTACAATTAGTGGCACAAAAAATAAAGGCTCATGTGGGTGTCTAGGTGAGAAAATGCAAGTGCTATGGCCTTTTAAGCACAAGGAGGAAAAAACAAAAACGCAAAAATTGAAATTGGCCCAGTCCTCTAAGGATAAACCAGGTGCCCCCCATTCGGCAAAGCGGAGGGTACTTGGTTAATCTGAAAGTGACAGTCTAGCCCCCAAAGGATTAGGTTAACCCCCTGGGTGCCAGAGTATGCTCTGTTGGTGGGAGGGAAATCCCCACTGAGACAGGAAATTGCTGCCGCCACTGATTGGCTGAGCTGCGATAGTGAAGAGAGAAGGAAGACCGCTCCAGAGAGATTACTTCCCCTTCACCTCATGTATTTTAAAGTGTACCCATCACAATCAGACCTTTTGAATCGACAGAGAGATCCCCTGCTAATCCAGAAAGTTGGGTCTTCATGGATACGGGGACACAGTTAGACCATGATGCATTATTGTCTGATTGTGTGTCAGGAACCGGACAGCAGGACAAGACAAGACAGTGAGCCCTAAGCTCAGCCCCGCCCACTGTCCTCTACCTACTTGCCACAATCCGCCCTAAGATGGCGGCAAGCAACTTGGCAGTGGTCCATGCACTGGCTAGGTGGAACACAAATACAAGACAGACAGACAAAACACAATGAAGAATAGTAAACAGTCCGGGTCACAACAATCGGGCAGCAAAAGTACAAAATCACAATACTATAAACGTAGTCAAAGTCCAGGCAATATAGTCAAGGGCAGGCGGCAAGCAAGGGAGGTCAAGGAATAAGGCAAAGATCAGGGATAGCAAATACACAAAAGATACAAGCGGGCAGAGACAAGTCAATAACCAGCAATAAGTGCACAGACTGAGGTTTGTTATATAGGAGGCCAGGGCTCTGGTCCAGAACGTAATTGGACCATCCCCCTGATCTCCAAGCACAGACACCTGAGAACAAGAAAGATCCACTGGCAGGATGACCTGTCAGTCACAGCAGAACCAGAACACAGATTAACCATGACCTGGCCAGACAGAACTCAGCCGGTGAAGTCGGGTGTGTCTCCCAACCCAGGTGAGCAATAAACCAGAGTTCACACACAGCAAAACAAAACACAGAAACAGGATACAAGAAAATCAGCGCCTTCTCGGCCGAACAGCACGAGCAGAGGGACGCATAATGCTCCGCAGAGATACCATCCTGACATTGTGTCTCTGTATTCATGGAGACTCAACCTTCTGAATTAGCAGGGGATCTCTCCACTAACTCAGAAGGTCTGATGGTGACAGGTACACTTTAATTAGGATATGCATTACCAACAGTTGTTGGTTTTGCCTCATCGTCCCTCGGTGATAGATATGACAGTATATGATGTATTAGCAAATATTTGTTTATACAGATCCTTAGTAAAGACAAGTACAGTAGCAATTTTGCTGACTATAAAATCAGTTGCAATGATGTAGGATGATCACCATATGTAAGATTTCCAGTACTCATTCCTTCTATTGGCATTTCAATATGTGGTTCCTGAAAGTGTACACAGATAATAGAGAGCTGCACTCGGAGAGCACCAGCCATGAAGATATTCATCCTTATATTTTTGCTCTGCTCCTCAATAAGATATCATTGTGGCAAATCTCTGAAAAATAGAACCTGGCAGAGAGGTGGTAGTGTATGTAATTACTTTTCTCCTACCATTATTGCTCTGTGATATGAAATCTCAGCTTTGCTCACACATATATATATATATATATATATATATATATATATATTGTTTATAACAAGTCTGCGCTGATGTCTAAGCCCTGGCATATACATTTCTGAAGTTTTTATAGCGTATTTGTGGAATGATTTAGTAAATTGCTTTCTTTATATAGTATCAGCTCTTCTTCTATCTCCTCTAGAAGAGCTACGCACAATAAGGCTTTACAAGAGACTACTTAGACTTGTAGGTTGTTGTGGAAAGAAAGTGATGACGTCAAAAAATAATATGAAATGTGAATAATGTTAATGATGTCTCAGACAGATATTGTTTGTAAAGTGCAAATTCTTGTGATATGATAAGCAATGATAAACACAGGTTATGATGTGCATTGCAATTGGATCTCTGTGACCATGGTGGCAGCAGGGGAACACAGAAGTTAAGTATAGTTTTTTGTATTCGTTTAGCGCCTTCCTAAGACTATTTGTTATTTTTTTTCCCCTGGAATACTGGAGCTCAGACTGGCATACTCATTGGGCTAAGCCAATCACTGATGACAAATTGGGCATTTCTTTGTGTCAAAATGTGGATCATGATTCAAAAAACTAGAACAAGGGAGCTTACCAATAAAAAATTCTTGTGGGATGCCACCTATGTTTTTAACAAACCAAAATGTGTCACCATGACAGAAAAACACATATAAGGTGCAACCTCATTCAAATAATACAACTATGTCATAGCAAATTAAATTTTATTGAGAAAACATATCAAAAACAAATTGACAAAACACACTAGTCATGCTTAAAAAAACTTAAAACACCTAAACTGGGTAAACCATTACTGGGAAGCAGTGAAGATCCACATACTTCCCACCGGAGAGCTTGCGCATATCGTCACACACGAATGAGTGACTTTGTCAGGGGCTATGGTTCCTATCTTCTGCCTACCTTATATCCACTAAATTCTGGAAATACAGTACTTTAAACACTAATAAACTGATGATTAATTACCTGTGTGGCTCTCTGGTGGGAAGTATGTGGATCTTCACTGCTTCCCAGTAATGGTTTACCCAGTTTGGGTGTTTTAAGTGTTTTTAAGCATTTTTTTTGTCAAATTGTTTTCAAAAAGTTTTTGATATGTTTTCTCAATAAAATTTAATTTGCTGTGACATAGTTATATTATTTGAATGAGGGTGCACCTTGAGGCCATATTCACATGGTGTAAGACACCGGCTGTTCTGTGACCCGGCCAGGTCACAGAATGGCCGGTGTCAGAGAAGATGATCCCGGCCGGTACTGCAGTACAGGCCAGATGATCTTCACTTCTGCTGAATTCTGATGCAGGTGCATCAGTGCGCACCCGCATCCAAATTCCCAGATGCACACAATAGAGCGCGGGACGGAGCCGCACGCTCCATTGTGTGAACTGTTAGGTTCTTTTTTTGCGGCACCGCTAGTGATCCCAGCCGGAGAGTATACTATGTGTATACACTGCGGGCAGGATTCCCTCTAGCTGCAGCACAGTGTAAGTTCTGTATTAATCACGGCTATGTTGCAAATCGGCAACAACGGCTGTGATTAATACTGAACTTACATTGTGTGAACATAGCCTATATATGTTTTTTCTGTTATTGTGAGACAAAATGTGGATCATGATACACTGATCAGCAGGCACTATTGGAACAGCAACAATGAAAAATTGGGCTTGTGAGTATCACTTTTCATATTTCCGCTGCAGGACAACCTTCTTAATTCTTGCTACAATATAAATATAATGACAGGCTTTGAGGGTCCTTCATAGCCCCTTAGGGAAAAGGATTAGTGGTCCTTAAAACTTTGTTACTAACAGAATCAGGGGTCCTTTAAAACACCTTAAAGTGAGGGCTTGGTGGTCCTTTAAATTTTTGTTGTTATCACGACTTCACATTCTTGCATCATGGCTTAGCCTTGGATGGCTGGGTTCATTAAGATTTAATTTATCTCTTAGAGATATCACTTTGACCTATGGAGAAACAATTCTGCCAACACACTGGCAGGCATAAGTGTCCATGACACACATAGATGACTTCAGTACGTTAACAAGATTTTATGCAAACCTTCAAGGAATTTGGCTGCCTCTATGAAATACATTAGGGCCAAAAATGATAAGTGCACAGACTCACTATGTATTGGCAAGTAAATATAAAACTTAGTAAAAAAAAAAAAAACTAGGTAGTTAACATAACGGGATTAAACAGCACAAAGTAATTTCTACTGTTTTTATCTCAGGTATTAAAGGATATCAAAGAAATGTTTCCTCAAGTTTTTTTTTACTATGAAAAACTAGTAGAATAGATCTATAAAGAGTGTAAAAGAGTGATTAATAACCCCATAAAGAAGACCATGTGCGTTTCTGACCAGCCCGTTTTAGTAGCTACCGCCATGTCTTATAATATAACAATTCTGGTGCGTCTTTACAAAACTCTGCATTATGCCTTCCTCTGTTATTCCTACCAGAAATGTATAAATCCAAATTATGATCCAATGGTATTTTGGAATTCAACTGGTTTTAGAAAGTTATATAGATTTGTAATTTACTTCTATTTAATAATCTCAAGTCTTCTCATACTTATCAGCTGCTGTATATCCTGCAGAAAATGTTGTATTCTTTTTAGTCTGACACAGTGCTCTCTGCTGACACCTCTGTTCGAGACAGGAACTGCCCAGAGCAGTAGCAAATCCCTATAGAAAACCTTTCCTTCTCTAGACAGTTCCTGTCTCGGCCAGAGGTGTCAGCAGAGAGCACTGTGCCAGACTGGAAAGAAAACATAATTTCCTGCCGGACATACAGCAGCTGATAAGTATGGGAAGACTTGAGATTTTTAAATAGAAGTAAATTACAAATCTATATAACTTTCTGAAACCAGGTGATTTGAAAGAAAAATATTTTCACTGGATAACCCCTTTAAATCAAAGTGCGTGAATAGGCAACAAGCTGTAATATAATGTGTTTCATATGTTTCATCACCTGATTCCATGTCTGTTTTGATCTGTTCTTCCAGGTCCTCGGGTGACACATAGTACTCATAATCTTCCCCCGCTGATGATTTTGGTTTACACTTTCCAAAGCAACAATTGCAGCAACAACAGAGACAGCAGCAGAAGTAGCATCCTGTCAGCAGACCACATAAGGCAAACAACCCCTGGGGACAAAGACAGATAAAGGATCTGGTCAGAGGGAATTATATTCTGCATTACAGCATGTGCTGGAGGCTGTACAACGGCACAATGAGGCCATACTACAAAACAATAGTTATTGCCTGTGGCCCCACATGGCGCATAAAACCCTAGATTTGGCTATACAACGGTAAAGCAAGGCCCCATAGAAGTCAGTAAGTGCCCTATTATTATTATTGACCTGAGCTGTTACACAGCCGTTTACATGTGGCTTTAAAGCAGGGATGGAGAACCTTCGGCCCTCCAGCTGTTACAAAAGTACAATTTCTATCACGCTTGGACAGCCAAAGCTTTGGCCATCCAGGCATGATGGGAGTTGTAGTTCTGCAACAGCTGGTACCCCTTGCCTGCCCTGTGCCATTTAACTTAGTGAATTTTTTCCCTGCTACCACCATAATGGGAATACTATTAATGGCTAAACTGTTCCTATATTCTGACATATGTGCGGTACTATACGAACATATCTACAGTTTATTAATAACCTAGAACTGACATATAGACTCTTATACTGACATTCATTTACTTTGTACATTACAGTAGTATAATTCATTGTTTTGTTACCTTTGCCCACCAACTAGACAGCATGAAATATGTGTTAACATTTTCCTCTCCAAACTGCTCTGCAACGTACAATCCAAGGGATCCGTACTTGTCATAAATATTCCTCTTAGACATGTCGGATAGGATGGAATGGGCATTGTTGATCTCCTTAAATGTTTCAGCTGCTTGGGGATTGTCAGGATTTTTGTCGGGATGATGTCTAAGAGCGAGTTTTCTTTCATCATAGGAAGAAGACACAAATGAAAGATATGTTAGGATGTTATCAAAATGAACAGATTTATTACTATATACCACTATCTAATTTTTTTTCATAGTTATAAATTATATGGAAAGTTGTAAAGGCAAATCTCTTCCAGGTCATTGATTTTTTTTGTGCGACCCTTGGAATATATGTAGTGTGGGATAACTTGTAGTACTGGTACATAGATCCTATAAGTTGTTAAAGGGAATCCGTTATTGGTTTATGCTCCCTGAACCACAACTCATACAGGCCTCAATGTCTTCTGTCCGCCCCACTGACCTTGATTGATATACAAAGCCAAAGAGGGAGAGGTCTACCAGTCAAGGCTAGTGGGGTAGGGAGAAGCCATCCAGGACCGTCCCAACAACTCATGCAGGAAAGTAAAAAAAAAACCTTCCCTTTAAATTTAGATTGTGAGCTCTTTTTTTCTCATTGTTAGAGGCCAAGTAGTTTTCTTTACTGTTGTTTGTTGCTTTACCAATTAGAAAAAAAACAGCAGAGGATGTGGGCAATTTATACATGGTTAAAAAAAATTTACCTCCCCCAACTCTCTGGGTTCGGCAGGGCATTCTACTGTTCTAAAAAAGAGGAAAATCAGATAGCGACACTTCAGATAATGTATTCGCTAATCAGTAAATAAAACATTTTAGTACTTGTAGGTCTCATCAACTTAAATATTTTTGCAAATACATTCGGGGGATTATCCAGTGCTGCAAAAACATGGCCCCACTCTTGTCTCCAGTTTGGGTGTAGGTTCTGTAACTCAGTTCCATTGAAGTGAGCGGAGCTTAATTGCAGACCAAACCTAAACTGGAGACAAGAATGTCCATGCCCCCTCGTTTAATGGAATAAAGACTGTCTTTTTGCTAGTAAAGTTCAGTGAGTGCCACCTTTCTCTTATGTATGCCATTTTAAAAATTTATGTGAATTAACTTAATGCGTTCTAACTAAGTATAACTATATTAATTCAGATGAGAATACCTCTTTAATTATATTTTTATTACAAGGAACCAATCAGCACAATAGTAATGATGTAGCTCCCAGTTACACCAAATAGCTCGTTGAAGTGGGACAACGCACCGATTGGCTGAGCGCTATCAGTGACCCGGGAGCCGGAGAAGCAAGCCAGAGCACAGGTAATGTATGAGCTTCATTAAATGGCCGTCCGGGAGACGATTAGTTAATAAGGCAGTAGGGCAACATTCCCAAAAAATGCAGAGGCCATACGGAATAACCATAACGCATACTGCAATTATTGTGAGATTATTTGAAATTCTACTTGTCTGAAGTATGTAACATTTGTGTGCTTCTTATTGGAACAAAGCAATTTGGCAAATAAATCGAAGTTAAAAATATAAAAAATAATAATTTTTAACACTGTGCGTAATAAATCGAGTCGAGGTCTGAAATATTTGATCAGACATAAAAGAAATTAAGCAGTCAGTAGAAATAGCTTCATTAATCACAGATTCCTAACACAGATGCATCCATGTCATCACAATTAATTCCAAATTAGCCAGCATGCTGTAAAAAATACCAAATCAATTTACAATGATAGGATTTATTATACATTAAGAGCCAAATTAGTACAAAACTACCAGAAAACTATTTCTTCTAATAAAAAAAACGGTGCGACAATATATTAGCATGTATTATCATAGTAATTAAACTTTTCAGAATGAATCAGCTCGCTCGCAAGTAGTTTAAACTATTCAGCTCCAAAGTAATGCCGTAGAGAGATCTACTTAATTCATAAGTGCTATCTAATATCCTCATAATGGCTCATTATGCAGAGTCAACCAATATTGTCAGTTTTAACAATGATTGCTAAGTAAATATTCCGCCGCTGTCTGTTATGTTAAATTCAATTTTCTTCAAAGTGAATTTTTCCATTACGGATTTCACCTTTAGCAAATAAATAATCAGCCCCTCATTCAAATAAAGCGTCTCAAAATAAAACTTGTCTATGTAAATTATGTGATCAGTTAATGAGGCAACATGTGCTATGCCGCACCATGAATATGTAAGCGGCGCAAAACTGATCAGATCATTATATTATTATTATATCTATAGGTTAACAGCTGATCTATCCAATGGAGGGTGTGCTTACTGCAACAGTTAGATACAGTTTTTCCAGGGAAAACTAGGAGTAGATTAAATAAATCAGACAGAAGTAGAATCCTTTCTATAACCTTAACTGTGCTATCCACTCATTTCTATGATTAAAGTAGTACTCTGTGTGGGAGGCCTTTTCCACTATAGCTGGGGTGGATGAAAGCAACAATGTCTACTTACCTCTCTGGTTCCAGTGCAGGGGTCCCTATAACATTGCTCCCGACCCCTGGTCCTGGTCGCTTACTAGTCTGAGACTGTGCTTGAGACGTGACATTTCAAGCTGCTTAACCATTTGGAAGCTGTAGCGGGGTCCTGCTTGTGCCGCTGAATGAGTGGGCGGGCTTGAGTCTCATCAAGTCTCAAGCCCTGTCCCAAACCAGAAATCAGCCAGGGACTTGGGGACCACAGTAGTGTGATGCAGGCCCCAGCGCTGAAACCAGGGAGGTAAGTGGCCATTGTTGCTTTCATTCATCCATTTAAAAAAAAAAAAAAACCTTAAAAAAGGGGTTGTCCGGCAGGGGAGGGGGTGATTAAAAAATAATAATACCTCCCAGGCTCCCACACCACAGCTGCTATCCTACCACTCCATTCCTGCTATGCAGCCACGTCTAGGTACTGTGATTGTAACACTGCGGGCCCCCTTGGCCGATAAGCAGCTGAGGGGGGATCCTGCTACAGTCACTGACTGGCTGGGCAGGCCTACAATGCCACAAACCTAGAACCGGGAAGCAGCTGCACTGCAGGGACAGAGCAGTATGTTACCAGCAGTGGTGGTGTTACAAACTCGCTGCCCCTTGTGTATTCCACCCTTTTTTCCAAGGTAGCTTCAAAAATTCTTTTATTCCCTTGAGCAAAATGTCAAAGAGGCTTTCCCAAGCTCCTGAAGTGCTGAGAGCATTAACGCCACATCCCTTCCCATCACATCCCTCACCCTGCTTGATTGACAGTCGCTGGAATCGGAACCCCAAGGGTCAAGGATCAGAGGGATGATCATTTGTCTTTTGGTAAATGATATGAGAACAGATGAAGAAGACATGTTCGTCTTTTTCCTCTTTTATTTTTATCCTGCCTTTTCCTTATTTTAAATACAGTGAAACCTTGGATTACAAGTAACTCGGTTTGAGAGCATTTTGCAAGCCAAGCTAACAATTTAAAAAATTGCAACTTTGTAAACAAGCAAGATTTATAGATAAATACAAGCCCCCTGTGTCCCCATGCTGATACTGTAATGAGTAGAAAGCCCTCTCTTATTAACCCACTGCTACCTGATCAACACTGCTGGTGATCCGATGCCTTCCAGCTCTCCTGTAGTGTCCGTTCGTGTTCCCAATGCTTCCCTCTGACCCCTGAATCAATCCCTTTACCGCTAGCTGCTACAGGCAGCCGTCCCTAGTACCAGCACCAACAGGTTTGCAGTACTTGGGGAGTTGTGTGCGGAGGGAGAGTTAACTAGTTAACCCCTTCTTTACTAATACAGTGTTCTTTATTGATACAGAGCAACTCACCTTATTTGGATTGTGGAATGAATCGTCTGTGTTTTAATTATTTCTTATGAAAAAATTAGCTTTACTTTACTATACGAATGATATTGGATTACAAGCACATTCCCGGAACAAATTTGTGCACGTAATCCAAGGTTTCACTGTAACAGTAATAATGATACACATACTAGATGCAAAAATGTTATGTGAACAGGACTTTACCTGAACCATGGCTAAAGTCTTCTACTAGTACTTATGATTTGAAATTTTAGATGAGCACTATGCTAAACGGTCAGATTGGTAATAATACTTTATGTATAGGTAACAAGTGTTACCGGGTTATTGGTATGGCCTGAAACACGTTACTTGTTGTACTCAATAAAGAAGTTGTGTTTTCTTATGGTTATCATTGAGGATCTTTTTGTCACTTTTCACTGTCCAAGAAGGAAGTCACCTTGTCACCTAATTTCCATTTACTCTCCATTCATATTAGTTTATTTTTGGCTGAACCTGTAGATTTTTCCAGGAACAGCTAAAGATCTAATGTGGTTTGGGACCTATTAATAGAAGAATTCAGGGGGAAAATAGACATGTTGGATTTTAACATGGCCTATCCTTTGTATCCATGGGAGGTGTCTGGCAACGCGCTATTCCCTTCTCTCAGCCAAGCATGCATATGTATGGAGAAGTCGGGAAAAGTTCCGATTACCAACTAGCATTTGGTTATAACAATCTCATGGGTATGGCTGGCTTTGGACTCTGACAGTCCCTTGTGCATGGAGAACCTCTGAAAATCAATAAAAACTGAATGCATCATTCCAAAGACTCGTCGATAAATCTCTGTTGGCTGCTTTCTCATGAATATGGAATTCTATGATAAAATCTATATTCCTGCTCTATGTAGGTGATGGATATTCTTAAATCTACTTTTGGCAAAGCAAAATAATTGCATCTGTGGATCCCTTTCATCTACAGGACTGTACCGTGAAGAAGAGATGATTACTTTTCCAAAATAAAATCTTGAGAGATTTAAGGTTTTAATTTCTTTTCATACATGAGGGGTAACATTGTTTTGGTCCAGACTGGGGGACTTTTATTTTTATAACAGACCGTGTTACTGTATATTATTTACAAAAAAATCTTATAGTTTTTGGCACCGGATATGACGCATGAGTTTATTCAATGGTGGTCAGATTTATCAAACCATCTGTATTTCTAATAAGGTAACACAGTCCACATTATATTATTACAGCAGTTATTTTGAAACATTGTTATTGTATATCCTATTCTGCTGACCTCAAGATATATTGGAAGGAGATTGGCTATATAAGCTTTAAGATAACATTGACGAGAATTGTATCCAACTGATGCAAGCTAGAAAATTCCAGTGTCTAGATATAGCTAGTTTCAGAATTGTTTTGCTGTCTCCCAGTGTTATTGATTCTTTGCTAGAATGTTCACTCAGTGTGTCAGTTATGGTGGTCACACATGCTCAGTAGCTGAGTTAGACTACCTGGATCCTCTTATACACAAACAGTGCAGTTACTAGTGCTGTACAGGTCCAACCAATAAAAATTTGCTTCTTTCACAATTTATAGAAGTCTGAGGCTAGGAGCAGACACAAGATGGAGAGAGTCCCTGCACAACAACATCAGCTTCCCACCCTTGGACATTTTACAATGAGGACATGAGGGCCTCTTATGTCTCAGCGCAGTTCTTCACATACAGGTAGGCTGTCCATACGCTGGTTTTTTTAGGGGTGTGTGTCTTTTTTTAGTAGTACAAAACCAGGCATTTTATGGCTATTTTATGTTAAATGTGCTTATTATTTTATTGGTCAGTGGTAGAGATGAGCAAATTTACAGTACAACACTTTGTTAGCTCAGCAATCTGCTTATCAGCCTGCTGCCTTCGAAGTCCATGCCACTCCAAGGTGCTCCACCCCGGGTGCCTGGAGAAGCTGGATCCAGTTCTGGAAAACTTCTCCCACGACTGGATCCATCTCTAGTCATTGGAAAGAAGACTATTTTTAATTTACACATTACACATTCATACTTAAAACACTCATGATTTTTAGCCATAAAAGCCATTTCATGGTTAAAAAAATGGATGATTTTACAGTGTGTGATCATAGCCTCAGTGGGAATACGCTTTTAGGCAATGTTCCCACTACGTGCTAACAATGGCCGCTCTTTAGTGAACGACCGTCTAACCACAGCCGTTGTTGTAAAACTACGGCATGAATTAATGATCATGAACTCTTGTCATGGTTTTACAACGGCCGTTGTTTGCGCTCATCTGTCCGTTGTGTGAACATAGCCTTAGGGTATCTGTAGGTCCCAATACCTACAGGTTTAGTCCTACATTTCAGAGCTGTGGAGTCTTGTCTTTGAGGTAAAGGATTTCATAATAATATTATTATCTTTAGATTTAAAAAAAATATGATTACTTCCTTACCCACAAATGTAATAATATGCACATACAATATATTTATTATGCATAAGATATAATTATTTGCATACATACTTTAAAATGAAAAGTCTTTAGAAAGGCTTTAAATTGCACCTTCTTGCACATTGCTGTGACTTTATTCAGATGTGTAATCTATCACATATCTCAATATATGTAAATGCTGCTGTTGATTTCAGATAGTGCTTCTCATGAGTAGCACAAGATGGATGCCTTTAGTCACTAGCTGAATGATTAGACCATTTTTGCATGGTTACTAGTTAAAAAAAAAAAAGCAGGTGCATATGACATTAAACATCTGAACAAAAAAGTGATGCCTGGTTTTACACTCAATCTGCTTTGAAATAGAGTATTATCCCACAACAACTTTTTTACCTAAAAAACGTCTGTCTTTTCATAATGACAGATGTTATTAATGATCATGAACATGAAAAACTTCCATCTTCTATCAAAAGACAGATATTTGGGGAACATAGCCTTTGAGACACTTATCGGCCCTATTACAAACTTTATAAATTAACATTACCCCAATATGTTATGTATAATACTAGTGACCTCTTGTCCTCTAAGGGGAGGGATGTCACTGTTAAGGTACTTTTACACTGATAGATCTTCTGACATCCATGGCTGTAAACTTGCAGCTTATGGCAAAGTTAATCGAGTTGCCTGGCCTGGCCAAACAAACGATCCTAAAATCATTGGTACGGCCATTTAAATATATTAGAAAAGTTGACAATGCAATATTGGTCCTATGGGCTTTGTGGCCCCTGAAGACTTTATCACGTAAGAAATTGATGTTATCTGGCAATTGGCTGAAATGGATAATGTTGCCTGTTAACAACAGCAGCAATGCACCATTTACCAATGGACAGCCTTCTACCTTTAGACCTCAAGTTACACCCGGAGATGTGATTGACTTGTTTCATAAGTCTGTCATGAAAGACGTCAAAGCTCTCTTGTATCCCGAGTCTCTAGTAACTTATTGGCCACGAAAAGCTAGCCATGGAGTGACTTTAAGCCCAGCCAGATGTTATTGTGAAAAGAGCTGACAAGGGCGAAACGGCTGTGGTGATGGCACGAGAATAATATCAGTGAAGCCCTTCGACAGCTACGAGACACACCGATACCTACTCTGTCCTAAGTAAAGACCCCACTCAGAAAACAAAAGAACTGCTGTGATCTTTGTTACATAAACATACTGTCGACAAAGTTATTGATATACACATGGCGCAGAAGCTAGTTGTAGACTTTCCCAGGACACCAAAATGGTATTCACTTCCAAATATCCACAAGTCGCTGAGCCGGCCATCAGACCGTCCTATTGTCTTGGTGGTCGGCTCCGTAACTGAAGGGATTAACCAGTTCCTGGGCTGGCTGCTGCATCCTTCATTAACTAGCTTCATTACTTATCTGAAGAACAGTAGTGATTTTTTACAGATGTTGGACACTATTCACTGGCAGCCTGGTTATTTGTTGCATTCCGTGGATGTGGAGAGCCTCTACACTCATATCCCTCATGATACAGGTGTAGAGGCTGTGAACCGCATCCTCAGAGGCTTTACCAAATCCGATTTGTTCAGAAGCTTTGTTAAGGATTCTTTACTGTTTATTTTATAGAATAACGCTTTTGTGTACGAGGGGGTATGGTATCGGTAGAGGACTGGCACTGCTATAGGCACTCAGGTCTCCTGCACTTATGCCAACCTCATTTTGTCGCAACTGGAAGACGGCATTGTGTTTGTTACATCTAATCCATTTGCCTTATACATTGTTGTGTATTTTAAGTATGTGGACAATGTGTTCATAGCTTAACATGGCACTAAAGTCCAATTTTCTAAATTCGTCCACTACCTTAACCCGTTAAGGACAGAGCCAATTTCGATTTTTGCGGTTTCGTTTTTTCCTCCTTGTGCATCAAAGGCCATAGCACTTGCATTTTTCCACCTAGAAACTCACATGAGCCCTTATTTTTTGCGTCACTAATTGTACTTTGCAATGACAGGCTGAATTTTTGCATAAAGTACACTGCGAAACCAGAAAAAAATTCAAAGTATGGTGAAATTGAAAAAAAACAACGCATTTTATTTATTTGGGGGAAATGTGTTTTTACGCCATACGCCCTGGGGTAAAATTGACTTGTTATGCACGTTCCTCAAGTCGTTACGATTAAAACAATATATAACATGTATAACTTATATTGTATCGGATGACCTGTAAAAAATTCAAACCATTGTCAACAAATATACGTCACTTAAAACCGCTGCATTCCCAGGCTTATAGCGCTTTTATCCTTTGGTCTATGGGGCTGTGTCAGGTGTCATTTTTTGCGCCATGATGTGTTCTTTCTATCGGTACCTTGATTGCGCATATACGACTTTTTGATCGCTTTTTATTACAATTTTTCTGGATTTGATGCAACCAAAAATGCGCAATTTTGCACTTTGGGATTTTTTTGCGCTTACGCCGTTTACCGTACGAGATCAGGAATGTGATTAATTAATAGTTCGGGCGATTACGCACGTGGCGATAGCAAACATGTTTGTTTATTTATTTGTTTACTTTTATTTATAACCTGGGAAAAGGGGGGTGATTCAGACTTTTATTAGGGGAGGGGGCTTTTTATTGACAACAACACTATATTTTTTTTTTTTACACATATACTAGAAGCCCCCCTAGGGGACTTCTAGTATATACACTTTGATCTCTCATAGAGATCCCTGCAGCATAGATATGCTGCAGAGATCCATGAGATAGGCACTCGTTTACTTCCGGCTGCTGCAGCCGGAAGTAAACGAGTGCCGAGTCGGGGACGGCGCCATCTTGGAGCGGTCCCCGGCCGGCTTCAGAAACGGAGATCGCTCCTCCGGGATAACATCCCGGAGGAGCGATCTCCACCACTAGACACCAGGTTGACGCTGGATCCGGTAATCGGATGCAGCTGTCATGTTTGACAGCTGCATCTGATTACTGTATTAGCGGGCACGGCGATTGGACCGTGCCCGCTAATACCTACGGTCCCGGGCTACAAGCGGCACCCGGGACCGCCGAGGTTCAGAGCGGGGTCGCCGTGCGGCCCCGCTCTGAACGCCCTTACCGGCAATAGGGAGTACCTATACGCCCTTTGTCGTTAAGGGGTTAATACTTGCCAATAAATATGGCATTTGCCAGCAACTTCAGGGGTGATGCTTTAGAATTCTTTGATGTTTTAATTAACCCCTTAGCGACCCATGACGTATCTGATACGTCATGGTGCCGCTCGGGGTGTTCAGAGCGGGGTCCCGCCGGGACCCCGCTCTGAACGGCGCTGATCCCGGCTGACACGTGCAGCCGGGCAGTGCCTCTATTAGCCGGCGCGGGTCCCGTTGCCGCGCCAGCTAATTAAGCCTCTAAGTGCAGCTGTCAAACCTGACAGCTGCACTTAGAGGCTTCAGACCTCACGCCCCTGGTGTCTAGTGGGACGGATCTCCCCCCCGCGATGCGATCGCGGGGGGGAGATCCGTTCTCCTGCCCGTGCCGGGCCTCAGCGTCGGAATGACGCTGATCCCGGCTCGGCAATAGATTGCTATGGCCTGCAGCAGGCCATAGTAATCTATGACCGATCTAATCGATCTTTGCTGTGTATATACACAGCATTGATCTCTATGAGAGATCAGTGCTGTCTATATACAAGTCCCCCAGGGGGGCTTCTAGTTACAGTAAAAAAAAAAAGTAAAAAAGTGTTTTTATTAATAAAAAATCCCATCCCCTAATAAAAGTCCAAATCACCCCCCCTTTTCCCATTTTATAAATATAAATAAATAAATAAATAAATAAACATATTTAGTATCGCCGCGCGCGTAATCGCCCGAACTATTAATTAATCACATTCCTGATCTCGCACGGTAAACGGCGTCAGCGCAAAAAAAATTCTAAAGTGCAAAATTGTGCATTTTTGGTCGCATCAAATCCAGAAAAAATGTAATAAAAAACGATCAAAAAGTCGTATATGCGCAATCAAGGTACCGATAGAAAGAACGCATCATGGCGCAAAAAATGACACCTCACACAGCCCCATAGACCAAAGGATAAAAGCGCTATAAGCCTGGGAATGGAGCGATTTTAAGGAACGTTGTGAAGCCTGGAGTAGTGGATCCACTGGACCGTCACCAGCGATGGCACTAACCTCACCAGGGAGCGGAGTCTAAGGGGCCGCTGGTTTTCACCAGAGCCCGCCGCAAGGCGGGATGGACTTGCTGCGGCAGGCGACCCCCAGGTCGCTACCCCTGGCTTGGTTGCTGGTGACGGCAGGCGAGGCGTGGCAGGAGCAGTAGGCAGGAGATCGTGCAGGCAGAGGACAGAAGGCGTGCTCGCAGGTGGCGGACAGGACTCAGGAACAATGGGAAGGCAGCGGGCAAGGATAGGGACAAGGACTAAGGACAGGAACCAGGGACAAGGACTAAGGTCAGGAACAACAGGGAGCTGGGCCAAACGCTATGGAAGCATTCCAGTTATCCAAGTCACTTCATAGATAGAAACAAGTCGGCACTACTACGGCTTCTATTACACAAGTAGCTTCGCCAGCAGCGTATATAGCAAAAGTTCACTCTTACATCCACCTTATCATGCGGTGCAGCAATCGGACAAAGTTCAGTAATAACTTGTAACGTGCTAGGCAAGAAATAGAAAAAATTCCGAGTGCACTCACCGGTGGTGTAGATGAAATATCCTTTTATTCGCGCATATTAGCGCAGTGTAAATTCATGGGGAGAGGGAAAGGAGGACGCCAACACCTTCCACCAGGGATTACAGCTGTTTCACGCCTACTGATCGGCGCTTCTTCAGATCCCGCCCCTTCGGTCACGTCACTCCATATACTCCCACGGTGTGACGTGTCAGAATGGTAGGCGTTACAATGTGTATTAAAAACAAAATATCTCTGTTATACATACAGAAAGAACTGGATATATACAAGACAAGCGATCATAGAAACATACTAAGGTCAGTACGGTCGTTTAGACCTGTCTGTCCTTGTGCATTGGTAGCGAGTATTAGACGTGACTCACATTGGAGTAACTGCCGGTTGGCGTCTCCATACTTGTTTGGGTATATTCGTTTTAGTCCCAGGAACTTGAGATCTCTCACATCCCCTTTATGTTTCTCATTCATATGGTTTATTAAACGTGGTGCCCCCTGTAGTGTACGTAATGACCTGACATGCTCACTAAACCGTTTGTTCATAGGACGGATGGTTTTTCCTATATAAAAAAACCCACATGTACAAACAAGGGCATATACCACAAATTTTGTTTTGCAGCAAATCATGTCAGGTATATTGCAGGTGTATCCACCTAAATTTAACGTTTTGGATTGCAGCATATTCGGGCACCATTTACAACTACCGCATTTATAATTACCATACAACATGTTACCGAGCCAGTTGTCTTTTTTATTTATTTCTTTACTGGAATATTTACTACGCACTATTATATCTTTTATATTCCTAGTACGTCTAAAGGTAATCATGGGTTTAGTGGCATACAGTTCAGCATAAAGAGGGTCATGCCGGACAATATACCAGTTGTCCAGGATAGCCTTTCGTATAGTATCTGCTAATGGGCCATATTTAAAAGAAAAAACAAAACGTGCCTTCTCATCTGTCTTATTTGTGTATTTTTTGTGACGTCTTTTGCGATTGAGTAAGTCTTTTTGTTGTTGCTTAAATGCCCTATCATTAGCTTGTTGTAAGATGTCTAATGGGTATCCTCGCCTATTGAGGCGTTCAGTTAACTCATTTGCCTGTAGTTGGTACATCTCATCGGAATTGTTGATCCTCCGTAATCGGAGATACTGTCCGTACGGGACGGCTGTCTTGGTGTGTGGGGGATGGTAGCTGGAGTAGTGGAGGATAGCATTAGAAGCTGTGGGTTTACGGTAACTAGTGGTATTTATCTGGTTATCTTGTATAGTGACAAGTACATCCAAGAATTCTATCTGTGTGTCATGATGTTTACTGGTGAATGTCATGTTCATATTGTTACTATTTAAATAGTCAATGAATGAGGAAAATTCTTCAGTAGTTCCCGACCATATAACAAAGACATCGTCCACAAATCTTTTATAACAGTTCAGATGTATTAGATAGGGGTTACTCTTAGAGAATACAATTTCCTTCTCCAGTATGGCGAGGTACAGATTGGCGAGGGTACAAGCGACGGGCGTACCCATCGCTGTACCCTCGCCCTGTCTGTACCATTCGTCATCAAATTGAAAACAATTATTTTGTAAAATAAAATGTAAGGCCTCGCATATAAAGTCCACAAAACCCTTACTTTTTTCAGTTTTTTCTAGTAGTTGGCGCACGGCAGCAACACCCTTGTCGTGGGGTATACGGGTATATAAACTTTCCACATCTATGGTGGCTAGCAATGCCCCCTGTGGCCATTCTATGTCTGCCAGGCTGGTCAAGAACTCATTCGTGTCTTTTACTAGGGATGGCACGCCTATTAATAGCGGTTTCAGCAACCATTCCAAGTACTTAGATAGCGGCTCCGTGGTGGAGCCAATGGCAGCAACTATGGGCCGTCCTGGTGGTGGAATGATCCCTTTGTGTAATTTTGGTACATGGTACCATATGGCATTTTTAGGGTTAACTGGGAGCAATTTTTCAGCTGTTCTTTTGGATATAATGTTTTTTTCCACGTAGGTGCGGAGCAATGTTTGTAATTTATTTAATACTTTGGGGGTGGGGTTTTCTTTTAGTTTGGTATATGTGGTGGTGTCACTTAGTTGTCTTTTACCCTCTGATTCATAGTCTTTTCTCCACATAACTACTAGATTTCCCCCCTTATCAGCTTTTTTGCAGATGATTTCATTATGTTCTTTTAACCATTTAAGTGCGTCTTTTTCTTTAGGTGTAATATTTGCGGGGTCATGTGGATATATGAGTGCCTTTACCTGTTCTAAGACTTTTTGTTGGAACAATTCCAGATTACTATCTGGGCTTATAGGGGGAGAGAATGTACTTTTGAGACCTCCTGTAAAAAAACCAGATTCATCATTACTAAAGTATAATTCATTGCTATCTGACAACTGCAATAAGGTACTTAGTCCCTGTCTGTCCAATTCGTCCTCGGCCCCTGCTAGAAAAAAACCCAGAGAACCCACTTCTACTGGTGTCTCTCCCTCCACTTCTTTTTTGGCACCATGAGAACCCACATTTAAAGAAGAAAAAAACTTTTTTAAATTTAACTTGCGCATACTTTTATACATATCTATCTGAAAGTCCACTATGTTAAATTCTTCAGTTAGACAGTAATTCAGTCCCTTGTTGAGTACGGATAGTACTGATTTGTTCAATTCCAGATTTGTGAGGTTGACAACTAAAGGTGGTTCATTTTTTAGGGCACTGTCCACATTGTTTAGTTCTTCCACGATACTTGTTTTCGTTTTGTTCCGATCCTCTTTGTTTCCTCTTCTTCTTCCTCGTCTGATTTTCCTTTTCCTAAAGGGAGAGACTCTTTTGGTGCTGTAGTTGGTTTTGGTTTATCTTTTGTATTTTTCCCTTCTTTTTTACGTGCTTTTTGCTCCTGTTTTTCATCAGTAGAAGAGGTGTCGGACTCCGTAGTCCAGTAGTCGCTTGTTTTTTTCTTTCTATTTTGTTGTTTTTTATTTTTGTTGTTGCCGTTGTTTTTGTTGTTCTGTTCACGTTTGTTGTATTTATTTAATGGAGTGTGAAATTTCCTTTTTTCAAAAGCGCGTCCGGTCATATAATCTACTTTATCTCGGATGAATTTATCCTTTTTGATTTCTTTTATCTCATTTTGTAATTTTGTTAACTTCCCATCAAGTCTTTTTTGAAAGGCAGAGAATTCATCGTCTTGTAATCTAGTTCGTAGCTCGGTTTTAGTTTTTAGCAGTTCTGTTGTAATCATTTCATATTCTGTTTCGTTTCTTTTGGTTATTAATTTCATTAAGTTAATGGAATGTATTTGATGTAACTCTTTCCATTCTTGCACGAAATGTTGGTCATCTGAGAATTGTGAGGGTTCTTTGTAAGCTCTAAGTCCTCTTGGGACTCGTTCACATTCCAGATATGACCTTAACGAACTCAATGTCCAAAAGAGTCGTAATTCTCTCTCAGCTAAGTTATATATTTTATATTCGAGTCCTTTGGCACTCATTGTTTGTGTTATGTCTCTATGTTCACATGTCATAAAGAAGGTGTTGGCGTCCTGTCTCCCCGCATCTAGAGTGAACGCTGTCAGCTGGTCCACGGCTAATTGGAGATTAGCCTCCACAGTAGTATCCATGTTGAGTTCCATGGTTGGAGGTTTTGAAAATGAGCCTTGTGTGTGTGCTCAGACTTAAACAGAAAACAATCCAGTTATCCAAGTCACTTCATAGATAGAAACAAGTCGGCACTACTACGGCTTCTATTACACAAGTAGCTTCGCCAGCAGCGTATATAGCAAAAGTTCACTCTTACATCCACCTTATCATGCGGTGCAGCAATCGGACAAAGTTCAGTAATAACTTGTAACGTGCTAGGCAAGAAATAGAAAAAATTCCGAGTGCACTCACCGGTGGTGTAGATGAAATATCCTTTTATTCGCGCATATTAGCGCAGTGTAAATTCATGGGGAGAGGGAAAGGAGGACGCCAACACCTTCCACCAGGGATTACAGCTGTTTCACGCCTACTGATCGGCGCTTCTTCAGATCCCGCCCCTTCGGTCACGTCACTCCATATACTCCCACGGTGTGACGTGTCAGAATGGTAGGCGTTACAATGTGTATTAAAAACAAAACTGAAAAAAGTAAGGGTTTTGTGGACTTTATATGCGAGGCCTTACATTTTATTTTACAAAATAATTGTTTTCAATTTGATGACGAATGGTACAGACAGGGCGAGGGTACAGCGATGGGTACGCCCGTCGCTTGTACCCTCGCCAATCTGTACCTCGCCATACTGGAGAAGGAAATTGTATTCTCTAAGAGTAACCCCTATCTAATACATCTGAACTGTTATAAAAGATTTGTGGACGATGTCTTTGTTATATGGTCGGGAACTACTGAAGAATTTTCCTCATTCATTGACTATTTAAATAGTAACAATATGAACATGACATTCACCAGTAAACATCATGACACACAGATAGAATTCTTGGATGTACTTGTCACTATACAAGATAACCAGATAAATACCACTAGTTACCGTAAACCCACAGCTTCTAATGCTATCCTCCACTACTCCAGCTACCATCCCCCACACACCAAGACAGCCGTCCCGTACGGACAGTATCTCCGATTACGGAGGATCAACAATTCCGATGAGATGTACCAACTACAGGCAAATGAGTTAACTGAACGCCTCAATAGGCGAGGATACCCATTAGACATCTTACAACAAGCTAATGATAGGGCATTTAAGCAACAACAAAAAGACTTACTCAATCGCAAAAGACGTCACAAAAAATACACAAATAAGACAGATGAGAAGGCACGTTTTGTTTTTTCTTTTAAATATGGCCCATTAGCAGATACTATACGAAAGGCTATCCTGGACAACTGGTATATTGTCCGGCATGACCCTCTTTATGCTGAACTGTATGCCACTAAACCCATGATTACCTTTAGACGTACTAGGAATATAAAAGATATAATAGTGCGTAGTAAATATTCCAGTAAAGAAATAAATAAAAAAGACAACTGGCTCGGTAACATGTTGTATGGTAATTATAAATGCGGTAGTTGTAAATGGTGCCCGAATATGCTGCAATCCAAAACGTTAAATTTAGGTGGATACACCTGCAATATACCTGACATGATTTGCTGCAAAACAAAATTTGTGGTATATGCCCTTGTTTGTACATGTGGGTTTTTTTATATAGGAAAAACCATCCGTCCTATGAACAAACGGTTTAGTGAGCATGTCAGGTCATTACGTACACTACAGGGGGCACCACGTTTAATAAACCATATGAATGAGAAACATAAAGGGGATGTGAGAGATCTCAAGTTCCTGGGACTAAAACGAATATACCCAAACAAGTATGGAGACGCCAACCGGCAGTTACTCCAATGTGAGTCACGTCTAATACTCGCTACCAATGCACAAGGACAGACAGGTCTAAACGACCGTACTGACCTTAGTATGTTTCTATGATCGCTTGTCTTGTATATATCCAGTTCTTTCTGTATGTATAACAGAGATATTTTGTTTTTAATACACATTGTAACGCCTACCATTCTGACACGTCACACCGTGGGAGTATATGGAGTGACGTGACCGAAGGGGCGGGATCTGAAGAAGCGCCGATCAGTAGGCGTGAAACAGCTGTAATCCCTGGTGGAAGGTGTTGGCGTCCTCCTTTCCCTCTCCCCATGAATTTACACTGCGCTAATATGCGCGAATAAAAGGATATTTCATCTACACCACCGGTGAGTGCACTCGGAATTTTTTCTATTTCTTGCCTAGCACGCTATGGAAGCATGTAGAGGCTCCAACACAAGGGACAGGGCATGCTGGGATTTATAGGGGAGTGATTGGTGCAACTAACCAATTAGGGACGCACTGCCCCTTTAAATCTGAGACAGCCGGCGCGCGCGCGCCCTAGGAGGCGGGGACGCGCGCGCCGGCCGGCACAGCAACAGACAGGAACGTGGAGAGGTGAGGCGCCCCCCGGGGCCGAAGTAACAGCAGCGCCGGGTCCCTGACTATGGACACCGGCTGCTGCATGGGGCAGGAGGCGGTCGCGGCGGCGGCCCGGAACGCGGGACGCCGCCGCGGCCGTGACAGTACCCCCCCCCCTTTGGCCTCCCCCTCTTTCTTGCCTGCAGATGGCACAGGAAGCCACAAAGTCTTTGACATCTTGGAACAGACTGGACCACCAGTAGTGACGGGAGATCCGTTGGCCGGTCTTACGGACTCCAGAGTGCCCGGCCTCCAATGAGGAATGTCCCCACTTCAAAATACCTCTTCGAAGCGCAGGGTGAACATGGGTCTTTCCGGGGGGTACTTTCCGAAGAGTAGAAGTGACGATTGGTACTAGGCGATCCGGAGGTATAACGTGGCAAGGGGATGTGGGTTTGTGGATGAGATCCTTCTGTAAGTTCTCCCGGTGGTAAGAGGTTATGACCTCAGTCTCGGTTACGGAGAGAGGGTACACTTCGGCAGAGAAGGCTTCCGCCAAGTCTTGGTCTTCAACCGGTAGGCCGGATAGAGGCTTGGCGGGGTCGGATGACGCCATAGAGTACTTGGTCTGAGGTGACTTGAGACACTGGCTGGAACAGTCCTGACCCCAACTGAGAATCTCCCCGGTTCTCCAGTCCAGCTTAGGGGCATGTAATTGCAGCCAAGGGAGTCCCAGGAGGACGGCGGGGGAAGAATGGGGCAGGACGTAGAAGGATATCTTTTCCTGATGTAAAGGACCCACCTGGAGGACTAAAGGTGCGGTCTGGTAGTACACACGGTCGGTAAGAATTTCGCCCGTGACCGAGGAGATAGTCAGGGGCCTGGCTAGTCGGGTCACGGGTAGCTGCCATCTTTGGACCAATGTTGCCGCAATGAAACTGCCTGCTGACCCCGAATCGAGAAAGGCAGTAGTCTGGTGATTTTGTCCTGAGGGAGTCCGGATGGAAACTGGCAAAGACAGACTTGGAAGGGTGGCATTCACACCTAGGGACACCTGTCCCACCGGATCTAGGTGCGAGCATTTTCCGGACGTTTGAGGACGTAGGGGACATCTCAGCCGAAAGTGATCTGAACCACCGCAATAGAGACAGAGATTCAACTCCAGACGACGGATTCTTTCATCAGGCGTCAGGTGAGCCCGTTCCACCTGCATGGGAATCTCAGGAGAGGGCTGGGACATCGGAAAGTCAGGATTCTGGAAAACCGGCGCCAGCTGGTGATGGCGACGGGGCAAGCCTAGTAGATGTTCATGCCGAACCTCCTCCCTCTCCGAAAAACGAGTATCAACTCTGGTGGCCAGTAGGATGAGTTCGTTCAGGGAGGTGGGTAGGTCTCGGGCGGAAAGCACGTCTCTCACCCGACTAGACAGGCCCTTCTTGAAGGTGGCTATTAGAGCGGCTTCATTCCAGTCCAATTCAGCCGCCAGGGTACGGAACTGGATGGCGTAATCGCCAACAGAGGAGCTCCCTTGAGAGAGGTTGAGGAGAGCAGTCCCGGCTGAAGAAGCACGGGCAGGTTCCTCAAAGACGGAGCGAAACTCGAATAGGAAGGCCCGGAGATTGGCAGCAACAGGATCATCACGGTCCCACAGTGGCGTGGCCCAGGCCAGGGCTCTACCCTCCAATAGGCTGATGATGAAAGCCACTTTAGAGCGCTCGGTGGAAAACTGACTACTTAAAAGTTCAATATGCATGGTGCACTGAGTCAGGAATCCTCTGCACAACTTGGAGTCACCAGAGTATTTGCTTGGGAGAGCAAGTCGGAGTGTAGAAACAGCGTCAGGAGGTGGTGTGCGCTGTAAGGCGGCAGTGAGTTGCTGGATCTGCTGCGACTGTTTCTGGATTTGTTGCGCCTGTTGAGCGACCACTCTGGCGACGTCACGGAGATCAGGCACCTCGCCGGGATCCATGGTTGGAGCCTACTGTGACGCCTGGAGTAGTGGATCCACTGGACCGTCACCAGCGATGGCACTAACCTCACCAGGGAGCGGAGTCTAAGGGGCCGCTGGTTTTCACCAGAGCCCGCCGCAAGGCGGGATGGACTTGCTGCGGCAGGCGACCCCCCAGGTCGCTACCCCTGGCTTGGTTGCTGGTGATGGCAGGCGAGGCGTGGCAGGAGTAGTAGGCAGGAGATCGTGCAGGCAGAGGACAGAAGGCGTGCTCGCAGGTGGCGGACAGGACTCAGGAACAATGGGAAGGCAGCGGGCAAGGATAGGGACAAGGACTAAGGACAGGAACCAGGGACAAGGACTAAGGTCAGGAACAACAGGGAGCTGGGCCAAACGCTATGGAAGCATGTAGAGGCTCCAACACAAGGGACAGGGCATGCTGGGATTTATAGGGGAGTGATTGGTGCAACTAACCAATTAGGGACGCACTGCCCCTTTAAATCTGAGACAGCCGGCGCGCGCGCGCCCTAGGAGGCGGGGACGCGCGCGCCGGCCGGCACAGCGACAGACAGGAACGTGGAGAGGTGAGGCGCCCCCGGGGCCGAAGTAACAGCAGCGCCGGGTCCCTGACTATGGACACCGGCTGCTGCATGGGGCAGGAGGCGGTCGCGGCGGCGGCCCGGAACGAGGGACGCCGCCGCGGCCGCGACAAACGTATATTTGTTAACAATGGTTTGAATTTTTTACAGGCCATCCGATACAATATAAGTTATACATGTTATATATCATAGTAATCGTAACGACTTGAGGAACATGCATAACAAGTCAGTTTTACCATAGGACGGACGGCGTAAATGCAAAACTCCCCGAAATCAAAACAAATTCGTTTTTTTTTTCAATTTGACAGCGCAAATGATTTTTTTCCGGTTTCGCAGCATATGTTATGGAAAAATAATGCCTGTCATTGCAAAGTACAATTGGTTTCGCTAAAAATAAGCGCTCATATACGTCTCTAGGTGAAAAAATGCAAGTGCTATGGACTTTTAAACTTAAAATGGAATAAGCAAAAGCGCAAAAACGAAAATAGGCTTTGACCTTAAGGGGTTAAAGTTGTAGACTAGCTACAAACTTTTTATTGCATTTTCAGAGCTCTCACCCTGAACATACCAGAAAGGCTATCCCATTTAGTTAAATGCTACGGCTAAGACATGTCAACAATACTGACAGCGGCTTTGAACTACAACCCAGTAAGCTTAGGCAATGTTTTCTGTCTATTAGTTATCCCATGGAGGTAATTGATTCTGCTTATCACAGAGCCCGTAGTATCAGTATGTCCACAGCCAGAACACCAAGTAAACGCTGCAAATGCATTGATAATAGATGCTTTGCATTTGAATTTCAGAACTCTCCAATGAATGCCACTTTTGCTAGTTTCTTTTGGAGCAAGATGAGGATTTTAAAGATATAGCTTTACGTAAACCCCTTATTACCTATCGTAAAAAACACACTATTTATGATGCTCTTAGCAGGTGTAAACGAGAGAGCAAGAATACTAACTGGCTTTTACACATCTTACCTGCAGGAAATAAATGCTGTGGCCAGTGTACCTATTGCTCCCAGTTGCTGAATGTGGCCTATGTAAATCTTGGTGGTACAGATTACTCTCTCACTTCATAACCTGTACAACCCACCATGTGGTTCATGCAGTCATTTGCCCCTGCTATTTTTTCTACATAGGCAAAAGCAAGCGGCCTATTTTGATTCGTTTTAAAGAGCACCTTTATTCTATCCATTCTGGCAAAGGGGTCCCTCGACTCATAAGCCACATCCGCACTGTCCATAATGGTAATGTGAAAAGTCTCAGATGTGTTGGACTTGAAAGAGTGGATGCCCCTAAAGATGGCTGTGACAGACAACTTTTAATTAGAATGTCTGCCTGGATTACTAAACTGAATGCCACAGGCCCGCTCGGCTTAAATGAACGTAGCAACCTAAGCTTGTTTTTGTATTCATACACTGTTATTTATGTGGTTGCTGTTGAGTTATGTGACTTCCACTTTGTATCTTGACGTCACTAACCCACCTGTTTTAAGCACACCTTCTTTACCCAACATGTTTTGGGCTTCACAAAGCGCACTTCACGTGAACAGTTGCCTCCTGTGATGTGCCCGCTTTCCATCTTCCCCCTTCCCGGCCTGCCACCTCATGTCAGCAATAAACTGAAGACGTTTGCAACCAAGCCATGAGTGCTGGATTTTTAATTCTACCTTGTGCATTTAAATACATTGCTATCAGCTAGGGGCGTATTAACTTTACCATAGGCCCCGGGCTGTTCACCAAGCCTGGCCCCCCCACCCTACTGTAACTATGGAGGCACTAGTGTGGTCATCATAGTACAGGATACATAATGTCATGATGACCTGATTTGTGCAAAATTGGGGTAAACAAAACAGCATTTTTTTTTTACAAATCATGGCAGAAGTATAACCAGGAGACAATACACCACTTAAAGTATAAGTCTTTTTTGGTGGCCATGGGCCCCCCTGGAGCTCAGGGCCCCGGGCTACCGACCAAAAAGGACCTATTATGTTCCGCTACTGCTATCAGCCGCAAATTGCCTGTTTACAAAGGGAGATGTGCAGCTGGTAGAGGGCTTCTCAAAAGATGAAATCAGCAGACGAGCGGGCTTTTTCCTGCTCCTTGGCTGATTGTTGATATTTTTACACTGGTCAATTATCGTCCCGTGTCAGAATCTCCAGTGGTGGGTCCAAATAGATCCTAGGTAAGCCAACTAATGGCCTAGGTAAGCCAACTAATAGACTTAACAGGGTTGGGAAGTATGCATTATATGCAAGTACATTTTATTAAGAGCAAATAGCATTCATTTGTAGGTGTGTTATACCCTTTACATCCTTTGAGCCAGTCTGAAGGTATAATAGGGTGCCATCAGTGCATGTGAGTAGCCAAGAGAAATACTCTTGGATCGTAAAGTAGAAGCTCTGACAAAAACTGGTCACAGGAGCAAAAGGGCTTAAATATCATGAAAGCTTTATATTTCCATCACATTTGCAAGAACAAGGGCATTAGAGAAAATTGTCATATTACATTTTCACTTGGAAAGTAAATATGGAGTAAATACCATAGACCTCCTCTAAATAGATTACCAAGACATTGCTGAGGTCATCCCAAGCCTAGCTACCAACATGTGAATTATAAGCGATTACATGCTCTTACATTCTCCATGCTGCACTGTAAATAGCATCAGTGTGGCTAGATTACATATATTTCTGTAGTCACATCGTATTAGTCATTGCCGCAGAATTTTAGGCAATGCAGACAATGATATAATGATTCAGAATTCTGTTGGATGGGTTATTTTGCAATAAGAGCTTCATAAACAAGTGCATCACCAACTAGTAAATATACTTTGGAGGATACAGCAAACATTAGACTACAAGAAGCAGTGATATGTTTCCTTGGAAATAGTTTGTCAGCTCCATAACAACATGTAGTGACGATTGCGCCATAAGACTTTGAGTAATTTAAATTGAAGTCATCATTTTCCATACGCTTAGGATGATGTCACTAAAACAAATATTTCTGCCCCTCACCGATCTGGTGTCAACAAACTATAGTTTTATCAAGTTGTTAAAGGAGAAGTCTGGTGAAAATTTTTATTAAAGTATGGTATCGCCCCCCAAAAGTTATACAAATCACCAATATACACTTATTACGGGAAATGCACATAAAGTGCTTTTTTCCCTGCACTTACTACTGCATCAAGGCTTCACTTCCTGTATAAAATGGTGATGTCACGACCCGACTCCCAGACCTGTGCGGGCTGTGGCTGCTGAAGAGGATGATGACAGAGGGATGCTCAGTGTCCCTCTAGTGCCCTGTGTCCCTCAGTGTCCCCCTGCCATCATCTTCTCCAGCAGCCACAGCCCGCACAGCTCTGGGAATCGGGTCGTGACATCACCATTTGATCCAGGAAGTGAAGCCTTGATGCAGTAGTAAGTGCAGAGAAAAAAGCACTTTAGAAACATTTCCAGCAATAAGTGTATATTGAATCCTAAACAGTGCTGACTACTGGGTGGCCATCTTGCTGGATCCCTGCTATAAGCATAACATCATGTCCCTAATACCAATATTAGAGTGGGAGAGAACAATAAGGGAATACAAATAAAAACTAATGGCGGCACTAATGTCAGAATTCCCATCTGACAGAGAGGACTCGGAGAGAACAACATGCCAAGGAGAAGGAGGTTGCCAGGCCAGTGTGGGAACCAGCGCCGCCTTGAAAGGGAGGGTGGAACACCTTCCTCAGGGCTCCACAAAACACATATGAGTAAAAGGCAGAATTATATGTACGTGGTGGATAAGTAAGTGTCAACACATCTCATGGTGCTAAATGATGGCTCCCCCCCATTCGGGTTCTGGGTTTCCAAAATGGACACCTGGGCAGAGCTCTCTCTCTCTATGCCTTGGAGGTGCTGCAGCAAGTGTGCTCTCCGAAATGGTATTTATCACCATAGGGGGTGTCATCACCGACAAGTGGTTCCGTTAATCTACAGCCAACGTAGACAACGAAGACAAGGATCCCAGACAACTTGTCAGTCCCAGTACCAAGGAGCATATGTGCAAATTTGCAGTGTCAGCCATTGTGTCCTCCTGGGCTTCTACCTTCCACTGCCACCTCCTCCTCCTTCTTCTCTACTTGGACATCCGCATCTTCTTTTAATATTATTCAATTTAATTAAATTTATTTATTCTTTTATTTATTTTCTATTTATTTTATGCTATTATTTTAAATACTTCTCTAAACCTATTACCGCCAGGGCAATTGTCTTGTTTTTACCCATATTTTACAGCCATTTTTGGGGCCCAAAGTTCGGGTCCCCATTGACTTCAATGGGATTCTGGTCAATGTGAAAGTTCGGGCTAAATTTTAGGTTGGCAAACTTTTTTTTATGTGATTATTATCACACGTTAAACCCCTTTTATAATGTATGTTACTAGACTTGCCCCTTGCCATGCCAGTTTATGCCCTAGATGGGCACATTGCTCACTAGTTGTTTGCTCAGGCTCTGATAAAAAAAAAGTAATATATTTCATAGGAATGTTATATATATCACAGTAAGGAGTTTATCCACTTGCTCAAATATTTGAATGCACCAAATGGATAGAGTCGGAAGAAAGTCGCCTTCTGCAAATATCTGCTGAGTGGTAATAAGGCTTCCTAATTTAGCCCGATTATTTACTATACATGAATAAGCTTTGACTTTCTGTTTCGTACTGCTCGGTTATAATAGTTTCCACTTATTATTCCTTAATAGTAATTGAAATTTGCATTTATATAAGAAATCCCTTCTAAGGGGGATTCAATTTGATTTTCAATCACAAGTCTGTGCGTCTGTTCCTTTCAGCTTTGACGTGTTTTCTACCACAGCTACCATAGGTGCAGCAGTACACAGCAGAGGAATATTTACTTATATACGTAATATATTGGGGCCACACCTGTTACTATACAGTAGCAGAGCGTGCCACATAAACTGCAATGTACTAAAGTATGCCAAGACGAAGAGGCATATTAATCATTCTTTTTGCTATTTGGGGGCAATTTATGCTGTTTTTTTTTACTTTTTTGTTCGGAGGGGAAGTGGTAGGGACATGGTTTAAGTTAGCTACATTTTTAGCCAGATTAATCTTGTGTGATTTTCTATTTTAAGTAAAGAATTGCGCAGCAGTACTTCAGTCAGACCCTTGCTTAGTTAATGTAAGTCAATGGAAAACAGATTCTGTAGTATGGCATACAACAGCATCCATTTTTCCCATTTGTTTTTCTCCTTTGAGGGTAGATTTACATGTAATGGATGCGCAGTGGATTTCACGCTGCAAGTTTGCAGCAAAATCCGCTGCAGATCCTGGTAGTGTGAAGTGAATGGGTCACATACCCGCAGAAGAATTTCCTTTTTCGCTGCCAGTATGTGACCCTGGCCCCTTTAAGACCCCGCATCCCGCCGCCCACAGCCCCCGGCCCAGAGCATACATTATCTGGTCGGCGCCACGGCTGTGTGTGAGGCCCCCGGCTCCCCTCACTCCCCATGAGCCAATCAGTGCACGGCCGCACTGATTGGCTGATGGGACCAATAGGAGCCGGGAGCCTTACTTTCTTTTTTTCCATTCAAAGTATAACGGAATTCATAATCGGTGCAGCACAGCGAACAAAAGGAATGACACGACGTTTCAAGGGCCTCACTCTGTCTTTTTCAAGTATGCTCGTTTAGAATACTGTTTTTGTTACCTGGATAACCCCTTTAAGGAGTGTGAGGAATTCCCCCTGTGGAGCCATAGTGACCAGTAAGTCACCAATATGAAAAAGATGAGGACAAGAATGCTCAGCCATCCCCCCGGCCTCTTTAAGACCCCGCATCCCGCCGCCCACAGCCCCCGGCCCGGAGCATACATTATCTGGTCGGCGCCGCGGCTGTGTGTGAAGCCCCCGGCTCCCCTCACTGCCCATGAGCCAATCAGTGCACGGCAGCACTGATTGGCTGATGGGGACCAATAGGAGCCGGGAGCATTACTTTCTTTTATTCCATTCAAAGTATAACGAAATTCATAATCGGTACAGCACAGCGAACAAAAGGAATGACACGACGTTTCAGGGGCCTTACTCTGTCTTTTTCAAGTATGCTTGTTTAGAATACTGTTTTTGTTACCTGGATAACCCCTTTAAGGAGTGTGAGGAATTCTCCCTGTGGAGCCATAGTGACCAGTAAGCCACCAATATGAAAAAGATGAGGACAAGAATGCTCAGCCATCCCCCCGGCCTCATCTCTAATGCACCATCTGTGTTCACTCTTGGCTGCCATGCTGCAGATCCATACACAGGAGCTTTATTGCCCCAAAAAAACATTGCACTTGCAAATCTAAGTGTCCCTACAGTACATACTGGTAAAAGAACCCAACACATAGTTGTACGTGACTGCATTTCCAAGCAGAAATCTACCATTCGTTGTAATCACTTAATGCTTCATCTTCCTTACCACTTCTTACAAGCCCAATATACCATTAAACAATTACCATCTCTGTGATTGAACACATCGCTCTACACGGACAGAAATGTAATAGAGTCAGGATACTTATACATTACCAACCCTCGCACCTGAGGGACCAGAGCAAGAACATGAAGTAAGCAATCTTTCTGAAGCCAATTATGGGAGTTCATTTCATTTCTTACATATGCTATAAAATTTGTCAGGGGGAATAGATGTTATGGTAATTTTTTACCCCTTAGTCTGTTATAAGAACCTGCCCCAAACCACCTTATTTTTAGTTTTCTTCTTTATGGTTTTATTTTTTTTTGTATTCGAAAGGCCTAATTGAAAATAGATCCCCCCACACACACACAAAACAATCAAACACAGGATAGGCAAGACAAGAATAAAGAAATCAAGAGGGACTAAGGGAAGGCAATCGGAAAATACAAACAACCAGCCAAAATCGGCATGGGCTAACAAGACTGCTGAAATGTCACACATTTTTATACAAATTCCTCACATGCGTCTCTTAATAAATCCAGGGGGGGGGGGTATTTCATATGAAACACAGGTCTTGATAAATTACCCCCAAAGTGTGAATGGCCCTTTATAAGGACTGGGAGGGAGCATGTGTGCACCCAACAGCTAGAGCCTAGAATGACAGCAGAGAAATCACAGAGAGAATGATGTGCAGAGAAGGAAATCTGAAGGGGTGTGCTGATATATGGGTATGCTGCTGGCATTACAGAGTGTCAGGAATGTGCAGTAACCTGTTTTTACTTTTTGTGTGACACGCCCGCTTGCTTCACAGCCTCCTGGCAATGCAGGAGTTACAATGCTCACTGCTAGTCTTGATCGCTGCAGCTGAGCAGTGTCTTTTGGTTGACATATTCCTTTGCCTGTCCAGAACCTTGAGGATCAGAGCGCCGGTCCAATGGGGATCTGGACCGGGCTCTTGATCTTCATAAAAGAAAGCAGAGCCAGTCTCTCATTGCTGGCTATTAAGGTTCATACCCTGAACCCAGCTCCCCCTGTCTACTCCTGCTATCCCTGTTCCTAATTCCTCTGCTTGCTCGACTTGTTACCTGACCTTCTGTCTGACCTTTGACTATCCGTTTGATCTCCGATTTTGTACTGCATTGCCCGTTTGGTTCTGACTTGGCTTGTTGACTTCCCTTTATTGTGTTTTTCTCTCTGTCTTGTTCTGTGTAACACTTATTCAGTATAGGGAACGTCTTGTGGTTGTACACGGCTGACTAGGGCCGATTGAGGCGAGTAGGTAGGGACAGTGGGTGGGTTCAGGCTCAGGGCCCACTGTCTCGTCTTATCCCTACCTCCCCTTCCTGACACAGAGATCCAAGGGCTGGGATTCCCATGGATCACTGGAAGAAAGGGGTACTAATGTTCAATTGAGCACTGTACCTCTGACTTATAGGTATATATAGGGGTATACTGTGGTGTACAAGTCATAGGCTGTTCCTTTTCTCTTGTCAGATGAAATGCAGATCAGTTGGGTTTAGCTATCCTTTTTTTTTTTTTTAAATATGTTGAGCTATTCTGCTACTTTATTCTTACAGACAGTATGGGTCTCTGCACCAATACTCAAAAAGATCAAGTGTTATGTCAATGATAAAACAGATACAGACATAAGGCTATGTTCACACTACGTTTAACAGCAACTGTTGCATAGTAACAGACGCTGTTAAACTGACGGCAGCCGGGTTGCATTCAGGACATTCCTGCAGCCAATACCTCTGCAGGTATCGGCTGCAGGAACATTCTTTTTTTTACATTAACTTGCAGGCACCGTTGGGTGTACCTGCAAATCAATTAGCCATCAACTTCAATGTAATGTGCTGCCGCCGGACATTACACTGTGTGAGCAGCTATAATTTCCAGACAGCATCAGGGGGAACAGCATCTGGAAATAATAGGCAGGTACATTATTCTAACGGCCACTCTAAAGAATGGGTGTTAACATAACGCTGTGTGAACACAGCGGGCGGCATTGCATTGACTTCAATGCAATGCCGCCCCTGCAGTAAAGAACTGACGCTGATTCCATTGCTATCTTTACTGAAAAATTATGTAGTGTGAACATAGCCTCACTCACACAATGAATGTAAGGGTGAGAAACAAACATTTTAGAAAAATGAAGACAAGAATAGATGGACCTCTGGTCTTTTTAATACCATACGCTATAATATGGTTTTGATGAGTGAGTGTTGAAGTACTTACTAACTTGTACTAAACTCCATGGAGCAGTGATGTTATATGTGCTTCCTTTTCTCAACCTCCAGGACCAACTCTTTTAGGATATCCCTTGAATTCCCATCTCTCAAACTCTCATCAATGTAACATTTTTTTACATTTCTGAGCTCTCTGAGGATAATATTTTAGAACCAATTATTTTTTTTATTTTTTTTTACATTCTTGTAGCTCCGTCATGTCTTTGTTTTTGGTTATTTGATCATAAAATGCTGAATTAGTGCTAATAAACACAGATTGAATACTGTACTATTATTACGACCCTTACGTGACAGTAAAAAATCCACTCAAGATGTTTAGTTCTGGACCATCTGTTTAAATCCTGCATTAAATGCTGACTGGTGGAATCATTTTAAATGTCTGTGTAAGAATAAGACCAATATTGGTTAAACAAATTATTTTCTCAGTAAAATAACGGAAGGAAAATAAAGCAAATTATAGAAGAGTGGTTTATATGCTCGGAGGATTTGTTATCCAGCAATATTTAATCTGAACAGGGTCTGTCTGCCTGTGTCATTCCTATTCTCATTGGGTTTCGGAATAAATCTTAGTGGTTCAAACAGCTAAAGAATATGAATTTGTCAATTAGACTTATGTGAAGACCTGCGGTAGCATATGCAGACCCTAATCAGTAGTGATAATAAGTGTATATTTATATACTGCTAATCGTATTAATGAACATGAGGGGTTTGTCAATATTTTACATGCAATTGTGGAAAATACTACTGTAAAAAAAACATGCATACATACATTCATTATTTCATCTTCCTTTAAATTACCATGTATTAGCCAAAGCTTTTTATTTATTGTAGAAATATGTGCACTAAGGGGGAGATTTATCAAACATGGTGTAAAGTGAAACTGGCTCAGTTGCCCCTAGCAACCAATCAGATTCCACTTTTCATTCCTCACATATTCTATGGAAAATGAAAGATGGAATTTGATTGGTTGCACTTTCCATTGTGTGTTATGGTAAATTGGGATGTGGGGGCACACAGATGCGCCTGCATCAGAATTCAATATAAAGGAAGGGCAGTACTGGCAGGGGTGATCTTTACTGACACCGGCTGTTCTGTGACCCAGCCGGGTCACAGAATGGCCAGTGTCATAAAGCGTGTGAACCCGGCCTTAAAATGTAAGTCAAGGGAAAACAGATTCTGTAGAATGGCATACAATAGCATCCATTTTACCCATTTGTTTTTCTCCTTTGAGGGTGGGTTCACACATACCATATCCGCAGCAGATTTCACGCTGCAAGTTTGCGGATAGTTTCCCAGTCACTTCAATGACAATCCATACTCGCAGCAGGATTGTTTCGGGTGTTCTGATTGGCTGAGCGCCAGGAGACGCCTGAAGCCCCAGAGGCAAGCTGGAGCGGGGACCCGGTAATGTATGTACTTGGGACGGGCAGGGGGGTTTAAGAGGGCTTTTCCATACTCGCAGCGGGATGACAATTGAAGTGACTAGGAAGGTATCCGCAGCAGAATTTGCTGCAAACTCGCAGCGTGAAATCCGCTGTGGATACGGTATGTGAACCTAGCCTAAATGTACAGTATGGGGGGAGATTTATCAAACTGGTGTAAAGTGAAACTGGCTCTGTTGCCCCTAGCAACCAGTCAGATTCCACCCTTCATTTTCCAAAGAGTCTGTGAGGAATGAAAGGTGGAATCTGATTGGTTCCTAGGGGCAACTGAGCCACTTTCACTTTACATCATGTTTGATAAATCTCCCCCATATATGTTACATTGACAGCAAAAACACAGTGTGAGCCTAGGCCCTCAGTAAATGGTCACAGATCTCATAGATCAACACTTATTGACTAAGCCTATTACATGGCAAAGTACACTGAACAACAACAACAACACCAAGCTAAAGAGATGCTGGGTACTGTAACCAGACAATGACCTAAAGCATACAAGTAAATCAGCTAAACAATGGGTGAAAAGAAGATTTGTGGTTTTAAAAGTCAGAGTCCTGACCTTAACCCTATTGAGATGCGGTGATATGGCCTAAGGAGGGCTATAGTTGTGAATTAGATTACAATGAGACCAAACTTTATTATTATTCAATATAGAAATCCAATATGGCATTTTCACTGTTTTTTCTCTGCATGCTCCTTTTTTTCTCCTTTGTAAATGGCTGGAGACTAGCTGCTATAATGGGTCCCGTACACTGCACACACAGAGAAGAAGGGATCCTGCTCCTCTATGTCTCTATAGAACACCCTCAGAGCCAGCAGCAGATCGGAGGACATTATAGAGCAGTACAGGACCTCTCTATGTGTCTTTCTGTGTATAACTCATTCTGCAACCATAACTCCTTCACCGTCTCCATAGACTGTTACAAGAAGCTGTAACCTAATTTCTTAGCTGGCTGATCTATCGCAAGGGTTGTTTTACTGTACATGTCCCGATCAAGTAAACAAGCGCAGATCTGCTAGATTGGCGCATGTTTACTGAACCTATTCCATGGCTCGGTTATCATGCAGCAAGGGCTGTATATATATCATTAGTGATGTCTGTGCAGCCCTTGCCTTTGGTGTAAAATAATAAGTATACAGTATATATATACCTATCCGCACTCCCTCATGCTTCTGCTGACTTCCCGATGTCTACCTGGCTTCTCCTGCTCTCTGCAGCCATTGTGAGAACTACAGAGCTGGTGTCTAAAGTGATAGGCCGCTCAGCCAATTACTGAGTAGCCTGTCACTTCAAGAGCAGGAGAAGCTAGGAAGACACCGGGGAGCTGGCAGAAGCACGAGGGAGCATGGACATGTATGTATATACTTTATTATTTATTCTTTACAGATTTATCAGCCGTCGGCCGTGCATTGTTATTACATGTAACAATGCAGTGATTTTAGGTCAGGACCTAAACACTTGATCAGCTGATGATCATTGTCATCAGCTCATCATTGTCTTTATTATACAGAGCAATGACCTGCCGATTCGCCTGATTCGTGTAATAGGGCCCATAGGCTTTGTTCACACACCGTCTTTTTTTGTTGGCTGTCTTTTAGGATAAATTTAGGATGTCTTTGAGGCCAAATAAAGGCAGTTATTTTATAATGACACAAATAATGGGTATCATTATAGTATTATGAGTGTAATCATAGCCTTTTTAGAGTGAATTTTCAACTTTGGGAGGCTAAGAGGTCGAACCAGAAGGACCTGTAGAAAGAATATCAATGAAAATGGCATTCGGAGAAGGAGACCCTCGTCTGTCTGATCTTAGCCAATCAGGTTTGCTGACAGCACTTCAAGAAAGTTGTTTGGCAGGTAACAGCTCAGAGTAGTCCACCAAAATGTTCTTTTCAGATGAAGTACATCAAAACCTAGTGCCTTGGAGCTGTATAGCAGAAACTCTTGTATCAACTAAATTAACCGATTACAGAAATATTATAGATGCCCTTGATTTGAGGTAATCTAGCACCTGGTTATATCATTTACATATTAAGAGTTACTCAATAACGCCACATAAAGGTGAGTGCAGCCTTAAAATCTATAGGCAGGTTTGGACCCGCTGCTAGATTCCCTTTAATGTCTAATGGGAATGACCTTTTAACCTTCAGAAATGGAAACCTCTTCTTCTAATTCCCACTGCATTGAGCTTCAATAAATATATGTATTTCATGCATTGTACTAGAATGAGTCACAGTTCATTATTTTTCCCTAAAGCAACAGTATTATTAGAGAGCTATTCCACGCTCTGTAGACAGCTTCATTGTTACAGGTATAGCTATTGAGCTTAAAGGAATTCAATATTTTTAAAAAATTTATATTTTTGAGCCATGAACCGCAGCTTAAACAGCCCAGAATGCTCTGTGATCATAACATTTATCTCTCTTTACTTTTCTTCAACTATAACAGTTACGTGGAGTTTGGCGCTCATCATGGAATACAGCTCCAATAACTTATCCAGCGTTTCCCAACCAGGGTGCCGGGAGAACCCGCCAGGGGTGCCGCGGGATCCTGGTGGAAATAGTGACACTGTCATTTTAATATCCCTAGAAGCTGCAGCCGTGCAGCTTCTAGGGACATACCGATCAGATTGTTGTTCCGCCCGCTCACACATTCAATCTCATAGGCCACCGCCAGCAGCCTATGGGACTCCGGCAAGTGACCTCTACGACAGGCGTGATGATGTGACGTCATCACGCCTGCCGGAGGTCCCATCCCTGCGGCTCGCAAGATGGAGCCCGAAGAAAGAGAAGAGCTGCTCCCTGCAGCCACACAGCCCGGACTAGGTGAGTGGGATGTTTTTTTTTTTTATTGGGGCACAGCATGAAGGTCATTACTATGTATGGGAGGGAGATTACTAGCACTATGTGGGGGCACAGCATGGGGGACATTACTATGTTTGGGGGGGACATTACTAGGACTATGTGGGGGCACAGCATGGGGGACATTACCATGTATGTGGGGGCACAGCATGGGGGACATTACTATGTATGTGGCGGCACAGCATTGGGGACATTACTATGTATGGGGGGACATTACTAGCACTATGTGGGGGCACAGCATGGGGCATTATTAGTATAAGGGGCACATCAGGGGGCATTATTATTGTGTGGGGGTACACAGTATTTTGGGAGGCTATAGGAGGGGGAAAGGGAAGCAAGTTACTAGAAATGTGCAGAGCCTAAGATGTCTGTCTGGCAGGTTCTGAAGAGATGAAACATAGCTGGAAAAAATCATCATGGTGGTCTGGACCAGATGGAGAGGAAAAGGGAAAGTAACGTCTTGGATCAAAGAAGACGTCACCTGTGAGTTACTAAATGACGTTTTTTATATTTTGTACAACATTATGGGGTGCCCTGAGCTAAAAAAAATTTCTAAGGGGTACCCTGAGGTGGAAAAGGTTGGGAAGCATTGACAGTAACTTTCCTGAGCAATAAGTCCTCTTTATGTTCAGGCTAGGTTCACACACAGTAAAATAAACATAAAATATGGACATATAATAGAAAAAAAGTCTGTTTTTCTAATCCAATAGTGTGCTGCGTCTATAGAAAAATATATGTCTGTGCACACAATTCAGGTATTATTGTTATTAATAGATAAAAAAAAGTACTGTCAGGACTGTATCTTTGTGGAGCTTGATGCGCCCCTTGGAGCTGATTTTCTTGTATTTGTTCTGTTTTTTTTTTGTTTTTTGCATTAGTCTGAACACTGGTTTATTTTGTCTGCTCATTTGGTTTCATGGACACACCAGACTTCACCTGCTGATTTCTGTCTGGCCACTTCGTGGTTAATCTGTGTTTTGGTTCTTTCTGTGACTGACAGTCATCCTGCCAGTGGATGTGTTTTGTTGTCAGGTGCCTGTGGTTGGAGATCAGGGGGATGGTCCAATTGTGTTCTGGACCAGACCCCTGACACTCCCTGTCTGTATAATCCTTGCTGGTTATTGAGCTTGTCTGGGCCTACTTCCGACTCTGCTATTCTGTGTTTATTCTGCTTTGTGTTTCTGACCATACCTGCTTGCTGCCTGCCCCTGACCGTATTGCCTGTTTTTTGACTATGCCTATTGGATCCTGATTTTGTACTTTTGCTGCCCAACCGTTGTGACCTGCATTGCTGACTATTCTTATTGTGTTTGTTTGTCTTGTCTTTTTTTGTGTTCCGCCTAGTCAGCACAGGGGTTGCCGCCCAGTTGCTTGCTGTCACCTAGAGCAGATTGTGTCAAGTAGGCAGGGACAGTGGGTGGGGCTGAGCTTAGGGTTCACTGTGTCTCTCCTGCATCCTTCTGTGACCTGAGTTGTAACACGTACACCTTTTTTTCCCTTATTTTATGGACCTATTTTGCTTTTGTTTTACTATGTGTGACCCTAGCCTTAAAATAAATGTTAGTAAAAATTACCTATAGGATTTCTTGATTTCATCATGAGTTGCTCCTTTCTCCAAGCCAAGAATCTGATATAAGGCCTCTCCAGATGTGGACAATGAACGCTGTCTTTGTTCTGACATTTTGACCTGGAATGATTCAGGTTAAATCTGCATTACTTTTGTGCATTCATTAATGTTTTGACAAAGTAAAAATACAATATACACAATAGTATAATTTGACAATGAATATATACACAATAGTATAATTTGACAATCAAAACTAATTATTAAACTTATTGCATGCAGTACTACTAAAGGGTGTTTTCCGGGGCAAAATGGACAGAGGAGTTCCTTACAAGATATCTCATGAGTCACTGATAGGTAAAGTGCCGCCACCTGACACCCAGGCCGATCAGCTGTTCATCGCCTGCACCACACGGTCAACAAAGTTTGTCTCTATTCAGGCTATGTTTATTCAATGTAAGAGACCGTCTGTTCCGTGACCCGGCCAGGTCGTGGAACAGTCGGTGTCAGAAAAGATCATCCTGGCCAGTACTGCAGTAGCGGCCGGATGATCTTTAGTGCCGCAGAGTTCTGATGCGGGCGCATCCGTGCACGCCCGCATCAGAACTCCCCACTGCACACTATGGAGCGGGCGGCCGGAGCCGCTCGCTCAATAGTGTGCACTGACAGGGTTTTCTGCGGCCGGTATTTACTAAATAGCGGCAGCAGAAAACTGACATGTCAGTTTTCTACTGTGCCATGAGAGATCCCGGCCGGAGCGTATACTATGGGTATTCAAAAGAGGCCAGGTAAAGTATATTTTCATATTAATCACAGCCATGTTTGCAATCGAGAACAAAGGCCGTACTTTTACGAAAATATACGTTGTGTGAACATGGCCTCACTGTGTAACTGTGTCTACCTGTAACTGCAGCTAATTTGTACGGATGAAACATCCATAATGTCCACAAATCCATAAAAAAATCTAGATCAGTAATAATTTTTAACCATTCCCACTTATTTAAAGCGAAACTGTCAACAACCCCCCCCCCCCCTTTATCTATGCGCGGTTCCCAGCACCATCCACAAGCTTTTGATATATACATGTATAACACTTGCCTGTGTCTTCTTCTGCTCTAAAATGGCTTCTTTTCACCTGTGGAAAGTGTCACCTAGGTGGGGCTTCACGGCAGTTGGGCCCCCTGTCCTATATGGACAGTGTCACCTAGGTGGGGCTGCATGGCAGTTGGGCCCCCTCTCCTATAGGGACAGTGTCACCTAGGTGGGGCTTCTTGGCAGTTGGGCCCCCTCTCCTACCTCTCCTATAGGGACAGTGTTACCTTGGCAGGGCTTCCTGGCTGTTGGGCTCCCTCTCCTACCTCTCCTATAGGGACAGTGTTACCTTGGCAGGGCTTCCTGGCTGTTGGGCTTCATCTTGCAGCTGGTTGTAGGGCCCAACTGCCCTGAAGCCTCACCGAGGTGACATTGTCCATATAGGAGAGGGGGCCCAACTGCTGTGAAACCCCACATAGGTGACATTGTCCACCAATGAAATCAAGCGATTTTAGAACAGAAAGTTAGACATAGACAAGTTTTATACAGGTATATATGAAATGCGCAGAGTCTAAGCTTGTGGATGGTGTGGAGAACCACACATGGTAAGGAGGGTGACAGTATCACTTTAGCTGTTACCTTCCCCTTTTTTGCTGATCCGCAAAAATACAGATTACGAATGCAAAACGCATACATTACAGATGATTTTTTTTTTTTTGCAGATTGTGGATGAAATTGTGGATGATTGCAGACATCAAATACGTCCCTATTCACATGTCTGTGGTTAGAGCTAATAGATTTCAATGGCCCTGTTCACATGTCCACTATCACTATCTACATGTAGTGCTTCATAAAGCACTGATGTACATTCACATGTGTGAATGAGGCCTCATACTTATTTCAAGGCCTCTGGAGCTGGTGCACCACACAAAGACCACAAAAGAATCCATGTCTCATGCTTCACCCTCAAGTAGCTGAATGCAGTACCACATACAGCCTATGAGCAACAGGGGTGCTATGTTTTTTTATGTTATTCTGTATAACCTCTTTAACTCTAAGAGTAAAGATTGAGGGGGACATTTATTAAGTCCGACGTTTTTTATGCCGGACTTAAAAAAATGTCGCCGCATCTCCGGCGCTACGGGGATTTATGTAGAGGCGGAAAACCTACGTCAGCTGAGCACTGGAGTAGGTTTTTGGCGTATCTTTTGGTGGACCAAATGGTGAATCGCGCGGACTCTGAGTCCGCCCCCTTCACACCCCTTGCCCGCCCACCGGTGTAGCCGGCGGAAAGTGCAAATCGTCCATTTGCAAATAAAATAATGCGCAAATCGGCACTTTCCGCCAAAAAAAAATGTACGCCCGTTGATACTGTACATGTCCCCCTAAATGTCTGAATTACAGCCAATGTTTATATGTAACCGTATACCTTAAAGAGAGTGAAGCATCTGAAGTAGTAAAACATATTGTAATCTGCAGCCTGTATTAAAATAACACAAGGATATAGACTTTGATTTGCACTTGTGAACGCAGCGGTTTCAGTTTTGTGTTGTACGATACCTTAAGGAATTATGTTGCTGCTCTGTAAACTAACTCCTCCAGCCAAACCTTATACGGCCTAGGGAAATCTAATAGCAATTATAGGTGATAAAGTTCATTATTCATTTCCTCTCTGTTTCATGTTTTATTGACTGGCTTACAGCTTAAACGATTTAGCATCTATTCAATTTATTCTTATTTTTTCCTTTTTCTCTTTATGGAGGCCAATAAATACTTTTTTTTAAAGTTTTCCTGGTGTTCTATGGAGTTTTTTTTTTTTTTGCTCTTGGACAGAGAGAGAGGTTTATACAACTCGGTGTTAAGCGACATATTGAAATATTAAGTAACAAAATGAAATAATAGGTTGCAGTCTATTACTTTGTCATTTCTAGTAAATTGGCGTTCCGTTCTGGAGCCGGCCAGCTTAAGCTTAGAGTTGCAAGAAACTAAATCCACTGCTCATATATAATTCAACAAGGCAGGTAATAATCAATTTCCTGACAGTAAAATATTTGTATCATGTGGTGTTTTATTTCCATAATAGCTGTAAGTATATCATAGAGGCTTATTGTATTGATGGCACAACATAAACTGCGAGCTTGCCTTGAGATGGTGCAAATATATCTGTACAGTAAATAAAATCAATTACTAAAATCCGAGGACCCTATTACACAGGACTGACCAAATAGGCCGATATTACCCTGTGTTATATGGACAGTTATTGGCCAATAAACAAGCAAACGCAGTGGCTGCTGTGGACAAAGCTGACTGTTTACAGTCACAGTCACTAATAATCTACAGTACATTTCTTTAAAGTGTCACAAACATAAACTCTTCAGAGAGAAATGTCAGAAGTTTTTATCAGTCAGGGTCTGAGGTGGAAATTTATTATGGTTGCGCCTCTCGCGTACGCCAGGGAGAAGGAACAGATTCACCCCTTCTCCCTGGCATAAACCAGTGGAACCCCCTGCTTGCCTAATGGGCAGGCAGAAGGGGGCAACAAGGTGGGGAGGAGGCATGACCTCCTCCCGTGTAAGATTTACCATGATTTATGCCAAATCTACACCTGCTCATACTAGTACGCAAGTCTTCATAAATGTCCACCTAAGTGTTAAGACTAGAGATGAGCCAACCAAACTTCCTGTACTGAGTTTTGTTACAAACGTTGCAAAAAGTACGGTTTGCGATCAAAGCAAATTTTTTAAAAGTTCGTAAGGAGTTTGTAAAGATGGCGCTCGCACATGTTGCAGAACAGTGTTGCAGAACATGTTGCAGAACAGGGATTAACCATAATCCTTTGCAGCCAGCCAATCAGCAGTGACACTTTCTCCCTCCATATATATATACAGTAGAGTGCTGTCAGGCTGCCATTCAGCTTGTGTACAATGAGCAAAACACACACACATACAGTATTCAGAGAGAGACAGAGACAGAAAGAGGAGAAAAGGGAGACTCAAGGAAAAAAGGGAGAGGCAGGGAGAAAAAGAGAGAGTGGGGGTGACAAGGTTATAGAAGGTTTATTTGGTTTAATGGAGAGATAGAGGAAACTGTGAGGAAAGTATCAGTGGAATCTGTGTAGCTGGGAAATTGCTGCAGTCACTTTCTGTGTCAGTATACAGTGTCCACCACTGTCCACAGATCTTCTGGGTGATTTTAACTCTTTGAATCACCTGTCAGGTTACATCCTCAGTTTATTAAGAAAACTGTGTGTGGCAGCATAATACCCATGACAGTTCTGTTATATTACAATCTTAGGCTGGGTTCACACTACGTATATTTCAGTCAGTATTGTGGTCCTCATATTGCAACCAAAACCAGGAGTGGATTGAAAACACAGAAAGGCTCTGTTCACACAATGTTGAAATTGAGTGGATGGCCGCCATTTAAAGGCAAATATTTGCTGTTATTTTAAAACAACGGCTGTTATATTGAAATAATGGCCGTTATTTACTGTTATATGGCGGCCATCCACTCAATTTCAACATTGTGTGGACAGATCCTTTCTGTGTTTTTAATCCACTCCTGGTTTTGGTTGCAATATGAGGACCACAATACTGACTGAAATATACGTAGTGCGAACCCAGCCTTAATGTTATTGAACATATCCCAGTATACCAACATTACAAAAAATACACTATACAAGGGACACATAGTACTACCACAATATGACCATATATAACATCACAAAGTTACTAATTAATGCTACCATATAGTGATACTCAATAAAATCCAGTATTATTAATAAAGCAAATATTACCAAATTATACCTATACTGAGTACTACAGCTACACCTTGACATATATTACCATCACATAGTGTCTGATTAATGCCCCCATATTGTTACTGTATTCGAAACACCATACAGAAACAGCTATAACCCAATACAGTGGCCATATAGTGATTTCAGTCCAGCTACATCATTGACTCATGGTGAAGTCTTCTCAGATAAGAGTCACCAGGCCATCATGGTGACTTCTTTAAGCCATGCCTTACTTAAGGCTCCCCACTTTTGCCGCACCTCCTCCATTTTTATACAAACTTTCTATTAATAGTGTTTCAAAGGGTGATAATGCTCCCCTTTGTGCCCTACACAGTAATTACCCCCTAATAGTGTTCCCACACAGTATTTACCCCCAATAGCGTCCCTGCATAGTAGTTAGCCCCCATAGCAGTAGTAAGATCATTCAATAGTATACCTCTCACAGTAGGAAGTCCTCAAATAGTGTCCCCACAGTGACCACCCTCTGCTCTCCCCTCCAACCACTGTGCTGTGGCTCTTCTTTCTGCTGGAGACCCCCAGTGAAGACAGCTTGATTATTGTCTGCAACTAATCCTTTGTAGGCTTTAGGCCTAGACTGAGGATACAATTGCTAGTGACACAGAGGGGAGGCATTGACTCTCTGCCCTGCCACCGGAAAGCAATGCTTGTCTCTCGATTCAGGGTAAACAGGCAACACCAGAATATGGGCAAGTTAGACACAAATGGGTCCTATTGGGGGCAATGGGTCTTGTCCTGAATTGCCCATATGAGACTTAGCACCCACTCCTGGTCTTGGCTATAGACACTGACCAAAATACTACTGGGGAAATTTACTAATACCTGCATTTTAGACACTAACCCTAAGGAAAAAAGGGTAATATTGTCTAGATTTATTAAGAAGCCCACATCCCTTAATCTGAAAATCTATGCCAGACCTTGAGTGTTGCTCGAAATTTTGCAGAAACCTGACATAAACTAATGATAAACCTCCCCTAAAATTCTTACTTTTAATAAGTAATTGGACAAAATAACCAATCAGATTCCAGATCTCCATTTTCAGAAGCACTTTTAAAAATGAAAGGTGGTTCCTTAACAACTCTCCCGCCTCCCCCCCCCCCCCCCTTGCTTTGCACCAGCATGGTAAACGCCCCTAGTACGAATTACCTATAATATGAAATGATAATAAGTTGTGAAGCCTACAGAGCATAAATCTGTTGAGAAATGCCAAAAACAACTGACAAAATGGTCAGAAATAGTGCACATGTGCACCTTGTCCTGAAAGATAGGCATGTTGTAGGTCTTGTTGACATTAGCTAGATCTGTTATAGGGGGTTGTCCAGCAAAAATCTTTTTCTTTCAAATCAACCGGTGTCAGAAAGTTATATAGATTGCTATATAGATTTCTTTCCATACTTTTTAGCTGCTGTATGTCCTGCGGGAAATGTTTTATTTTCAGTCTGACACAGTGCTCTCTGCTGACATTTCTGGCTAAGACAGTAATTTGCAAGACTAGGAGAAGCTATCTATGGGAATCCTCATAAAAAACCTCTCCTGCTTTGGACAGTTCCTGTCTCAGCCAGAGGTGTCAGCAGAGAGCACTGTGTCAGACTGAAAATAAAACATTTCCTGCAGGACATATAGTAGCTAATAAGTATGGGAAGACTGGAGATTTTTTAATAAAAGTAAATTACAAATCTATATAACTTTCTGACACCAGTTGATTTAAAAGAATCAGATTTTCACTGGACAACCCCTTTAGGCTGGGTTCACACTACATATATTTCAGTCAGTATTGTGGTCCTCATATTGCAACCAAAACCAGGAGTGGGTTAAAAACACAGAAAAGATCTGTTCACACAATGTTGAAATTGAGTGGATGGCTGCCATTTAATGGCAAATATTTGCTGTTATTTTAAAACAACAGCTGTTATATTGAAATAATGGCCGTTATTTACTGTTATATGGCGGCCATACACTCAATTTCAATATTGTGTCAACAGATCCTTTCTGTGTTTTTAATCCACTCCTGGTTTTGGTTGCAATATGAGGACCACAATACTGACTGAAATATACGTAGTGTGAACCCAGCCCTAGTGTGCATGATCAGCATAACATGTCTATGTACTATATGACACTGTTAGTCGGACTAAATGACAAGATCCTCCACCAACCGGGATCTAACAAGATACAGTATGTGGTGGTTTTTAATGGTATGAATGGAATGTGGAAATTATTATAACAGTAGGGAGCCTTGCAGTGGTGCATTGGGATTACAACCCACGTCCAAACAACTATGAAAATAGCTGTAAAGTAAGGACAATGCATTCTGTGCTACTGACTATAGAACAGATACATGTATAATACATACAGTTGATTTTCCTACAGGATACCGTATTACATATATATTGAAAATGGGGTAGAATGCATAGGAATATCTCAAGAACCCTTTCTGCATAGAGCATTATGCTTGTCTTCTCCACATCTCTAAAGCCAATAAACAAGATAGACTGTATGCAAGACAGTGACATCTATCTGAGCTGTAATATTACCTCAATTTGGAGTGGAGGTGACAGTAAATGACGTGTAAATCAGAAATGATAGAATAGTTGTCCAGCCCTTATATGACAATAAAATGAATGGAAGTAAAACTTCACAGCCCTTATGTCACTCTAAAAACCCAACGTGTTACTTCTGTGCTGTTATATGAAATATAAATACACCACAATGCCAGGGCAAGGCATGGAGTGGATCCTACAGTGACATCACTCACATAGTCATAGAGTTTTATTGAAAAAAACAAACAAACAAACAAACCAGTAAATAAAAAAAAGAAATAAAAAAGAAATTCAGGACTTTCTTACCTGCTGCTATGCTCCTGCTTTTATTCCTCTCCAGGTAAGAGGATGGGGCTTGGTGGAGCGATTGGGTCATATTACTCATTGTCACTTTGACATTTTATCCACAAGCTCTCCTGAAAACCTAAGAAGTATTACAATATTAATGAACTCAGGTAGCTGTTGTGATGCCAGATATAAGCTGGTGTTTGCACAGGTTTGACCATTCAGTAGTAGTATGGATTATATCAAGAATACTCTTGCAAGACAGAGCAGAGCAATCTGGCACATGTAGGATTCACTCTAAATTTCACATAAAAATCTACTAGACAGGATTGGCAACTCCTTGACAGAAAACCCTGCTCCTGTACACACATCTTGTGGGCAGAGGCGCACTTCTGAATCTGAATAGTGATCTAGGTCCGAAGCAAATCCAGTTCCCTGCATCTGATCTGGAACAAAGCTTAGGGTTCTATTTGACGAAACGATTTTTAACAATTAACGTTCGCAAACTCCTTCACCATATTAGACAGAACGATAGCCGTTAGCTACCAATTGGCATAAAATCAACAATCATTGACACATGAACGATTTCTCGTTGGTCATTTGATCGTTGCCTGCATTTACACAAAACGATTATAGTTAAAATTTGAACGATATAACCATTTTTTGCACGCTAATCATCCTGTGTAATAGGGCCCTTAGAGAAATTGCTCATTGCTGAGTATATTAACAGGTCACATTTACAATTACTAATAAATAAAAGAATTTAGAAAGGAGAAGAACGGTTGGGGTTTTTTTTGTAATCATATAAGCCACATTCACACAGCATATTTTGCATCAGAATCTCCAATCCCAAACTAAATCTTAAACACAGAAGAGGTACAAATCATTCCATTATAATTTTTCTTTATTCAGGACGTAATCCTAGAATTCAGTTGCAAATATTGGTATATATATTGTCCAAGACTAGTGAGTGTAGTCTTAAATGGATTTTGTAGCCTAACATAGCTAGCATTACCGCAATTATTGGTCAGTGTGACCTTTTCTGAGGGATTATTTTATTTATTTTATCAAATTATTATTAATATTATCATCATTATTATTTTTACTTTTCTGGTCTACCCTTCAATTTTCAAAAATGACAAGGTGACTTACTTTTACTTGTCCCCTTTAGGCTTGCAGGGGATCCGACCTCTTGACACACCGCTCTATTCATTCTCTATTGAGCCGCCAGAGAGTGGAACCACGGCTCCATTCAAAACAAAGGAGTCGGGACCCCATTATAGAGATCCCTGGGGGGCCCAGAGGTCGAACCTCCATTATCTCACACTTGTCCCCTATCCTGTGGATAGAGGACAAGCCCCTAGAGGTGTATAGAGGTGTAAGTTGCATAGGTGTCTTTCTTATTCAGAGCATCTTTTGATGTCTGCACCATTGGACGTCAGCTATAAACTGGTGTAGACTTATGGCATAATACATGCCAATTCCTGGTGTGAATTATAGCATATCTGCCAAATCACAGGAGGCCTGGGCCCCTCCAACTAAGCCCTGCCCACTTGTTTTTAAAGTTGTGAATGCAGCATAAAAAGGCAAAAAGTTGCAATTTATGAAAATTCGCCTTTGTACACTAGTTATTTTTAACATTCAAGCCTTAAAATGCCCATCTTTTTTCTTAGACTCTACCACCAATTCCCTTTCAGTTTTTCCTGACACGTGACGGCAACATATTTTTCCATTTTGTGACTTCCTTTTGGTGCAGTTTTAAAGCAAAAGGTAGCATAAATTACTTGTAAATTAGTAAATTACGTAGACCCAGAATTCCACCAACATCAGTGCACACATGCATATGTACATATATTAGATAGACTGTTCTTTAATGTAGTCATGTATTAAAAAATGTAACTTTATTTTATCAGGCTGCTCTGCCAGCAGCAAATTGAGATTACATAAGAGCTACGTAATGAAAGATCATTATAGCTATACAATATGAGAATTTTCCCAAAATGAAGTTGGTTTCATGATTTGAGATCTGTAAACATACTAAATAGAACAGATTGTATCTAAAATACATAAATGAAAAAATAAAATAGAAAAAGGTTTATATTGTATTGTGGCATATACCGAAAAGAAAGCTCAATGGTCATTATAAAGCTTAGCAGGTTTCAGCATTTATTTATGGAACGCTGCTCATCATATATTACATGCTCATAGCCCCCCCTAGTGGCAAACAGTAGAAGTCATTCCAAAATAAATGCCGGAAGTTTCTTACATAAAGTCTTATTGGAAAGGATTGAATATAAAAAACAAAATCTCCCCTACATTAAAAAATTTTTTTTTTTTAAAGGAATGACTTGTTGCTTATAAAGACATCATACATTTAAAGTGGCAAATATATTTTACTGGGATATGTTTTGATATCTTTTTTTTTTTATTTCACCCGCTAAAATTTAGCCCCTTGCAAAAGATCCATACTGATATCTCCTATGGCAGCAGTTGGTCACTGTAATCAAATCAAGTGATATTATTAAAGGGGTATTTTAGGAAAAATAAACAGGATAGGGGAAAAGTAAAGGATTGCAGGGGGTCCGACCTCTGTACACCCCGCCGCTCTCCGCATCGGGCCCCATATTCTGTATTATGAATAGAGGATACAAATGAATGAAAATAGAAAATGAATACCATATTCATTCCTATGGAGCCAACGGAAAAAGCCTTATGGCATACTTGGCTCTTTCCGTTGCTCCGTAAGAATGAATAGAACCGCGGGTCTCGTGCCGTACCCACGCCTCTAGTCATAATACAGAAGCCGAGGCCCCATATGGTCCTCAGGATAGGGGAACAGTTTATTTTTCCTGGAATACCCCTATAAGGAGGACTACAGACCAACTCTCCAAGTGAGAACAGTAACTGTGGGCTAGTTCTAGGTAATGGTGGAGGTCACATAGATAGGATAACCCACATCCCCACATATAATAATTTAATGACATACCTAATTGATGAATTATAGAAGAAAGAAAAAAAATTGTTAAAGCCTTTTCAATTTTAAAATAATTCTTATTTAATAGAAAAGAATAGGAAGTTTTTGCTTTGTATATTCGGCTTCGGTAAAAAAGCATTCATAATTAAAATGCCTAATTGTTAACATATATTTGTGTCCTTGTAAGGCTGAGTTCACACTGCGTTTCACAACCCCTTCTGCATGAAGTCCATTAGGTGTATTGAAACCGTTCTCTGTTCAGATGTCGAGAACACAGTGAATGCTCAGAATTGTGAATTACTGTGAATTGAGTATTTCTATATTTTAACTCTAACTAGTTGAATATTACACTTTAACCCGGGTACAAACCCACACACCGTATACGCAGCAGATTCGCAGCAAATACGCAGCAAATTTGATGGTGCAGATTTGATGCTGTGTTCAGTTATTTAGATCTAATCTGCTGCGTATTTGCTGTGTGTTTGCTGCGTATTTGCTGCGTATCGCAGCAGTAAATACGCTGCATATACGGTGTGTGGGTTTATACCCTAAAGCAATCCTAGTGTTCCACCATTCATAATAGCAGTTAATGCGTACATTTATATCAATATTCTGGGTCACCAGGAGGTCTCATTTTCTTCCTCCTCTGGACACGGATCAATCCCTGACTCTTATGCTCTAGGTATTTGGTCTTTTGACATCATACCTGTTCTAAATGCAAAATCTGGTTTTAATTTAAATAGATTAATAAATGCATACTATTAGACTTATATGAGATGATTAAGTCCTATGAGCATCTCTAATTTATGCAGAAATTATTTCATGGTATTATCATGATAAAATGATTTCAACTGGAAGCGCCCTCAAGAGAAAAAGACCATTGAAGAAATCATCTACTTTTATAAACCAGCATCAAGTTTTAGACACCACAATGTCTAGAATGTTAATTTTCACCAAAGTTTATTTCCGAACATTACAAGGAAACAGTGTACAGAGATTGTTAGCAAACATCCAAAACTAAAAGCCCCCTCAAAATGGCCCGGAATACCAACAGAAACGTAAAAAACCTAGGGGTGCACAGCAATATCCTGACTTTTCTCATCCCTTTGCAATCAACAGTGGATGTTCCTTTAATAAATGGTGGCCCCTTAGTTGTGGCGTGTCCATAGTTAACAACACGTTTCTTTGCTAGCAAGTTTAATTGTGGTAAACCCTTGACAACCTGTGGCATAGTAGTAGGGAGCACGTAGGAACTCTCAGAGGACATACTTTGTACTATTACAGTCCTCTGATTGTCACTAGGACAATATTGCTAACAAAACCACCATACGGTGCAAATATAGTGATCATATACTAGCACTCCATGTAAGTGGTTACATTTTTAGTAAAGTTGAAAAAAGACAAGACGAGTCCATCAAGTACAAACTATAACTTGTCTCTTCCCTTTTTCCCCCTCTATCCTGTGCATACCACCATGACAGCTTCTACCACAATTTGTCTGTCACCCTTAGTGCACCACACAATAATTGTGCCCCCCTTAGTGCTTCACAGTATAATAGTGTTCCACTTCAGTAAAAATAGTGAATCCTTAGTGTCTTCTAGAGTAGTAGTGCCCCCCACCACCACCATTGTAATAGTGTCTCCTGGAGGCTTTTAAAATAGTAATGGTTCCTCCACCGCCAATCTAGTGCCCTCCACACAGCCAGTGGGCCACTTTAATGCCCCCACTATGTAGCATTGCCTTCTTAGAGCCACTACTAAGTAATAAAACCTATCAAAAAGTATTGCGGCCCATAGTGCCCAAATCAGTATTTCTGTCTCGGTATTGCTTCTTTTATACCCTGAATCAGTATTAATTACTGTCCCAATTCTCAGTAATGGTGCTTTGTTAGTGTTTCCCAAACTAAAGTACTTACCTATCCCTGCTCTCACGAACCATCGCTTTTAAAGCAGAGTGGTGGTCAGTAACCTAGACACTAACCTGTCAACAATGGGAGGGAAACGGCAGGTATATCAAGAGAAGAGGCAATTTGGCTAAATTAATGTATTTGAAAAAATATTTAACTTGAGGAGCCCTACAAGTATAACTATGTTATTTGAGATAGGAATACCCCTTTAATCTAATGAGGGGAGGGAGTCCTGTGAAACACCTTGCTTATACACCCATTTGCAACTGCACCCTCTGCAGCTCCTGTAGCCATGCACTGTAAAAAACCTTGCTCACGTGCAGTGCTGTGTGGAAGCTTTCTCTCAGTCATGAATATCATGGCTAACAGTTACCATAACTTTTCAGATGTTGCTGCCAATGGTGAGACTAACAATTCATTCCATACTTGTTATTATCTATACAGTCTCCTTTCCCCAGTTCTCAGCTGCTGTTTTCTGCTAAAGACATAAAAAAAAATGTGTGAGCTTTTCTCTCCCTCTCCCCCTCCTCACCCCTATCTTCCGAGACGGCAGATGTAAACAAGTCCCCGGCAGGCTTTGGCTATGTTCACACAACGTTTTTTGAGCTCCGTTTAAAATGACATCCATCATGGTACATTATTCTAGTTTGGGTTTACTAATTGGCATTTGGGTGTGTCTTAATTGAAAAAGTCCATTGAATTTAAAGGACAACTCCGGTGGGAACCCCCCCCCCCCAAAAAAAAAACAAAACACAGACACACACAGACACCATACTCACCATCCCTCCGGTGACGATCGCCACTCCATTCGCCCGCCGTCCGCCTCACCGTCACCTGCGTCCGCCGTCCAGCGATGTCTCTTGCTTCCGGGTCCATGGGAGAGAAAAGGCTGCCTGTGCGCTTGCGCACAGGCAGCCTTTTCATTTGCTGGAGCGCATCACATGGCTTCCAGCAAGCTCAGCCAATCAGGGCTGAGCAAGCTGGAAGCCATGTGATGCGCTCCAGCCAATGAAAAGGCTGCTGGTGCGCATGTGCACCAGCAGCCTTTTCTCTCCCATTCACTTTCAATGAAGATGTCGAGGAGGAAGAAGACCCGGACCGCCCCCCGGCTCTGACGTCGTCGTAACCAGATGCCGCCCGGGAGAAGAGGACCATGACGATCGTAATAGGTAATGTATATATTCTTTAACTTTCAGGGGGGGGGTCGGGGGTCAGAAAGTGGGGGAAGGGTGCCAGACCGGGCATTTAACCACATTACAAAGTTATGTAACATTGTAATGTGTTTTAAATAAGCCAAAAAATTTTTTCGTGGGAGTTGTCCTTTAATAGTCAAAACGGAGACAAAACGGTGACAAAAGAAAAATTGTGTGTGAACAACTAATCAAAAACGTCCGCTGTTTGCAAAAGACGTCCGAAAATAATGATCATTATTTTGACGTCCGCGGCAAAAAAATTCCGTTATTCAATGCATTGTGGGCATTGGATGTCCGTCTTTCCATTGACTTCAATGCCTTGCATTGCAGTCAGTTAAATCGGACGTTATTTTAAATAGAATAATCGTTATGTTGTGTGAACATAGCCATTATCTGCAATTTTGTAGCTTCTTTGCTGGGAGGGTTAATCTGAGGTTAAGTTACTAATAAACTCACTGTGATTATCCCTTCCGGTATTACAAAGTTGCTACAAAGTTGTGGATAGGGAATTGTTTACATTGGCCATGTCAGAAGGGGGGGGGGGGGGGAGAGAAAATCTCACGCACATTATTTTGTGTCTTCAGCAGAAAGCCGAATAGATAATTATGGAAGGCATTGGTAGTGTCACCGTGGGCAGCAACATATGAAAAGTTATGTTTGAGTGGAATACCCCTTTAAAACCTGCCATCCTAAACTTTCCCGACCACCTTTATCTTATAATCAATAAGACCTAATCTAAGCATATTCCAGCCTAATTACACACAGTTGGAACACAAAGTTAAATTCGAAGAGGCATGAAATTTCCTAGCCGATACTAGAATAATGATCTGTCTGCCAAAACGGCTTGGCAAGAATACACCTAGATTATTTTTTAATATATTTGGAGATGCACCAGGAACCAGTAATTGATTATATTCTGTATATTGTAGATGAGTGACATCTTTAAACCATGAGTACAGATTGAGATGAGCCAAAACATAAATCCTGTAAGGACACAGCTACTTATGGCCTTGTAGACACAATCCCAATTTTCCAATTTTACATGTGAAAGTAACTTGTCTAAGTTAGTATGAAATTCTTTTTTCCTAATGGAGGGGGGACTTTATGAAGACTGACATACAAGTATAATGATCTTACCCGCACCCATGCCCAACTCTGGATTTACTAAAGCATGCCTCTCAGTAAATTCGGCAGATCTGAAGATGCTACACAGCAGGCACAGAAATCTACACCCAAAGCTAGTGAAGATTTCTGCCATAATTTACCTGGGGCGGGAGAAGGCCACGGCCCATCCCACCTTGCCCCACGCCCTGCCTGCCCATAAAGTGAACAGGGCATACAGCTTGCACAAAGATCAGCACCTTTTTCCAAAATTGCATCAGGCGCAAGTTTAATAAACTCCCCCCATATCGCACTTTATGTAAGTGGCAAATCTGAGCTATACATTCTGATTGTTTTATGGTGAAAAACACCCACATTTGGAAAAGTTTGCAAATAATTTTGCTTGTAGGGTAGTCATACCACACAAATTAATTGAAAATTAGCATTTACCATTACTTTTTTTTCCCCATTATTGTTAAAATATACTTTTATGTTTTTAGGATACAAGAAAACTTTAAAGCTAAAGACAATATCCCAAATATCATATGGCCACCACATTCAGTTCATAGAATCACGTAATAAGAACACCCAAGAACAGTTCCCAGTTCAAAAGGATAACAATACCCTACATGTGTACAATTCAATATGTACTGTTCAATGATATCAAATAATAGAAAAAGTAGCGAAAAAAGATTTCCCCATGAAAAATATATGCAAAAATATTGGCTATAGAACCTGTCCAGGATAAACTGGGATGTGGGAAAGGTACTTACATGTTCATTGCTAGTCTGGCTTCATGAAAAGTACATAGTCACAGGGGTTGAATGAGTAGGTACATTGGACCCAATTACTTTTCAACCATAAATCTAAAAAAAAATCTGTAAAACATGTCATAATCACCAGTAGCAATGACATTAAACCTGTATGTTTCCAAAAAGATAACATAATGTTGACACTTCTAGAAATGCCACTTGGCATATTTCCCTCACAGCTAACTTAAAGAGGAAGTCAAATGAAATTTTAAAGTCACAGGTAGGCATGGAGGTGTGGGAACATAATAAGGAACATATCAGTACCTGTTCCCATGCCCCTGTTGTGCTGCTTTCTGGTCTCTCCGACAGCCGTCCAATGTTGTTTTTGGCAGGCATCCGAGTATGTCATGTACCTGGCTCTTGCTGCTAAAAAGCCCCGGCCCTGCTGATGGATTGCCATTCAGCCATTCAGTGACTGCATCGGTGTCCCTGCCCCTGGATTTGATTGGCTGAGCTGCCAATTGATCAGTGGGATACGAGACGTTGCAGTAGCTGCTGGAGGCTGGCGCTGTCAGAAACCGGTAAGCAGCTGCTAGGGCACAAATATGGGTAAATATACTTTGTTTATTATGTTCCCAGGTCCCAGGTCGCAAACTGTTCCAAATTCAAACTATTGGGTTCTCAATAAATCATTTTTGAGAAGAATTTCCTTTAGAACTCAACCACTTGCTCAGTTCTGAGCCTTCTATTTGGCACCTGCTCTTGCTGTCTTGGGTAAAATCATGCTGCAATATACCACATATAGCACACAGTGACATGACAGGTGCGGTCTGCATCACAGTGTGGTTGCACTGCTCTGTGTTGTTGGGGTGGGGTGTGAGGGTCCCTTTGGTTTTAAAAAGAAACTATGAGAAGGTTAGAAGTATCTGCTGATATGTCCCTATAGCGCATGGGGTGCTGAGGATGAAGGTAAGTTTTCATGATATTAGGAATTTATTCCCTGTGCTAATAAGTTGTTTTGGTGCCCTGCCATCCCCAGTACACCGATCTACCTCCGACCATGCTGGATCAGTGGGCAGTAGCTGGGGGCAGTAGCTCCACCCCAAATGCACTAACAATCCTCATTAGCATAGGAGATAAACTGCTAATATAACGGAAACTGCGCTGAGGATGAAGGTAAAAAAAACTTGTGCACTACAGAGACATGTTTCATTGAAACATCTACAGTTTAAACCTACAATAGAGTGCTATACATTTAAAAGGAAACAGGAAGTTAGAGGTATCTAGGTTTCCCTTTTAATTTATAACACTCTAGTATATTAATCTCTTGATTAAACTTTAGATTTTTTAATAAAACATACAGATACAGTTAGCTATTGATTGTTGCTGGAATCAATTAAACACTTTTACATTACTTCTTATGAAAAAAATTGAAAAATATAGCTCTTACTCCACTTAGGCGAAGAGGCGTCTCTTCAAGTTAGTGTCTATCTCTGTCCTGTGCGCTTTGAACCAATTGGAAAATTCTGCCATAACATTGCATTTTATACACCTAGAACTGTCATTTTTATTATTTTCTACTTTATTCTACCTTATATGACAAACAGGGCCATAAAGTGCAATATCCAATGCACATGCAATGCAACATACAATCTAATGTAAAAGCTTCTATGCCCTAGGTTTGATCTGTGTCTCATGTAGTGTCTCTGCCCTTTGCAAGTTATTGAAGAGAGAGCAAAAAATATTGGCAACATCAATAAAAAACTCAAGCATAAAAGGACTTGATGATGTAAGCTGACATTAGATAAAAGAATACCAATATGAAGACTCGAAAAATAACAGTAGAAGAAATAAAAAGATAAAGACAAAAAAATCTGAACCATCTGTTAGAACTGCATAGAAAAAAATAACTTAAATTTATCTAAGGGAAATTGCATATTTAGTAACTCCATAAGATATAAATATTGTCATAATGTATCCCTCACAAGTGTGAACAAGCCTGTAGTAGTGCAACACAACTGCACAGTAGGCAGAATACAGACCATCCTAAACAGTAATCTTCATTTAGATAAAGGCATCATTATATATTCATGGTTGCATGTGTACTCCACTGTCAAAAGGGCTTCTTGTCTTTTGGGGACTGTATGGCTAAGTTCACACTATGGGACTTTTTGGTCATCATCGCCAACGGCGGACAAACAGAAGGTCAATATTTGCTAATGACGGCCATCTATAATGATCATGATTATTATAGACGGTTGTCTTTAGCAAATATCGGATGTCCTTCTGTTAGCTGTCGGCAATGACGGTGGAACAAACCTGTAGTGTGAACTTTGCCCCTTAAAGTTGTTATGATCTAGATCACAGGGAATTGTACAATCAGGGCGGCCTTAGGGTTTTCATGATGTCTTATGCAAAATCCCCAAGCTTTCCAAGACTGCTGAATTCCAAGTTTGCCTAGATATAAAGATGACTCTCCCCATATGCAGCATGACAGGCTTTCCATTCAGGCTGCTGGGAAACCTAATGATCACTTTATCCTTTATCACAGCTCTGCAGAGGTCATTATCTGGCTTTCACAGCCCATCATATCTGTCTAGGTCCCGAATTTTCATATTATAGAATAACTTTGTTTTGGATTTGTCATCCAATTGCCAGGAAAAGCTGGATAAAAATGCCTGGGAAGCTCTAATTGACAAATCTACCATGTTATACTAAAACTGATACTAGCACTATACTATCAGCTAAGGCTGGTTTCACACTGCATTTTTCATTGCTTCTGTATGTTTCATTGTTTCTGTACAGTATGTTTAACATACGTAAAAAAAAAAAAAGTGGTCAACCAGATTTTTTGGTACGTTGCACTGTTTTCTCTTTACTATATTTGATAGGGCGGCTTCACACGTTACGGATTCACAGCTCATTTCACGCTGTGAGTTTGCAGAGAAATCCGCTAAAAATCGCGTTACTGTGATTTTCAATGGGCTTACATACTTGCAGCGGAATTTTCATTCTGCTGCGTGTATGTAGACTCCGGGCCCTTTAAGCCGCCTCCCAACCCGCAGCATACATTACCTGCTCGGCGCCGCGGCTGCATCTGAGGCTCCCGGCTTCTGTCCGTACCGCTCAGCCAATCAGTGCAGGGCCCCACTGCAGTCACTGATTGGCTGAGCGGGACCGGCGGGAGCCGGGAGCCTCAGATGCGGCCGCAGCACCGAGCAGATAATGTATGCTGCGGACAGAGGGGGGTTACAGGGGCTGGTGTCTACATTTTCATTCCACTGCGGGTATGTAACCTCATAGAAAAAAAAAGTAGCAGGATTCGCAGCAGATTCCGTAACTTTAAATCCACTGCAAATCCGTTATATGTAAAGCTACCCGTAAACAGAAAAACCCAGCCTAACACTTTCTATATAGAAACTCAACTCCACAAGACTTGAAATCCATTATACTGTATATGTCCCATTTGCTTGGACTGTAAGTGAAAAGCTCCCTACTGTCCAAATAGGCATTAATGACATTCAGGCACCTGGGAAAACAAGAATGAAACCAAAGAATGCAAAAAAAGGCACAACACATTGTAATGAAGTGTGACATGGTCACAATTTTATTTAAAATCACACTACATTGAAAACCATAGACCCCCAACTCACAAAGAGTCACCCTCCCACACTCAGGCAAGGAAAAAACCCCTGTGGAGGAAACCTCGAGGGAGCCATGGCTGGAGAGCTGCCCCTTCCCTGGGCTTAAAGGGTAATACCAATATAGCATAGTTTAAGAATTTGTACATTTAATCTAGCTAACAGACAATAACATAAATAGTCTATAAATATACTACACTGGATGTGAGAGAGATCTGGCTGCCATAACAGTCACCCTATTATTGGCTAGGTGGAACTACCTTTTCTCCCTTACAGATCCAGATCCACCTCTCAAGAAGGTGGAGACTTGGTTAAAGCGGAAGTCTGAAGCAGAAAACCCCATGTTCCCCTGCTAGAACCTCCAAATGACATCAAGGGTAGGAGGGAGAGTAAAGTAGTCAAGCTTAAGTTCCTCTGGCACATCCAAGATGGCCTTTCTTTTATAGAACCTTCTTTATGAACCTTCTTTATAAGCATTTGTTCTCACAGATTTCAGTTGCCATGGTGACTACAGGTGAGCTGATGTATTAACCCTTTAATGCCTGGTGACGCGCATTACTGCAAAGGTAATTAAACACTTGTGACCACGCAAGAGGCTTATGGTTCTGGTAACGAGAACATTAAATAAAATGCTTAGAGATTACACAGGTAACTGTAGATTAAATATACCAGGGACCGGTCCTGTAACCAGCACATAGCACCCAACTATTCGTACATCCAAAGAGGGACACATATTGTCACTACACTAACACAACCTGCACACGTTCTACAACATCTCTGTAACTGTCAGTGACTGCACTACAAACAGCGTCAGTGGTTGTCATGGTGATGCTGCCACAACTAAACATGGCTACTGTGCAGGACCTTGTGCTGTTAGAGATGCCCTTACATGAGATGGCGGAAGCATGGTGGATACATAGATGATAGATAGATAGATAGATAGATAGATAGATAGATAGATTAGATACAAGATGGATATATTAGATACGAGATAGATAGATAGATAGATAGATAGATAGATAGATAGATAGATAGATAGATAGATAGATGCTGTAAAACAGAAGAATTTGCAGACATGTAATGTAATTGCTGGGTACCTGCTGTCCTTGAATTAGGTCTTCTGTTAGGTTGGGTTCCCACTACGTTTTTGCAATGCGTTTTTACAAAAAACGGATGAAAAAACGGATGCAACTGTGTGCATCCGTTTTTCCACTGACTCCCATATTTAAAAAAAAAAACTATTTTTTTTGACGGACAAAAAATGTTTTGATCCGTTTTTGACGGACACAAAATTTTTTTGATCCGTTTTTGACGGACACAAAAACGTTTTGATCCGTTTTTTTTATAATGCAAGTCAATGGAAAAACGGATGCACACAGTTGCATCTGTTTCTTCCATCCGTTTTTTGCAAAAAAACGGATTGCAAAAACGTAGTGTGAACTCAGACTTACTTTTAACTTTTGCATTTCAAAGATTCAAACAGTGGTTTAACCATAGGCGACCCTGGACATAACTGAACATCCAGGGCTGCCTACGGGTATTCAGAGCGGGGCCGCATGGTGGCCGTGCTCTGAACCGCCGCGGTCCCAGGTGCCGCATGTAGCCCGGGACCGCGGCTATTAGAGGGCACGTCCGATGTCAAAGATGACAGCTGCATCCGATTACCTGATGCAGCCGTTCCCTGGTGTCTAGTGGGGTTGATCCGCGTTGTCCCAGAGCAACGATCCACACGTCCGGCTCGGGCCGGGGTCTGCGCGGTAATGGCGCTGATCCCGGCTTGGCACTCGGTTGCTTCTGGCTGCAGCAGCCGGAAGCAATCAATGTGCCTATCTCATCGATCTATGTTGTATATCTACACAGCATAAATATCAATGAGAGATCAGAGTGCTCCAGGGGGGCTTCTAGTATATGTGTAAAAGTTAAAAAAAAAGGGTAATTATTAATAAAAATAAAAAAAAATCGCCCCTAATAAAAGTGTTAATCACCCCCCTTTTCCCATGTTATGAATAAAAATAAATAAACAAACAAACATGTTTGGTATTGCCGCGTGCGTAATCGTCCAAATTATTAATTAATCACATTCTTGATTTCGCACGGTAAACGGCGCAAGCGCAAAAAAAGTGCAAGATTGCAATCAAGGTACCAATAGAAAGAACACATCATGGCGCAAAAAATGACACCTCACACAGCCCCATAGACCAAAGGATAAAAGCGCTATAAGCCTGGGAATAGAGCGATTTTAAGGAACATATACAGTATTTGTTATCAGTGGTTTGAATTTTTTACAAACCTTCAGATAATATAAAAGTTATACATGTTACATATTGTTGTAATCGTAACAAGTTGAGGAACATGCCTAATAAATCAGTTTTACCCCAGGGCAAATGGCATAAAAAAAAACACCCTCCAAATAAAAGAAATGTGTTTTTTTTTTTTACAATTTCACCACACATTGAATTTTTTTCTGGTTTCGCAGTGTACTTTATGAAAAAATACAGCCTGTCATTGCAAAGTACAATTAGTGGTGCAAAAAATAAGGGCTCATTTGGTTTCTAGGTGAAAAATTTTAAGTTCTATCTTTTAAGGAGGAAAAAACGAAAACACAAAAATTTAAATTGGCCGGGTCCTCAAAGGGTTAAACCTGCAGCAATAGCTGGTATAACCTGCAGTGCAGATCAACTTGCACTTTGGGTTTTGGCTGTTTGTAGTGTAGTGTCTCTCTACGTGTTTCTTTGTTATTTACACAACCAGGTGAAAGTGTTTCTGTCAGGTGTGACAGTTAATACAGTTAGCTGCTGTGTCGTACTCCAACCACTTGGTGTCTCACTCCCCCTTGTGCACAGCTGCAGTTGTGTAGGAAGGTTTAGCCAGCTCTGCTCTCACACACAACACACTTCCTAAAGTTAGAGAGTATGACAGAGATCTGGTAGTCATACTACCTATCAGGGCGGTCAGCTACACACACACATCTCGGCAGAGTACTTCCTAATTAGGCAAGGGCCCTCCTATACGGCCCCTATCTCCTGTTACACTGTTACCTTTGTATTGCACTTAAGATAAGTTACAGTAAAGTTGAGCATTATTTAAATCTCTGCCACCACATCTGCAGAATGATTTTTACTGCGTCTGAATTCGGATGAGAGCGCATCCGTGCGCGCCCGCACCTGCATTTCCCAATGCACACAATTGAGCGTGCGGCCGGACGCTCCATTGTGTGAACTGACAGGGTTTTCTGTGGCCGCTATTCATTGAATACCAGCCACAGAAAACTGACATGTCAGATTCTTACGGCGCCTCTAGGCTGGAATTCCTTAGAAGGTACCACTACGTAAGTTCCGTAGTAATCACGGACATTGTTACAACACTACGTGGTTATTACGAAACCTACTCAGTGGGAACATGGCCTTAGGCCGCGTTCTCACATTTACTGTTTGTTACCACTTGCAGCCAAAATCAGACCCTCATGCAGTAACCAATAGGCGTATGGCCAATAATTCGGTGACAGCACATGACTACAGGGGAAGAAATTGGAGCAGGGTTTCAGCCAAATGCATTTCTCTACATGGAGAAACATTTGTCTGAATCGTGTTTTTCATGGTTTTTAACTGCTTAAACCATAAACAAATTTCCACATTAAATCAATGATGAGAGCCGTCTGCATATTGTCTGAAGGAATTCTCACTATAGGATTGGTAGATTGGTAGGTAATAGCTCCAGGCCACAACAGACCTTACCAATACCACCATACTGTGACTAAATAACACCGCCACACCAGACCTGACCAATACCACCATACTGTGACTGGATAAAACCGCCACATCAGACCTGACCAATACCACCATACTATGAATGGATAACACCGACACACCAGACCTGACCAATACCACCATACTGTGACTAGATAACACCGCCATACCAGACCTGAACAACACCACCATACTGTGACTAGATAACACCGCCACGCCAGACCTGACCAATACCACCATACTGTGACTGGATAAAACTGCCACACCAGAGCTGACCAGTACCACCATACTGTGACTGGATAACACCGCCACACCAGACCTGAGCAATACCACCATACTGTGACTAGATAACACCGCCATACCAGAACACCGCTATACCAGACCTGACCAATAACACCATACTGTGACTAGATAACACCGCCATACCAGACCTGAACAATACCACCATACTGTGACTGGATAACACCGCTATACCAGACCTGACCAATACCACCATACTGTGCTGGATAACACTGCCACACCAGACCTGACCAATACCACCATACTGTGCTGGATAACACTGCCACACCAGACCTGACCAATACCACCATACTGTGACTGGATAACACCGCCCCACCACACCAGACCTGACCAATACCGCTATTCTGTGACTGGATAACACCGCCACACCAGACCAGACCAGTACCACCATACCTCCCCCCCACTCTCTTGAAAATACACCAGATTTACTGGCAAGTCTAAACGGGAAGTCAGAGACTTTTTTAAAAAAAAAAAAGTTGTTTCCTCCCCCCTGCTCCCTGGTGCTGCTCCCCTATAAGGTGCTGCCCTAGGTACCGGACCACGGGTGTCTAGTAGTAAATACATCCCTGCCTGGCAGTGAGTCCTCAGGAGCAAGTGGCCCAGGCACTTGTCAGCCAGGTGCTGACGTTGGCCCTGTCACTGACAGCTTGGATGGGTGAGTAGCTCTGTCACTCATCCATCCCATGCAATGTTATAAGCAGTATGGCTTATATGAGCCAGAATAGACAGCTACTTTATGAGATTGACTTCTATTCTTTTATTACATGGGCAGCCTGCATCTGAATGCTGCCATGTAACACTACATTGTTGGCTGGCCATATAAAATCAGTTGTTTGCCTGGGGTGCCAACAAAATATACTATACTAAATTATCACTTTGCTCTTTAATCAGATGAGTTTGATCAGTCTTTTTCTTCTGATTCATATGCAGTTGTGTTCCAGAAACAAGTGTCAGATTATCTGACTTTATAGACTATGGCACGCTGCAACAGGAATTTAATTTAGCAAGAAGCTTATATTTTCATATGTTACCACAAGAGGGCACTACTATATCTGCCGAACATAAAAGCACTGAAACTATAGTCAACTAGCTTAAAAACAAAACACTAAATGCATGTGTCTTTCATTTTGCATACTGTTTTCATTTGCTATTAGCCATAAAACTGATCATTTTAATTGGTATTTTTAATATAATTAATTAACAATAAAAATGTCATATAAGTGTGTAAGTGATAGGGGTCAGTCCCCAGAACGAGGATCCCTGTGCTCTGCTAAAGTGCATGGTAAATATAGAAAAAGCTAAGTGAGAGCGGACGGGAGAACTCCACCATGAGCAGACTGTCTCCATGCCATAGACTGCCCTGTACTGAGGAATGCATGGAAGAGGTTTAGGTTATGTGAACACACAATAATTTGGCACTTTTTTGAGATGTATGAAGGCCAAATTTCAAGGTCAATTTCACATCTCCTAAACATTGGTTTAAATTCAATTGAAAAACTTTTGTCAGTTCAAAATCAAGGAGTAATCTGGATACTGTTTCATTTAAAAAAAAAAAATAATTGCCAATACATTGCTTTAATAAAGTTACATTGCTTTGCAATATAAGTTTATTTTAAAAAAATGTATAGTTCTTTATTTCTATATGTATTTCTAGTGCATAGGTGTCAAACTCAGGCCCTCTAGCTGTTACAAAACTACAATTCTCATCATGCCTGGACAGCCAAAGCTTCAGCTTTAGCTGTGCAGGCATGATGGGATATGTCGTTTTGTAATAGCTGGGGGGCCTGAGTTTGACACCCATGTCCTAGTGACTGACAGCAGTAAGGGTTGACACAGCCCCTCTGCTGCCACCACCGTCAGCACTATGCAGAGCAGGATGCCAGAGAGGCTGGCGGAGATGACTACAGTGTCCGACAGTGTCTGCAGAGGACTTCTAGCACAGTGAGCATTGATAGCAATCACCACTTACTGTGCAGAGGCTGCCGGACACTGCGATCGCGTCGGGCAGCCTCTTCCCACTGTGTACTTTATATAAGAATATATAGTACACAGGGGGAACAGGAACCTGCTCTATGTAGCGCTGTGCAGCAGTGCTAGAACAAAGCAGGAGATCAGGAACTGCAGGGCTCTAAGTCCCGTGTGGCCCCTTTCTGCTGCAAGGCTTTGGAAGTACATATAAAAATAAAAAACTATACCTACCTAGTAATATAACCTAATTAAAGCAATCTATTAAAAACATTTTTTTTTCTCCAGAGTACCCCTTTAAAGGCCAGAGACCTCTTTTACTCTGTTAACATAATAAAAAATGTCAGTGTTTTGGAACATTTTTTCCATACTTTTTTGGGATGTTTACATTCCAGAAAATAGCTGGTTTGTGGATTGCATAATAGCATTTGCTGCAGCCAACAAAGAGAGGAAAAACATCTGAAGAAACATTACAAAAATGTTCTGAATGTTAAAAACAATGTCTGAAATTTTGAGACTCGTTTTGCCTTTAAAGGGTACTCCCCTCTCATTTTCTCATCCCCTCTCCATAGGTCAGGAGATAACAAGCTAATCATTGGGGGTCTTGTGACGCCCGCACAGGCTCAGCAACCCAGGGGAGCTAAGGTTGGGAGCACCACTTGGACACTTGTCACGGTGACCAGCAGTGAAACCAGCTGTGACCACCCCTGGATACACTGGCTTGGCACTGCCACTTAGGAGTTGTAGTGGTTGCAGTTAGGTAGAGGAGTGAGTGTTTTATGCTGTGCAGGTTTCCTGCGGGAGGGATGACAGAGTCACTGATAAGACTTAACCACAGAATAGTTTACTGAATCAGCTGAAGGACAGTACAAAATATCAGAGTCTCTGAAGACAATAGGCAGTCCGTTCACAGTTGTAATAACTTCAGTAGGAGGCAAACACTTGTGGATCCTCACACACACACACACACACACATATATATATATATATATATATATATATATATATGTATATATATATATATATATATATATATATATATATATATATAAAACTTCCACAATGGAGAGCACTCTGCTTCAATAGTGCAAAGGGTGCCGGCAGCTGGAGACCGAATCCACGTCTCCCCTTTAGATAGTCCAAGAATTCCGCAGCACAACCAAATGTAGGGAAAAAAATCCAAAGGTGTTTATTCCATATTCAGTAAAAATTCACATGCAACATATCAATCTCATCGCGAGATCTTTCTCAAGCATGGGAACTGCTTCGCTGCACTTGTACGATACCTCAGTACACTTGTATACCCTTCAGAGGTAGGAAAAGAGGAGAACAGATTCCCAGCATGAATAGGTTTAGTCCCTTCATTCACCGTGGTCCTTCATGCTTGAGAAAGATCTCGCGATGAGATTGAAACGTTGCATGTGAATTTTTACTGAATATGGAATAAACACCTTTAGATTTTTTTCACTACATTTGGTTGTGCTGCGGAATTCTTGGAATATATATATATATATATATATATATATATATATTCCTTAACCCTTTGAGGACCAGGCCCAAAATGACCCAGTGGACCGCGCAAATTTTGATCTTAGTGTTTTCGTTTTCCCCTCCTCCCCTTCTAAGAGCTCTAGCACTGTCAGTTTTCTATCTACAAGCCATGTAAGTGCTTGTTTTTTACAGGAATAGTTGTACTGTGTAATGGCGTCATTCATTTTACCATAACATGTATGATGGAATTCCAAATATATTATTTATGAAGATATAAATAGGTGAAATCGTAAATAAGAATGCAATATGGTAACGTTTGGGGGGTTCCTGTGTCTACGTAATGCACTATATGGTAACAGCGACATGACACTATTATTCTATAGGTCAGCCCGAACACAACCATATGCAGGTTACACAGATTCTCTAATGTTATATATGTATTTTTTAATGAAATCCTTTTTTTTGGCAATTAAATATTAATAAAATGGGCCTATTGTGACGCTTATAACGGTTTTATTTTTTCACCTACGGGGCTGTATGGGGCGTCATTTTTTCCGCCATGATCTCTAGTTTTTATTAATACCATATTTGTGAAGATCGGACGTTTTGATCACTTTTTATTGATTTTTTTAATATATAATGTAACATAAAATCGGTACTTTTTCCCCTCTTTTCGTGTACGCCGCTAACCGATCACAATGACGCTTGTTATATTTTAATAGATCGGACAATTACGCACGCTACGGTATATTATATGTTTATCTATTTATTTATTTTTATATGTTTTATTTATATAATGGGAAAGGGGGGTGATTTAGACTTTTATTGGGGGAGGGGCTTTGGGGTAGTGTAATAGTGATTTGAACTTTTTTCTTTTACACTTTTGAAGTCCCTTTGGGGGACTTCTACATTCACTACTTTGAATTTTACACTGATCATTGCTATGCCATAGGCATACCATTGATCAGTGTTATCGGCGATCTGCTCATTGAGCCTGCCTGTGCAGGCTTAGTGTAGCAGATCGCCGATCGGACCGCACGGAGGCAGGTGAGAGACCTCCGGCAGTCCGTTTCAACGATCGGGACCCCCGCAGTCACACTGCGGGGGTCCCGATCGGTAAGTGACAGGGGACTCCCCCTGTCACTTACACTTAAACGCCGCGGTCGCGCCGCGATCGCGGCGTTTAAGGGGTTAATGACACGCGGCAGTGCGATCGCTGCAGCGTGTCATTGCCGGTGAGGTCCCGGCTGCTGTTTGCAGCCGGCCCCCACCTGCTATGAAGCGCGCTCCGCTCCGGAGCACGCTTCATAGCGGGAGAAACACCCAGGACGTAAGGTTACGTCATGGGTCGTCTGGGGACAGACTTCCATGACGTAACCCTACGTCCAGGGTCGTCTAAGGGTTAAAGACAGCACAGCAGGTAGGATGGCAGATAAGATAAACATTTCACACACTCAGGATACAATAGTTGCTTAAGATATTCTGGAAAGAACTTGAGTAGACTCTGGTTAAGGCAAGGGTGCTTTGGGGTCCTGTGGGCTACAGACTGGGGTCTATTCAGACACTACTGTTCAGCTGGGGCTGCGAGAGAAAGTTCCTGGATCCAAGGAAAAAGACATCTGTGTGACACATAATCAGGGATTGCAGGCCCACCTAGTGAGTAGAGCTAGTTGTCCAGAAGACCCTCTAGGGACACGCTAATGATTTGCAGTAGAAACTCTGCATGGCCACTTAGCTAGACCCCCGTTAGCCTAAATTGACGAGGGTCAAATAACCCGAAACAGCTGTCTGTGGATGGATGTCTGGCCGATGTAAAAGAGGCAATCCTGGTATTTTCCTATTTGTGTCCCAATACTTGCAAATCGGTGGGACTTAAGGGGCTATGTATCAGGGTATTTTGGTGATCTCCCCACTGGGAGCCACCCCTTGGCAACAGGTTTTCTCTCACTGGAGGGATATCTGTCTATTCCCATGTTTTGAGACTCGCAACTGAGGCTCCATGGACCCCTGTTTTTCTTTGCATAGACTGTTGGCTTGTTTAGTGTCCCAGCACAGGTGTGCCACTAAGTCTGTATTGCACCTGGGCAGAGTAACTTGTTCCAGGCTCCCACAGTTGGGATATGGTCTGGTGTATTCTGTGTTTTCCCCACTAGGGGTCACTACTGTATTTTTGTGTGCTTTGTATCCCACACAGCTGAAAGAGGTATTGGGTTAATTATTTATGTGTTTTTCCTATCACAGGTGCAGGCCTGTTTACATCCTTTTTCTGTCCCTTTCCTTCTCTGTTTGCACCACACAGCCCCACCAATCACCAGGAGGTTTAGTTGTCCCTACAAAAGGAGGTTAGTTCCTGATGGGAGGGTCTTTTGTCTATAGTTGGTAGAGAGAGAGAGCAACACAGAGACAGTTCCTGCTGCAGTAGAGCCAGGGCCTGGCTTAGGCCAGGACCCTTGTCAGGGACCGAGAGACTTAAACTTACTTTTTTCTTATGCAAGTCGTCACCGCTAGCATGCAGTGCTAGACCCCTCAGGAGGAAAGGACGTCCTCTGAGGGTCACCTTGTCCTCACCAGGGATACTCTCAAAAAGATACAGGGCTGTATACCTAAATATGGTACTGACTCCAGCAGGCCAAAGCTCATACTTGCCTTCGTATCCTGCTGTAACACAGGGCTATTCTGAAAAGTTTCAGGAAGCCTGCTTCACCCAGCACAGCGACCTGGGTTAAGCTACTGGACTCTATCTATTATTTTGCACTTACAGGTTACACTTGGGTTATCCAAACCTGCGGAAACAGTGCCTATCTGACCGGGGTGGGTACCAACACCACTCCAGGCTACCGTGACAAGTGCACAAGTGACCCACACCCACCTAGCAGCCTCAATACTACCTAAGCTACCCTGGCCAATGGTACCCTGACTGCTTCGCTGCACTTGTATGATACTTCAGTACACTTGTATACCCTTTAGAGGTAGGAAAAGAGGAGAACAGATTCCCAGCATGAATAGGTTTAGTCCCTTCATTCACCGTGGTCCTTCCTAGCCGAACATGGCTAGGTAATCAGGAGAAAGGAAGGAAAAGAGTCTAGTCCCGCAAATGGGAAGTCTATTAGTAGGCTCTCCATAGTGTTGTCTACCGTACACACTACAACTAATAACTGACTGACAACAACCTCACAACCAGCCCCCACCCCACTTTATAACCTTGGCTAACAGGAAGGGGATCTGATTGGCCAGAAGACAAAATAACCCTCTGGTAGGATAGGAGCTCCTGAAGTAGCTAGCTCAGGGATTGGAAAAGATTATCAGACAGTAGCATGAATATACATAATCAATAAGAGACATCAGTTAACCCCTATTTACTTTTGGACCATCAGCCATGCAAAGAAAAGTGACATCTGGTGGCGGTAGTCCCTCACTACTGACTTCAGTCTCAGAGCTTACACATACACATAGTACTGACCTCTACTTCTTAGTAGGAACAGTGGACCCCGTTCTGGGACACTGCAGTCTGACCACTGGAGTCCCCTCTAATTCTAAGAATACTGACACAATTGTCCTTGAAATAAGGAGTACACACTGTTTTTTCCAGGGACTATTTACTTCTTGTTCTCAGGATCGGTGGGGGTATTTAGACTCTGATAAAGAGAACTAGCAGTAAGAGACTCCTCTTCTTGCTTTGTGTTTATGAGACCAGGGCAGCCCATTGACTTGACTTGGTTTGACCTGACACATTCTTGTCTAATATAGCAACCAATTACAGCTCAGCTTCCATTTCTCAAAATGGTCTGTGACTCATTGCTATTTGTCTGAGACTAAAAATTATTCTCATAATTGGTTGGTGTCAAAACACGCAGATCCTGTTATAAACACTGTCTGTGTAAAGGGGCCTTATGGGTATGTTCACACACGCTGAAGTTTAATTGCGGTAATGCAATGTAGAACGGCTGTATGGCAATGAAATGATCAATTACTCCAATTAAAATATGCATTCACACTGTGTAGTGTCCCACCACGGGTGTTGCTAGTTTGTACACCTCTCACAAAAGCCTGTACTCCAAGTACAAGTGGTAATGAAGTTATGCCTAAGTTTTTCCACTAGATGTCGCTACTGTTTATCTATGTATTTATATATTGCACAGCTGCAGTAAGCAAGGGTTTATTGTTTATTTGTGATCTCTGCACCAGTGAGACCTCTTCTTCACCTGTCTCTATCCTCCTTTATTTTCTCTGCACTTTCTTCTCAACCACTCACGGCAGTTATTGCACACCCTGTAGGAAGTTGTCACATGGGGAGAGGAAGTACACACCCACACTTAGTCAGTCCAGTGTAGTCTAGTGTGAAGTGTGGTAGTAGACGGACACACATGGGAGACGCAGTGACTCTTTTCTTGAAAGCAACACTTCTTTTAACTTTGCAGTGCTAAATCACTCAAGAGAAGACAAGTCAGGCATCATCCCAACTCACGCCGCGAACGCCTCTAAAGGTGCAGGACAGTATCCTAAAACAAGAGAAACTGATCCGGATAGAGCAAAGTCGCTAGAAGCCTACATACTCTATCTCGCAGCACAGGTGTAACCAGGTAATTTTGGCCACCTTGGTCAACTCAGGTAACAAGGACTGGGGCTTGTGTCACCTTGTCATGACGGGTCACCTGACACTGCAGGGCAATAGGTGGTATCATGACAGAGTTCGAAACACGGGCACAGATATTCTTCTACTCTCAAGTATTGTACTTCTTCTAAAGTTCCGGCAGAGCACAGTGCTAAACTGGTTTGGGACTCTTGAGATAAACTCCTCTTCACTACTCTAAACTCTCACAACCTACTCTACTCCGCTATTCTGAACTAACTCTACTTCTCAGAACGCAACAAGGTCAACTCTACTATTCTACTTCGGAAGCACTCAGCACAGTTTCTGTCAAGTCAAGTCAGCAGTCTATTGTCAGGTGGTGTATTAAGTGTTCCTTCAGTAAAGAAGATTTTATTTATGATAACAGGACTATTGCTGCTGGTAACAGTGACCCGGAAGGTCACCAACCCAAGGGGAAAGGGTATAGCCAGCCATCCTAAAATAAAAGCAGGTGTGACTCATACCCGTGTGCCCAACTGGCACTGGCGTCATGAAAACCTACCATCTGGCTGAGCTATACTCTGACCAATCACCACAGTAGTGGCGTCATCACACAGCACCATCTGCCAAGTGACCGGTTAACCATAGGGCAACACCACAATTGCATTTGGCGTTACTGCATATGCTGCAGAACGGACTTCAGAACCCCCAGCATCATCATTCAGGATGATTCTAGGAACTCTACAACAGTTTAAGTCTTTGGACACAGCATCTACTCCACTTTTTCAGCAATAATATTTCACAATAATAACCTTTTCACAAATCTGGGACTGCAAGAGACTTGGAGCTGTGTCAGTAAAGCAAGCGTATAAATCGTCAGATCTTAAAAAGAGCCAGATCTCAATCAAACAGAGCATATGTGGGATGAGATGAACAAGCTGTTCACAATGCTTTTTCTACAACTGGCTCACTTTCAAGAGCCCTGTGACGCAATCCTGTTGGCCTGAGTCCTTTGCTGTACCCTGTACCATTTCTTGCTTGAAAAACTTCAAAGAATAAGTCAACAGAGTTTAATTAGAAAAAAAAGGCCTTTATTTAACCTTATCATGTGGTTCCAGGTATGAGGATAAGAATGAAAAAAATATATGTTTTCTTACTTTTGAATATAAAAATGTAATTTTATTTAGACAAGTTTAGTTACGTGATAGTGAGTATAATCTATGGGCTCTATACAAACAGCTAGCGATAATCGGGCAAAACAGGACGATTCAGCAAATTATCGCTTTGTGTAAGGGTGCTTTTACACGGAGAGATTTATCTGACAGATTTTTTTAAAACCAGGAACAGACTATAGGCAGGGAACGGGTCATAAAGGAAATACTGAGATTTCTTCTCTTTTCAGATCCATTCCTGGCTTTGGCTTCCAAAATCTGTCAGATAAATCTCTCAGTGTAAACGCACCATTACATTATAGAGACAATGATCAGCCGATTGTGTCTTTAGGTCCGGACCTAAAATCATCGGCCACCGACTGCGTGTAATGGCTACAGTATGCGTGGCCGGTGGCTAAGGATTGAATAAAATGTTATACATAACCTTTCTATGCTCCCGGTTGCTAACGATGTCTGTGCAGCCCTTGCTAAACGATAATAGAGCCGTGCAATAGGCCCATCTAATGGGACCCTAAGGGTACTATTACACCAAGCAATTTTCCGACGACTAACGATTAACGATAAACGATCTTAAACGACTGCTAAGGCAAACGACCCGAAATCGTTCGCCCAAGTACACGAAACGATGATCGTTATTTATGATCGTTCTTGCGGTGGTTTAGTCGCCGCTATTGCGTACGTTTCAGCTGTGAATTCTTATTCCACTGAACGATATGCGAACGATGTGGGAACGATGAGCGAACGATCAAACGATAAAAATAGGTCCGCATCCTATTAAACGATCAACGATTTCTCGTTGGTCGTTTAATCGTTGCCTGCTATTACACAAAATGATTATCGTTCAAATCCGAACGATTTAACGATTTTTCAAACGATAATCGTTCCATGTAATACCACCCTAAGGCTGGGTTCACTCTACGTGGAAACACAGCACACATATATACATATCAGTGCTGTTAGTTTCCAGGGCTGCACACATGATGCAAGGATCATTCGTGCAGCTTGGCCACTCGATTTGTTATGCCATGTAAAGGCACTGATAATAAGCACAGATCTCACTGACCAACTCTTATTTGCACCCCCCACGGCTGACAAATCTTTAGGTCTAAAAGGATCTTAATCTTGTTAGATTGTGCTACCAAAAGGCAGAACTCTAACACCAACTGAAGAATAAGGGTTACTGCTCCTCATTGTAATATGTTCTTTTATTGACCAATGGAGATGCTCTTCTTTTCTGACCTATCCTTTTCCTTCTTTCCTTTTTCCTTCTTTGCACACATCCTTTTCCACCACTCACAGGGTCTTTTACACATCCCTGTGGGAAGTAGTCACTTGGTGGGAGGATGTGTAGCATCAGTCTTAGTCAGATTCTTGTGGGAGGAGGACACAGAGTAGATGTCCCTGTTGTAGCCAAGCCAGGGCCTGGTTCTGCTAGGACCCCTGTCCTGGACAGTTCAGTTGTTATAGTGAGTCTGAGACACACAAATATGTACCAGCGGGAGACACTCAATTTCTTCAGTCTATCTACTCAAGCTACTATGCAGTGCTAGACACTACAAGAGGGAGGAAAGTCAGGGATCATCTCAGCCCACGCCAAGAACCACTCTACAAAGTGCAGGGCAGTATCCTGAAACACAGAGGAACTAGGCTGGATAAGACAAAGCTGTCACAGGTCTACATTAGCTATCTTGTAGTGCAGGTGACACCGGGGAACCTCGAACACTTAGCTGTACCCAGGTAACCATGGCTGGGGCTTGTATCACCCTATTAGGATGGGAAACTCAGCATTCTAGGGCAGAAAATGGTCAGACACAAGTCTAAACACAGGTACAAGTTAACTTCTTACTCTCAAGTCTCAAGTATTCTTCTCAAATTCCGGCAGAACACAGTACTACATTGGGTTGGGACTTCTTGACAAACTCCTCTCCTCTACGCTGCTCCACTCTACTCTAAACTCTCCAAGCATCGCTATAACTACCTTTATTGTATTCAAAACTTCCAAGTTAAGCACTTAAGTCTGTGCCAAGATTATTTATCTACTGCCAAAGTGTTCTGTATTCTCAAGAGACTGCACACTAAAGCTGTTCTATTTATTTCACTGGGACTCCGTCATTCCTTCCTCTGCACCAGCACCTAAACACATCCGCTACACACCTTGGGTCATTCTTCCCCTTTTTGTGTGTGGCGGTACCAATAGTCCGGGTGGGTCATTTGCCACTCAGAACTAACAAGAGCCCAAGGGACCCATCACAGCTATCCTGATCCTGAGCTGCTGCTTCTTTGTTTTTCCCTGTATTCTTGAGTTCTCGAGTGATGCTGTGCTGTCCTCCTGTTACTCCAAAATACCTGGATACCGACCCTAAATATGGAACAATTAATAGATAATAATAAAAAAAGTAGTTTTGTCTATGTGAACATGAATTAATTATGTTAGTACTAAAAGTGAGACCCTGTGGCCAGATACTTCAATTGTTTTTGGTCAAACAAAAACCCAAATTCTTAATTGTATCTAGTAAATAACAGTGAGTTGGAAAGAGATTAAACTAATGAGTACATCAAAGTTCTCGAGGCAGTTGTACACATAATAAGAATGGAGCCTTTGTTCTGATTCATGAAGGCATGTCTTCTCTATTCTCTTGCCCGGATTCTTAACCTTAGATTTGCTGCTCAGACAATTAGTTTTGCTTTGTGATTGTTCCCTCTTTACTACTTTTTTATCTTTTTATGTTATTTGGTTATTAGTTCACATTTTCAAATATTTCAAAATAAAATGATGCTGATGTCTTTGTCCATTGTCCTTGTGTTCATTCTCAGCACTATTAAGTACTACTTTGTATAGTTTAGCAATCATTTACTAAACAGCAAGTTGTAGTTACAGATATTCAGGATTGTTGTAGAAGGCTGTGTTCATACATTGCGGCTTAAATGTAGTACTGCTGTGGTACTGCATCTTTTCAGCAAACAATAGAAGAAACAAGCTGTGTATCATAGGAACCTGCAAACCCAATAACTCTTATTAAAAACTTGTACCAGCAGAGTGCGGTGATCGGCCCGTGCAGGTGAATAGCCGTGGTCTCTGGTTGCTAGTAGCATCCCGGAGTGGCGCAGTTCAGAGTAGGGTCACAGTGTCACCCTTCTCTGAACTCCCCTAACGGTTAAATGCTGCTCTGATTGTTGACAGCTCATTGTCTAGGCAACCGACCACCGCTCTGCTCTAAAAGCAGTGGTCAGACATAAAGACAGTATATATATATATATATATATATATATATATATATATATACAGCATAATTCGTTCTAGGACCGTGCTTGTAATCCAAATCTGTTCTTAAACCAAAGCAAATTTTCCTATAAGAAATCATAGAAATGCAGACAATTAGTTCCACACCCCAAAAATAATGATTTATTATTCTGAATAACATGTAAAACAAATGAAACAAACATTCAGAAACAGCAGAATATGTGATATTATAAGTTATTGTACAGTAATGGAGAGGATGGGAAACACAAGGGCAGATAGAGACTGCAGGGAGCATGGAAGAATGAGCAGGACAGATGTGGGCACATACATACAGCACTCTCTATCCAGGGAGAGAGGGGTTACAGCTATGAAGAGATTACCTCCACAGTCCTATCTATTGATGCAAGCCCCAGCCTGAAGTGGATCTGCTATGATTTGGAAGGTGACGGAGACTTCCTGGGTCAGAGTACAGGGCTATAGACCACCCTGTTCAGGCCATGCCCCTGCCCCATTCGCACTTTCACCCAGTACAGGGAGCTCTTATACCAAAGCAATGCTCTTAAACCAAGACACAATTTTGAAAAACTGTGAGCTCTTAAACCAAGGTACCACTGTATATATATATATATATATATATATATATATATATATATATAATGTATTGAGATATTGTGTATATATAGTGTATATCTTATATTATGTATTTAAATATACATACTGTATATAATACACACACATATATATATATATATATATATATATATATATATATATATATATATATGTACACTCTTTCTTGAAGGGGATGAAAAGAGCTGGAAAAGTGGCAATGCTGGGTTAGTGCCTCTCAGCTTCCATTCATTTTAATAGGAACTGAACTGCAGAATTGTTATTTTGCTGAACAGCTGCTTGGTAGGGAGTTAGCAGAACCCCATCAATGAGATATTGAAGATAGTTCATCAATTACTAAGTCTCTAAAAACCCTTTAACAGCACAATTCCGTGGCGGAGAGCGTGTGAATAAGAGGGCGCGCGCGCCTGCTTCCTCCCCACTCTGCTCAAAGAAGTGACATGTAACTTCTTTGAGCAGAGAGCGGTGGGAGCGGACGCGCACGCCCTCTCTTTCACTCACTGCAGGACACTAAGCACGGTGGGATTCCGCAGCGGAGCTGTTCAAGGCAGAATTCTGCCATTTTTGCTCACTGTGAACTGGGCCTTACTGTGGACCATGAGCATTGAGCAGCTTAACCCCTTTACAACCACTGGCGTATATTTACACCCTGAGGTCATTAAGGGAGTTCCGAGGGGGGGCACGTGGCGACCCCACTCTGAACCGCTGCGATCCCGGGTGCTTTATGCAGCCCGAGGCCACGGCTATTATCGATTGGACTGTGCCCGCTAATTAGCTTTTTAAATTCAGCTATCAAAGTTGACAGCGGATTTTTAAAAGCAGCTTTTCCCATTCCCTGGTGTCCAGTGGAGCAATCCCCGCATGTGAAGCCGGCCGGGGTCTGCGCCGTATAAATAAAAATAAATAAATAAACATGTTTTTTATCACTGTGCCAGTAATTGCCCAAACTATTAATTTATCACATTCCTGATCCCGCACGGGAAACGACGTAAGTGCAAAAAAATTCCAAAGTGCAAAGTTGCGCATTTTGCTCGCATCAAATCCAGAAAAATTGTAATAAAAAGCGATTAAAAAGTCGCATATGCGCAATCAAGGTATCCATAAAAAGGACAGATCATGGTGCAAAAAATGACATCCCACACAGCCCCATATGAAAATGAATTTCCCCACACATTTAATTTTTTTCTGGTTTTGCAGTGTACTTTATGCAAAAATTCAGCCAGTCATTTACAATTAGTGGCGCAAAAAATAAGGGCTCATGTGGGTTTCTAGGTGAAAAAATGCAACTGCTATGGCCTTTTAAGCACAAAGAGGAAAAAGCGAAAACACAAAAATGGAAATTGGTCCAGTCTTTAAGGGGTAAAGCAGAAATTGTTTAAAAGTTAAAAAGATGATCCATGCCATAAGAAGGTTAGTGGGGTTTTCTAACAGTTCAAAAATTATAATAAACAATTCAGTCATTTCATGCTCTTTGGAAGTCAGAATTTTCTCGTTGGAGTTTGTGTAAAACAGGAATCTCAAAACAGCTTTAGGCTATGTTCCCACTACGGAACAGACCAGCCGTTCCGTGATCCCGGCCGGGTCACGGAATGGCTGGTCTGTGCCTGGATCATCGCAGCCGGCACTTAAGTACCGTCCGGATGGTCCGTCCGGCCGCCGAGCTTCCCATAGCCCACAGTGAAGTGTGCACTGACAGGGCTTTCTGCAGCCGGAATTCACTGAATTTCAGCCGCAGAAAACTAACCTGTCAGTTTTTTCCGGCGCCGTATGGGATCCCGGACGGTGCGTATACGATGTGTGTACGCTCCGGCCGGGATCCCATTGCAAATTAGGCATTGTTCCACAACGCAAAACTACGGCCGTAGTTCTGCGGCGAGAACTACAGCCGTAGTTTTACGTTGTGTGAACATAGCCTTAAAATTCAAGATAACAATGTTAAATTGAGTAGTAGGACAGTTCAGTCCCTTAAGGTCCTATTCCATGGGCCGACAGTGAGGAGCCATCGAGCGCTATCAGCGCTCGTTTGCTCCTCGTTCCCCGATCGCTGCCGCCGCCACCCCGTGTGGCGGCAGTGAGCAGGTTGGTGCGAGAGGGGCCGCTGGGAGCTGCGAGGGCTGCCCAGGTGATTGCGAGATGATCCGGGCAGCCCATAGAGGATAAGGGCGGCCTGCTGCCGCTGCTCCTATTACATTTTTCAACATGTTTGAAAGACAAACGACGCAACGATCAGCCAACATGGACGATGTCGGCTGATCGCTGCCTTCTATTCCATGGGACGATTATCTGCCATAACGCCAAATACGGACGATAATCGTTTTGTGGAATAGGGCCTTTAGTTTTAAAGGGGATGTCCAGTTTAGAACACCCAAATAACCTTTTAGGTAATTCCAAGATAAATGAGGGGGAGGTTATAATAGTGTGATGGAGTGTCCCCCTTTGGTGATAAGGGAATCAATTGCATCTCATGGCTTCCAGCAGCAGGACAAGCAACTTATTATGTGGATGGGGCTTCAAACAAAAAAGGATTGTACAAAGCAGACGGCCCTTTAATTAGCCACTTATTCAGAATGTGACTATTAAAAATTAAATATTCATGATTTAAATGACACTAGACCTTAATAGTGCCTCTTTATCAGCTTACCCTTGCATACTTTAACAGATGTGTTCAAACATATCGAGTGGCGTTAAAAAGTGCTGACTCTGAATATAACCTAATGTCTGTGAGACATTTAACCGCTGTCTTCACTGATAAGGCTAAAGAAAATAAAGAAGAAGATGACTTCTGTGGTTGAGAAACCTTGCGTACAGCTAGATATCCTAATAACATTACACTCCCTTATGGTTTGTTTCATAGTATAATTAGATTTTTTTTAACAGTATTTGACAGTTTAGAAAGCTCTGTGGTTCAACTGACAGGAAACGGTTCTTATTTATGAACTCAAGTGACGTCAATGCATTCACTCTCAGTACTTCCCTTTTAGAGACAAGATTACTAGATGCATGGAAGTAATGAAGACAGTCATCGCGGCTAACTTTGTTCATTACCAAGTTTGGCACTAAAATGGCGGTTCAGAATGCATGGTTTTATATGTCTGTGGGCTTCTTCCTTTGTTGTCTTTATATTTGATAACGTAAATAAAATATAAAACATATATATACACATATAACCAAGAGGCAGTAGGTGGTCAGCACTCGGATTCGATCCCTTAGGTGTAAATAGTAGTGTGTTTTTTCTGGCTGTATGCAGGGGTGATTCTAGCCTCTCTGCTGCCTGAGGCGAACTATAGGATGAGCCCCCCCCCCCCCCCCCGTCAATCCGCCCACATTATAATCCACTACTGCCCCCCCCCCCCCCACTGCTGTCCCCAATAAACATAATGTTTGGTCCCTTGCTGCACAGAGGATGTCAGGAGAGGAGGGGGCTGATCTTATAGGGGAGGTCACAGCAGCACGGAAGAGGTCAGGAGAGGAGGGTGCTAATCCTATAGAAGAGGTCCCAGCAGCACAGAGGATGGCAGGAGAGGAGGTTGCTGATCTTATAGGGGAGGTCACATCAGCACAGAGGATGTCAGGAGAGGAGGGTGCTAATCTTATAGGAGAGGTCACATCAGCACAGAGGATGTCAGGAGAGGAGGGTGCTGATCTTATAGGGGAGGTCACAGCAGCACAGAGGATGTCAGGAGAGGAGGGTGCTAATCCTATAGGAGAGGTCCCAGCAGCACAGAGGATGTCGGGAGAGGAGGGTGCTAATCCTATAGGAGAAATCCCAGCAGCACAGAGGATGTCAGGAGAGGAGGGTGCTGATCTTTTAGGAGATGGTCCCCCTCTTCCCCCCTTATAGATGGTCCCCTTCTTCCCCCCCTTATAGATGGTCCCCTCTCCCTTATAGATGGCCCCCCTCTCCCCCCCTTATAGATGGTCCCCCTCTCCCCCTCCCTTATAGATGGTCCCCCTCTCCCCCTCCCTTATAGATGGTCCCCCTCTTCCCCCCTTATAGATGGCCCCCCTCTTCCCCCCTTCCTTATAGATGGTCCCCCTCCCCCCCCTTTTAGATGGTCCCCCTCTTTCCCCCCCTATAGATGGTCCCCCTCTTCCCTCTTCCCCCTTATAGATGGTCCCCCTCTTCCCCCCCTTATAGGTGGTCCCCTCTCCCTTATAGATGGTCCCCCTCCCCCCCTTTAGATGGTCCCCCTCTTTCCCCCCCCTATAGACGGTCCCCCTCTTCCCTCTTCCCCCCTTATAGATGGCCCCCCTCTTCCCCCCTTATAGATGGTCCCCCTCTTTCCCCCCTCCCTTATAGATGGTCCCCCCCCCTCTTTTAGATGGTCCCCCTCTTCCCCCCCTTATAGATGGTCCCCCTCTTCCCTCTCCCCCCTTATAGATGGCCCCCCTCTTCCCCCCCTTATAGATGGTCCCCTCTCCCTTATAGATGGTCCCCTCTCCCCCCCTTATAGATGGTCCCCCTCCCCCCCCCTTATAGATGGTCCCCCTCTCCCCCCTCCCTTATAGATGGTCCCCCTCTCCCCCCTCCCTTATAGATGGTCCCCATCTCCCCCCCCCCTTATAGATGGTCCCCCTCTCCCTTATAGATGGTCCCCCTCTCCCCCCTCCCTTATAGATGGTCCCCCTCTCCCCCCTCCTTTATAGATGGTCCCCCTCTCCCTCCTCCCTTATAGATGGTCCCCCTCTTTCCCCCCTTATAGATGGTCCCCCTCTTTCCCCCCCCCTTATAGATGGTCCCCCTCTTTCCCCCCCCCCCTTATAGATGGTCCCCCTCTTTCCCCCCCCCTTATAGATGGTCCCCCTCTTCCCCCCCCTTATAGATGGTCCCCCTCTTTCCCCCCCCCCTTATAGATGATCCCTCTCTCCCCTCTCCCTTATAGATGGTCCCCCTCTCCCCTCTCCCTTATATATGGTCCCCCCCCTGCACAGCAGATAAAACAAAAAACAGCACATAACTCACCTGCCATCCGTTCCCCCGTCGAGCCTCTCTGGTCTGGTCCCGTCTGATGCGCGCGCTGCCGGAGGTGTCCCGTCCTGTCCCCGGCAGCGCGCGCATTAGAGAGCTCCCCGTGCGCCTGTGGCTGTGACTTCCGGCGCACAGGGAGCTTTCTGATGCGCGCGCTGCCGGGGACAGGATGGGACACCTCCGGCAGCGCGCGCATCACCCGGGGGACTAAGGCTGCATTCCCACGTTCCGTGATCCTGACGGATCACGGACGTGGAATGCCGATAGCGGAGACCCCCGCGCCCGGACAGCATCTGTAATTAGATGCTGGGAGCGGGGGAGACTGTATTCATACAGTCTCCCCTGCTCCCAGCATCTAATTACAGATGCTGTCCGGGCACGGGGGTCTCCGGTACATGGTACAATCAGTGGCGGATTATAATGTGGGCGGCCGCCCGAACCGCCCATATTATAATCTGCCACTGAATGCAGCCCCCATGATGAGAGCTGGTGGCACCGCCTGAGGCAGACGACTCAGGTCGCCTCATCATGGCGACGACACTGGCTGTATGCCACTTTAGGAGCACGTGAGAGTTATCCCTGGACCCTGCACACGCTGCCATTATGTTTAGAATTAAGCAATGGCAAGTGATTGTTTTCCACCCTAAAATTGGTGACGGCCTCTCATCTGTGGAGTCTCATATGACCCAGCAGAACAGAGCCATGATTAAGGGCGAGTAAGCCTGAAACACGACGGCTTCTTAATTGCAAAATAAAGAATTGAGTTTTAGTGAGCTGGAGAGAATTGTTTGTGTTCATCCCTATATATATATATATATATATATATATATATATATATATATATATATATATACATACATATGTATACTATAAAGAAAAGAATGCACAATAAAATACAAAAATTAAATTAAATTAAAAAAAAAGATACTGGTCAAGAGAACAGGTGCAATATACTGGTAAACAGCCACTGATGTTATATACAGTATATTACATCAGAGTAAAAAAAAACAAAACATTTTATACATTGCTTTAATAAAGTTATATAAATTTGTAATGTAACTTTATTAAAATAAATGTATCATTTTTTATTTATATACTATTATAAGTCGAGTGGCAGCAGTAAGAGGTGACATGGGGTGACATGTTTGTGTCAGAAACTGCAGGGTTGTCCAAGCCTGCTTACCGCTCTGATCAAGCACTGCTCTGTAACACTGCGCTTCTCATACAGAGTCTCCCCCATGCACTGTTTATTCTTATGCATAAGAATATACAGTACACTAAGGGAGGCTGGCTGCCAGTGGCGCAGTGTCAAAGTGCAAAATCCATACAACCCTTGCACCTGTAGGATTTTGCACTTGCAATACCTTGGTTTGATGAATACACTATTTTGAGTGTTTTTTTCTATTATATGTATATACTGCCTTTGACCTGCTTGTACGGTTTTAGCACTTAGCACTAGAGATGCGCAAATTTACAGTAATAACAAAGAGCTTCATTATCTCTGCAATCTGCTTATCAGCCTGCTGCGTTTTGACTGACTGCCGCTCCGTGCCACTCCTCCCCGGGTGCTGGGAGAAGCTGGATCCCTCCTGGGAAACATAGCACTTTTTTTGTCAAATTTGATTTATTGGCAAAAAAAGATAATAAGAGGCAAGATACAGTGGTAGATACAACCATAGCATTAAGAAGGAGAAGGGGATTGTGGGATTAGGGTGGAATAAACAAAAAAAAAAGAAGGGGGTGGGAGTGCATTATCTGTGGTTCCATCATAGCAAGTGTGCAGGTGTCTTCAATCGGCCACAGGGCCATGTAATAAGCTATCGGCAAAGTTCACAATTGGCGTCTGGAGTTGTGATCATGGGTTTGCAGTCAAACCAGTTTCTTGACTGGAAAAGCAGACCAATAGTATACATATACGCAGACCAAGCATTTGCATAAAAGCTGGTGAAGGGCCTATGCCCATTTATGTATAAGTCGCATTGGGAATCTGAGGGTTAGATGGTATAGGGTTGGATGGAGAGGAAGATACTGGGAGATCTCTATAGGACAACCAGACCTTAAGGAACACCTCATGTCTACATTCGGCCCTGCTCATCAGTTCCTCTAATCTACAGATATGGTTCAACTTGTCTTACTATTGATTTGTCATGGACAGAGAAGGATGATTTGTCATGGATGGAGGAGAGGAACGAGAAGTTTAGCGCTCTAAGCATGTGCGTGACCAAGGATTTGGCACTTAGCACTTTAACCTTGTTTACAGCGGGTCTGTGTGCAATATATATATATGATAAACATTTTTTATGATATTTATTCTATGCCATCCGTGACTCTTCCCTGCTGCTTGTTTGTTCTGCCTCCAGGTGTATATTTATTAATCCATTCATATATTCAGCGATTTTTTTTTTTGTGATTTTATTGTATATCTGGGTATAAATAAAGATTAATATTTTATGACTGATATATGTCTCACGGCCTATATGTTTTGGATTTGGGGGTAAATGATAGTTAGTACATGAACCTATCTACTAACCTCATGCTGGTACAATATAGGTGGTAGCATCTGCTTTGTGTGTTGAAGCCCAGGGGCAAATAACTACGGTAGTTTTGTTCATGGGAACCAGTCTAGTTGTCATTCTGTAAATGGAATTGTTCATTGTCCGGTTTGGGCAACACTGCAGCTTTCCCTCTGAGCCAGTTTTTATACATAACACATTAGTCACGGGTAATCTATACATAAACCTACACCTGTTTTTTGCAGTTTAAGCATTGCACAATGTCTTCCCATGTGACAAGTGTCCTAAGGTGACTAAGGTTATTCTTGGAATACTAGAACAACGAAATGCACGTCCACTTAACAGATTAACAAAAATGACCTTGCAAGTTTTTTATATTTATGTCCAAAACACACAACTATCTGACCTATGCTAACATTGACTGAATAGTTTCCTTCAAACATTAGACATATAGCTGTAATTCTAATGAATTGGGCTCATGCACAGAACTTGCCCACCGGGATGGTTCTGGTGTCAGCACTTTGCAGGGGCATATAGTGACAGGTACCTTTTACTGTTTAGTGCATTTAACAAGTGCTGTGGCACATACACTTCTTGTACAGTGGTGCCATTATTTGCATACAAAAGGAGCATTTCATCAGTTTCATGCTACCTAAACAACATGCAGATAAAACAGGGGCAGGCTCTCTTATTACAACCAGCATTAAAGGAGAAGTCCAGCCATTTTGATCTCCTGGAGCCGGCAGGGGGAATTTGATCAGGAATATGAATTCCCCTCTCCTCGTGCCCACGGTGCTTGGCGGGACCAACGTCAAAACACCGTCAAACAGCACAATTTTTTCATACACAGCAGCAATTGTAATTTTGGCTACTAAAAATAGTAGATACATTTATATGGATTTGAAGTGTACCTGTTGTTATAAGTTTCTAAATCTACAGTAGATGTGAAATAAAGCAATTTGCAATTTACATTCATTATTTTTCCAGTTATCAAGCTGTAAAACAAAGCTGAACTTACCATAAATCCAGGTTCAGTCTCCTGAATGCCGATATTTAGTCTTGTGCTGGTTGAAAAAAAAGACTAAACACAGGAATTCCGGCCAGTACAGAGTGTCACGGCTCTATGCGCCCATCAATCACATGACTGCCTTGTCTCTGTGAGCGCAGATGACCTGGGATATACAGGACTTCCTGTGTTTAGACTCTTTGGAAAAAAAAAGATTTAGAACACAGGAACTACCGTCTTTTCCATGATAACGAAAAAAAATAATGAATGTAAATGACAAATATGCAAATATACTGTTGATTTAGATTTTAAAATATATAACAGTAACTTTCACAAAACTTGAGTAGGATTTCCACAGTATTGTGGAATATATTTTTGGGAAATTATTTGTGTCCATTCAGCTATTCAACTATTGGTGAGGCCAGGCACTAATGTTGACCAAGAATGCATAGCTCCCAATTATGATTACTACTTTTATTAAAAGTAATCAATTGGGCTGACGTTAAGGTTGTGTACAAGTTCCTTAACAGGGTTATTCAGAGAGTAGAAAAGGTCCTACCTGTTCTGCTCTCCAGCACTGCACTTCCTCTATCTGGCCATCTTGGATGATAAAAAAGGAAGGCAGGAGCAGGTTGTGAGAGCTGAACAATAGTTGCAAAAATATTATCGATGTCACTGTGACATTGGGCTGCTATTGGAAGTTGAGTGTGGGTGTGGTTTTATGCATGCACCGGATAACCCCTTTAAATCCAAACCCATTAAACCAAGTCTTTATGGACCTTGCTTTGGGCATAGAGTTGCAGTTATGTTCAAACAGGAAGAGTCCTCCCTTAAACTGTCGTTGCATAGTTGGCAGTCTACATGTGTCTAAAATGTCTCTGCATTCTGTAACATTATACTTCACTGGAAACCCTGAAAATGGCTGAACATCATTAGCCCCCCTCAACTAAATTTTATGGTAGACACTTTGCATTTTGTAGGTTCTCCACACACCCACTAAACCCAGATTTGTCTATTAGATTTTTACCAAGAACATAATTCTCCTGCTCCAGTTTCCAGTGGTGGCATGTCTTACACCACTGATGATACTTGCCTTGAATATGATGGTACTAAGGTACCCATACATTTTTAACTAAAGTTGACCAGACCCACTAGCTCCACTGGGTTTTGTTGACTGTCTAAAATGTATGATGGGAGATAATGTCAGTAGAGAAAAGAGTTGCGCATGTTGGATTTTCCCAACCTGACCGTACGCTGGCACTAAAGCATATGTTTGACACGTGCATCAGCTTCCCTGGTGCGTAAAATTGAACATGTTCTACAAATGCAGTGTGAATGCCTTATGTGATATGAAAACAGTAAACTGTATGCCACACAGGATCATAAAGCAGCTCTTAATGTGCCCCACTGTTGTCCATACGCTGTACATACCAAAGAACCAACGACATGAATAAATTTTATCTTATTTTTGGCTATTTGCCATTCTGACCACGAACATATGACGCAAGTAAGCTTATTGTTCCCTCTCTGACCTATTTAAAGAGATCTACTAAACAATACTTACCACACACTGCACTGTACTTCTTATAAATGGAGGTCTGAATCATACAATCCCAATATGCCGACAATTTCTCCTTTTAAAGGCTATCAGACAAAAGCACAACAGCCATCTAAATATTAATAGTAATAGCTGTTCCACATGCAGCACAAATGTCATGTGTGTCACGTATCTGCTTTTTTTGCGATTGTGACCGTTTTATAGCTAAAGTCACAAATCTTTTTTTTTCTTATTTGGGTGGTAAATAATTGTGTAGTCAAAGTAATGAAGAAATAGAAAATATATTAACATGTACTGCTATTACCACAATAATATAAGATTATCAGGTATTGAGACAACTAAACTGTCAGAGAAAGACATGTAAAACTCACAATATATGATAGTTCTACCAAACAGAGCTACAACAAAAGCAGCATGGAAAACCACAGCAAAATATGTATAAATATTAAGCAGCATAATGAAAAATTTAGTGTGGTCCACTGCACCATCTGTGGTTTTTCTGTTTGGCTCTTGGTTCTATTAGTCTTCCAGCAGTGATTTCCATCCAAGAATGAACCATACAGAACCGGACTTAGAATTTTGCTTACAAAACACTGGCTTTATTCCACATTCAGTATGCGTTTAGATGGTGTTGCATGGTATTCACCTATGTAACACAGGTTACAAACATATATGACATTCCTTGGACATTGAAATGACTTGATAATAGTGCAGCAACCCACGGGGACCAGATATCATAGGGCTGGGCAAGGTAATATGTGCTACTGAGGTACTTGTCACGGTGGCCAGGAGTGTTATGCTCCCACCCCTAGATACATTGACACATGGCTTTTATAATAGAACAGGTATAGATAGTGCAAGTGTATTGCAAAGTGTTGTGCAATAGGGAATACTGAGTCCAGATAACTTGAAACAAGGTAAAGTCTTTACTGAAAATCTTTGTAGTGCAATACATGGTGTACAGTATTTTGGAATACAGTAAGTGGTCTGTTCTCAATTATAATATCCTTGGTAGAACAATAAATGCTTGTAGTTTCACATTCCTATTTGCACCTGACAGACAAGGAAATATACTTTTAAGCAAGCACAGTCTTGAGGCCAGGAGAAATGTAGATAAACACTTGAGACAGTGTCTGAATTTAGTTTATACTTAAATACTTGGCTTTAGTGATAGTGACTTAAAATAACATTTTGTACTTCAGTGGTGGTGACAATAGACTGCCAGTTACAGCTTAGGGTTCCTATTCAGATGCTAGGGTACTCAGCTGGGGGGTTCGAGAAGAAGAGTCATATGTCCACAGGAAAGAACATCTGCCTAAGCTATCTTGTGGGCACAGAGTGACAAAGAATCAGGAAAGTAGGCCCACCTAGTGGGGAAGCTAGCCGTCAGGGTTGCCCCTTCGGAAACCTAGCATTTTCAGTAAGAGTTCTTGCCTAATAGCTCTTACCTAACTACTGACTTGAGTCCTGGTGTGATGATCAGGGACTTTCAAGATGGTCGCCCAGTGTCAACAGGGATTGTCCTGCCTTTTAACTACAGCCTCACCACGGGTGCTCTAGCTGGACATGGTGGGACTCTCTTAATAGAGCAGTCTTGCAAATGAGTCCTGGCCTTAAGCCAGGCCCTGGAAGAATCTCCTCAGCAGGCTCACTGGTAGACACTCTCTCTCTGCAACACTGTGACTAGAATGTGCTTTGTCCTAACCCCACTATATATGTGGCGCTTCAGGGGGGATCTAATTGGTCAAGGGAACTAAGATAGCCCTCTGTGACCTCTCTGAGGTAGCTAGCCCAGGGATTGGTGAGGCATAAATCATCAGACAGTCGCATACAATACATATAATCAATAAAGCAAACAGCTAACCCTTTTCACAGTTTCTTTTTCAGCTGTGCCATACAAGGTGCAAGTCACAGTGACATCTGGTGGTGGTAGTAGCACACTATAGCTTCAGTCTGAGAGCATATACACAAACAGTACCACCCCGCCCCAAGACTAGAGTGACAGCCAGCGGCGCTGTCCTGTCTCAGTCAGTCAGTGATTGGCTGAATGGGCTGTCACTTTGCCTCGTCTCTCTTCATTAAATCATTTATCATGTATAAATGACCATTTCAATTTTCAATTCAAAATTATTATTTTTTTTTTTACTTTTGAAGCAATTTTCTTGCATTTTTTTAGACAAATAGTTCAATCCACCTTTTTAAGTATTTTAAGCAATACTGGCATTTAGGCTATGTTCATACATAGTAAAAAAAAAGCTATTTTTAATGTAATAATATGCTCTTTTGAAGTCAATGGGAAATTGACCATCAGTGCACACACAGTAGAAAAAGACGTCTGTAATTGAGCATGGGCGTTATTGAACATGCTCATTATTTACAACCTGTTTTTGCAAAAAAATGCCATTTTTTCACTTGTTTTTTCAGACATTGTTTTATATTCACTCAAAATAATGGCCGTATTTCGGTATCTTTTCACTATATGAGAACATAACCTCAATATATAAATAATGTAACAATACCATTTTTTTTTTATATGTTTTGGCTATGTTCCCACCTGTCAAAATGAAAGCCATTTTTATTGGACTGCTGTCATTCAACGGCAAATAACATCCATTATTCATATAATAACGGCCTATATTGGCCGTAAAATAACGTCCATCCAATAAAAACGCCCGTCATTTTTACCTAGTGGGAACATAGCCATAAACAATGAAAGATGAAAACTGTATTCCCCCCCCCCCCATTGGTATTCTGTTATTTTGATGTATGGCATGCCCTACTTAGTGTTAAGGACGGGGACTTCTGTATGATTGGCAGGGGTTTATCTATTTGGTTTTTTTGTTTGTTTGTTTTTTTTCAAAAATCTCTGAAAAGGATCAGAAAAGATCTTCTAAAGACTTTCTTTGTGTAAACTTATTTCTCCTATATTTGGAGCTGTTATAGTCATTATATAAGTATAAAAGTTATATGCATAAACTATGCAAAAAAAAAAAAAAATCACGTTGTATGAAAAATTGTAATGTGTAAACCCAACCTTACAAACGTACATATTTACTAGGTTCACACACAGTATATTTCAGGCAGTATTTGGTTCTCATGTCAGGTCCTCATAGCAACCAAAACCAGGAGTGGATTAAACACATAGAAAGGCTCTGTTCACACAATGTTGAAATTGAGTGGATGGCCGCCAAATAACAGCCATTATTTCAATACAACGGCCGTTGTTTTAAAATAACAGCAAATATTTGCCATTAAATGACAGCCATCCACTTAATTACAACATTATGTGGACAGAGCCTTTCTGTGTTTTCAATCCACTCCTGGTTTTGGTTGCCATGAGGACCTGACATGAGGACCAAATACTGCCTGAAATATACTGTGTGTGAACCCAGCCTTATAGTGTAGAAACTGTAATCATCAAGAAATATTAGTAGCACAGCACCACTTAATGTCATGATAAATTATAGTATATTTAGGTTTGGTGAGATGACTCACAGGAGGATCATCAGATCTGTTTTATTAGCTATGCTACACGTGATAATAAGTACATAAACCAGTGCTGAACCTTGTAAGTACCTTAAAGTGTCCCTGTCGTCATAACTTTCAAAATCAAAATCAACAGTAGATGTGATTTAAAGCAAGTTTGCTATTTATATTCATTATTGTTATCATGAAAAACACCAGTACGTCATGGAATCCTGTCACTTAAGGACTCTGGAGCTTAGCTCACTTCATAGCAAGTGGGGACCAGCTGCAATATGCAGCCAGATCCTCACTGCAGCTCCTGTCACTGTCCGATCGGGACCTCCGTAGTGTGATGCGGGGGTCCTGATCGTTGTAACTGACTACCGAAGGTCTATTACCTCTTCCCCAGCAGTCAGATCTGCGATCCCTGCATTGAGTCTGCCACAGGCAGGCTCTATGCAATGATCGCAGATTACACTGATTAATGCTATGCTATGGCATTGCAATGATCAATGTTACAGATCTACTGTAAGGTTATGTTCACACTACATAAAACAACGGCCGTAGTCCTCGCCGGAAAACTACGGCCGTTGTTTTGAGGTTCCATATTATGACTGCCATGCAATGTAACTATGGCCGTTGAATGTACACTTCGTATCAGATACTGGTCGTTGTTTATACGTCCCCGTGAAAAATGAACATGTCAATTATTTTTGGCCGGTAATACTGCAACAACGGACGTGGATTTCAATGTGGCCGCGAACGTAAAACTTATATCTGCCGAATTAAACTTGATTTTGATGTAAAAAGTTTTCTGAGTGGTTTCTCCGGCTGGGCGCAGTATTTAAAGTAAATGACCAGTTTCAGCCCGCTTAAAAACATGCTAGGAAGCAAAATTAAACAACGGCCGTAGTTTCACGACTAGCCCATACGCTCGTAATTCCACGGCCATAGTTTCGGTCGCAAAAGTCCGGCCGTTGTTTTGTTGTTTAACGAAGTGTGAACATAGCCTAAGGCTATGTTCACAATACGTATATTTTCGGCCGTAGTGCGAACCGTGAATATACGCCCGTAGTTTTGAGGTTGATGCATACGCTTGAAAGTATACGATATCCGACCGAACAATGCACACTACGTATGAGCCTACGGCCGGATCGTATACTGCGCCGTGAAAAATGAACAAGACCATTGTTTGCAGCCAGAACTGTTCCAACTCACGGCCGTGGATTCTAATGCAGCCCCGTACGGAATACTTTTTTCAGCCAAAGCGAACTTGATTGTTATATTAAAAAGGTTCTGTGTGGTTTACTGGGCTGGGCGAAGATTTCCAAGTAAATGACCTTCCTCAGATCGCTTCGAAACAAGCTAGGGAAGCATAACTGTACTACGGGCGTATGTTCGCGGTTCACCCGCATGTTCACAATCCGGCCGCATGTCTATTTTTCCCATGGCCGTAGTTTCAGCCGCACATGTCCGGCCGCGTACGAACTACGGCCGGACATATACGTAGTGTGAACATAGCCTAAAAATTTAAAAGTCCCCTAAGGGGACCTAAAAGTGTAAAATAAAATTTTTAAAAAAGTCTTACCCCAATAAAAATTTAAAATTACCCAACTTTCCCATTTTATAAACAAAAGATATAAAAATAAATAAACCGTGGAATTGTCTGATCTATTAAAAATAAACAATATTGTTCCCACGTAGTGAACGGCGGAAACAAAAAGCAGTAAAAAAAAACCTGCCAGGATTATACAAAAAACTAGAGATCATGGTGCAAAAGGTGATGCCCTGTAGGTGAAAAAAATAAAATTGTTAAAAAAAACTTTTACTCTGAAAAAAACAGTAAAACATTAGAAAGGCTATACAAACTCCATATCGCTGTATTCAGACTGATCTATAGAATAAAGATATTATGTCAATTTTACCATAAAGTGCATTACATAAACATGGAACCCCCCCTCGCCACAATTTGCAGAATTGTATTTTTTTTCCCAATTTCTCCCCATAAATGATATTTTGGGGGTTTCATCATTCATTTTATGGTAGATTGAAAAGGCGCCATTACAAAGTACACCTGTTCCTGAAAAAAACAAGCCCTCATATGGCCCTGTAGATGAAAAAATAAGAGTTATGGCTCATAGAAGACGAGGAGGAAAAAATGAAAACGCAAAACTGAAAATTTGCCCGATCCTTAAAGAGAACTCTGGATAAGAAAAACTTGTTTTCTATTAAAAGTACATTAAAAGTTATATAGATGTGTCTATATAATGTATTACTGTATCTGTGCGGTTCTGCCACACTGGTAGCTGATAGAAATCCAGGAAGTGGGGAAAAAAAAATGTCCTCTGTGCCAATTCACACTGTCTCCTGCTCCTGCTGCTATCCCCCCCTAGGAGACAAATTTCCCATGCCTCTGTCTCACATTGTGTGTGTTGCTGATGATGCAGACAGGGGGCAAGGCGTGATGTCACAGGAGGCTGGATAACCCAATCCCCTGAGTGATTCACCATCTCTGACCGGCCAGAAGCAGCTGCTGCACTGATTTTACTGATTGTAATGGGTGGGGGCTGTGATGATCACATGAGGGAAAGCATTGCATTCTGGGAAATGGCAAACCCAGAAGAACAGAAACAGAAAACAGAGCAAACCCCCCCCCCCCCCCCAAACAAATGGATTTTTCAAAACTGGGATAGACAGGTAAGTAATGCGTTATGCTTCTGCAGTTTCATTTTTTAACCTCTACTTGGAGTTCCCCTTTAAGGCCATTTTGGGCTCTGTCCTTAAAGGGTTAATATGCATACATAGATTTATCCATATATTGTCTAAGATAAATAAATAATACCACATCAACTCTAATGGAACACTAAACTCTACACTCTAAGGTTACAAACCCACTTGGCGGGTCTGCAGCGAGTCTCCATGCTGCGTTTTTGCAGCGAGACTCGCTGCAGATCCCGGCCCTATACTTTTAATGGCAGACAAACACGCAGCAGGGATGTACATCCCTGCTGCGAGTTTGTCTGCAGCCCGCCCCATTAACCCCCCGGCCGCCGGAGCTGATACTTCACCTGATCCCGGCTCCCGCGGTTCCCGATGTCTTCAGCAAGCCGGAGCGGGGACCAGGTGAGGTATATGCTCCAGCCAGCCGCCCGCAGCCCCGGCCGCCCGATCAGCCGCCCGCAGCCCCGGCCGCCCGATCGCCCCCCCCCCCCGCAGCCCCGGCCGCCCGATCGCCCCCCCGCAGCCCTGGCCGCCCGATCGCCCCCCCCCCCCCGCAGCACCGATCGCACACACCCCCGCAGCCCCGGCCGCCCGATCGCCCCCCCGCAGTACCGATCGCACGCCCCCCCGCAGCACCGATCGCTTACACGCCCCCCTGCAGCCCCGGCCGCTCGATCGGGTGGGCGTGCGATCGGTGCTGCGGGGGGGCATGCGATCGGTGCTGCGGGGGGGGGGGGGGCGATCGGGCGGCCGGGGCTGCAGGTGGGCGATCGGGCGGCCGGGGCTGCGGGGGGGGCGATCGGACGGCCGGGGCTGCGGGGGGGGCGTGCGATCGGTGCTGCGGGGGGGGGGGGGGGGCGATGGGGCGGCCGGGGCTGCGGGGGGACGATGGGGCGGCCGGGGCTGCGGGGGGGCGATCGGGCGGCCGGGGCTGCGGCGGCTGGCTGAAGCATATACTTCACCTGGTCCCCGCTCCGGCTTGCTGAAGACATCGGGAACCGCCGGAGCCGGGATCAGGTGAAGTATCAGCTCCGGCGGCCGGGGGGTTAATGGGGTGGGCTGCAGACAAACTCGCAGCAGGGATGTACATCCCTGCTGCGTGTTTGTCTGCCATTAAAAGCATAGGGCCGGGATCTGCAGCGAGTCTCGCTGCAAAAACGCAGCATGGAGACTCGCTGCAGACCCGCCAAGTGGGTTTGTAACCTAAAAGTAAGAAAGTTTATTGCTTATGAAAATGTACTATTATTTTACAGTGAATAGATTTTTTTTTTCATGAAAACAACCAAGTTCCTGGCCAGGTTAAATTCCCCTGTGCACCCATATTACTGCACCTTAGTTTACATGTAAACATGTAAGACCTTAAAGGCCTGGGCTGTTTCAAGATGTGGCACTATTCATAGAAAAGTTCAAATGAGTTGATGATTTATCGTCTACTTTATAAACCCAATGACACCAATGGACCCAATCTCGCCACTTTTCTGAAGATGTCATTTAATGTATCACTTTTATAACCTTGCTTATTGAGATTGCGCCTGCAGGCTTTGTTATGGCTTGTTTTTCCTTTGTCTCGTTCTGTTACAGGCGTCATAGTCCTTCATTTCTGTTTTTAGATTAAAAACCCTGGTCATTGCTGTATAGTCCCTGTATTGTCCCAATATGTCATGTAGATGTTTTGAATAAAACTCAATTACAAATCTTAACCATTAAGAGTTATGGCAAGGGGGTTTTAATGCTCTTGCTCCTGTTATTGAGCTCCTGAGTGAGTCCCCTCTATGGTGCACAGCTATTTCTTATTCACTCCAGTTCTAGGGGCAGGAACAATGTTGGTCTGTTTGCAGTAATGTACACAGGACTTCTTTACTTATGTCTCTAGCTAAAAACAGCGCAGCACAACACATCACATCACATACTCCTTCCTGCTGTGTCATGACAAAGTGCTGGTGAAAGTGCACTGAATAAGTTTGCACTGTGCTGATACTGTGATTTATACAATATACAACTATAGATAGCATGTGGGGGGGGGGGGGGAGACAGTATTACTGATGCACTGGCTTTGGTTAGTGCTGTGTGAGCAGAAATGAAATAAACAGAAGCAGCAAAGCAAGCAAATAAGCCCTGCTGCTTAGATCAGAAGGAGTCCTTTACCTTGGATTCATGGGGTCCCAAAGCAAAAAAAACTGTAGCTTCCCAAGTGAAACACAAATTCAAATATTTTTCTCCATTTTCACAGTAAGGGGGAAGCAGCTGCCATTTGGCCACATCATCCCTCAGTGTTGCCCCCTGGGCTCCTGCTCTGCTCCCCAGGCCCACTCAACCTGTAGCAGTTGCGTGGTCTGCCTTCATGGTAGCTATGCCACTGACAGTGTAGATGCTATGGAGTCTTACAGCTTGCAGGTACATATCCCAAGCTTTCTCCCTCATAGGTACATAGCACCCCTTCTCCTTGCCAGGGTAAATGATATGCCCCACCGTCCCATCCTGTCTTCTGTCTTGGTTCCTAGAGATAAATTTCCCCTAACAATAGGTAATGGACTTCAGATTGCGGGGAAGGTTGTCACCTAGTGGCCAATACTTTAGAGTTATTTTACTGGGGCAAGATATCATTATCAGTAAATGAAGTTATTTACAAAAATGTTAGAAATCCCATAAGCTAACAAATAGAGGGGAGTTGTCTGAAACAACAGTGACCATTTAAAACAACATATGTTTGTAGTGTTTTGCCTCAGATGTTGAAAATCAGTTGTGCATCAACTAGTGTGCCAAGGATTTTTTTTTCTTTGACTCAAATGACAAATGATGGTGCTCTACAAGTCCAAAAGTTAATCCAAATCACAAAATTCAAGAAAGAAATCGTGGCACTCACCATGAGCTTAAAAGTCTTTCATCTCTATTCCATTATAAAGGTCGTGAGATGGAGGAATGCAGGCTCCAGCCGCTTCACGCGTGAAACAGACGTAGCCTCCATTCCTCCACTTCATGACCTTTATACTGAAAGACTTTTAAGCTCATGGTGAGTGCCACAATTTCTTTCTTGAATTTAGTGATTTGGATTAACTTTTGGACTTGTAGAGCACCACCAAGCTGTGTTGTAAGGATGCAGTACTAACGCTGGGCTCCGTAAGTGATCAGTTGAGGACATTCTCAGCTGTAATGCCTAACTAGGGATCGTGCCGAGACAGCACTCTTCATTTACTGTGCCTGAAATATAAGTCCTACTCTAAAAATAAGCCCTAGTCACAGCCAGCACCTACAGTAGGCATAGCGTAGCTCCCAACCATCCTGGACAAATGCTACCCTCAGCCATGGAAGGGCAAACTCCCCTCACCCGCTTTTGAGTCCTACTCCAGAGTCCTGCCACCCGTCAGCAGATATGGGCTGAATCTACAAAAAGACTCCCTCTTCTATAACTGGTATACTGTATAGGTAACCGTACATTTTTACCCCTAGACAACGTGAGCTTAAAAAGAAAAAGCTACTCCGTGATGTACACGAAAGGAATCGAGCATAATGTGTTATTACTGTTCATAGAAAAATTTAGACCTATCCCAAAAATAAGCCCTGGCCCTTTTTTTCAAAGAAAAAAACTATGACCCTGTCTTATTTTCAGAAAAAACAAGGGGAGCTTCTATCCAACTGTTAGATACTTGGACAGTGATAACTGAATGTCCGATCCCATATTTACTCTATCCAGTTAGCTCTTGAAATCCATTACCATGGACTAATATGTGGGCCATACCATTTTTCTTTATAGACAGGGGCCATGTGACTAGAATTTTATGTATAGTAAATTAAAACTGGAATTTACTATTCAGTTTAATAGTTCATACAACAATGAAAAAAACATAAACTGTCAACCCGTTTAGGTCTCATTGTTATGGCATTTCTCTCTGTACAGGTGAATGTACTTTAAATCTGATTTCCTGTCAATTATGAGAGTACAGGAGCTGTATGATTTTATGGTCACAGGCCACCGATTTCCTGGCTCCTCTGCTCGTATAAAGTATATACAATTTTGTTCTAAAGGAAATAGTAAGAAGTAAACCAGCATATTACTTATCAGCAATTACAGTGAATTATCTATTTCCTCAATCTTTGAGAAACAATTTGAGAAAATAACAAGGACACGATAATAAAGAGGTCTAAACAGATTTTTAGTGACAAGGTCACATTCGGTGCATGTTTACTTAAATTATTCTTGTAATTTACCAAACAAAAGATACCTTTCACACAAGGTCACAACTATATCAACAGCGGCTCCCAAAGTTCTCTCACCTTTTCATGATGATTGTTTTATATAGTGGGAAAGAGAAGAAAAATTGAGGGAACAGAAGGTACCTCTCATGGCTCCTAGCTATATATATGTTACATCTCAGAAATATATCTTTGTATACGAACTTTGTATACAAGACCTCAAGGCAAACAAGCATCTGGAGCCGAGTAGTTTCTAGTATAACAATCTGGTGTGTATGAATATATATATATATATATATATATATATATATATTATTTAGTTATTTATTCATTTTGGATCACGCAATTTATCCATTTAAAGGGATAAAGAGAAAAGCAAAAAGATATCCCTTCAAGTCAAGTCTCACTCAGTCAAGGAGCCTTAGAACATTGACTGGAGATTTTATGCCAAGCCAAACTATCTCTCCCAAAGGAAAGATAAAATTATTATATTTATTTCTATTAAAAACAGGCCATCCAGGCCATACTTATGAGCTGCTGTATGTCCTGCAGGAAGTGGACACAGTGCTCTCTGCTGCCACCTCTGTCCATTACAGGAATTGTCCAGAGCAGTAGCAAATCCCTATAGAAAACCTCTACTGCTCTAAACAGTTCCTGTCATGGACAGGGGTGGCAGTAAAGAGTATTTGAACGATACAGTGCAGCTGTGCGATTACTTTTGCCTTCTAAATGCACTGCAAACAAGCCCCAATCTTGTTGATCTGCGTTCATCCGGTCCTTGCACAGACCCATATCGGGCCTAAAGAGCAGGAATCTCTAGAAACTCCACCTTGCAACCTACATAACATATATGGGTGTTCCTATATCGCAACTTGGGCTCCCAGGTCCCTCCAGAGGGCCCTTGCAGAAGGCGGTTGGGAAGCAGAATAGATGGCCAAGATGGCTGTCTGATGCAGGTTGTGTAATGGCATAAATCAGTGGGCTTGGCTCTTTTTGGCATCCTGGTCCCCCAGCAGCCTGGAGGGGGCTGGGGAGCCCTAATTGAGAAAGAGAAATAACCCATTACAGGATTGGCTGTTAGTCTCTTGGTGGCAGATATTATAGGAAACCTTCAGAGGACATAGACAAGGATTCAATGGGCAAGAGCTGTGTTGTTGGCTTAAATGAGACCAGCATAATATCAGTAAGATCACCCAAACCCTCACCAAATTAAAGAGGTTGGCCAGCGAAAATCTTTTTTTTTGTTTTTTTTGTTTTTTCCTGTGTAAATTAAAGCGGTTGTCCAGAAAAAATCTTTTTCTTTCAAATCAACTGGTGTCAGAAAGTTTTATAGATTTGTAATTTACTTCTATTAAAAAATCTCAAGTCTTCCCAAACTTATCAGCTGCTGTATGAACTACAGTCTGACACAGTACTCTCTGCTGACATCTCTGGCCGAGACAGGAACTATCCAGAGCAGGAGAGGTTTTATATGGGGATTGCCATAGAAAACCTCTCCTACTCTGGAGAGTTCCTGTCTCGGCCAGAGATGTCAGCAGAGAGCACTGTGTCAGACTGAAAATAAAACCTGCAGGAAATTTCCTGCAGTTCATACAGCAGCTGATAAGTATGGGAAAACTTAAGATTTTTTAATAGAAGTAAATTACAAATCTATAAAACTTTCTGACACCAGTTGATTCGAAAGAAAAAGATTTTTTCTGGACAACCCCTTTAATTTACACAGGAAGAGGACTCCATTTCTCTATTGTAGGTAAGGTATCACTGCAGTTACTAGTTTGCAAGTCATTCAAATTAATAAGAGGTAGGACGAGTGCATTAATTACAGCTGAAGCCCTGCCTAAGAATTCACACAAGATTTCACTGCTTACAGAGGACATTCCACTCTACAATGAGCCCAGTGCATATCGGCTGAGTACACAGTAGATGGAGCCCTTATGTGTTATGTTATTTGTGAGGCACAATGATTTCTGATCCATTGGTCTGTTAATGGGGTTGGTACTTTCTTATCAAATATAAAAAATGTAGTGTTATGCTGTAGTTATGTAATTTACTTATATAAATTGCAGTCCTGCTATGCCCCTTTGTTGTTATCATGAGGTCCTGCCCACTTGCTCACCCTTTCTTCGGAGCAATTCAGACGGCGATCCAATCCCAAAGGTGGCCAAGCATGGAGGAGCATGTGATCATGCAGCTCGCTCAGTGTTCTCCATTTGATGCACTGTTAAAGCGAATCTGTACCCACAATCTACCCCCCCCCCCCCCAAACTGCTTGTACCTTTGGATAGCTGCTTTTAATCCAAGATCTGTCCTGGCGTCCATTTGGCAGGTGATGCAGTTATTGTCATAAAACATTACTTTTAAAATTGCAGCTCCCTGTCCTACGGGCGTATCTGTACACTAACTTTGCACCACCTCTCCGTCCCTCCTCCCCGCCCTCCTCATCATTAGGAATGCTCCAGGCAGATTGCTTCCTATTCCCCACCTGTGTTACCACAGAACATGGGCTGGATCATTAAGACACCTGTGCAGTGTTCAAACAGAAGTAAATGTTCCAGGGGCATTCCTAATGATGAAGAGGGTAGGGAGGAGGGACGGAGGGGTGGTGCAAAGTTAGGGCACAAATACACCTGTAGGGCACGGGGCTGCAATTTTAAAAGTAATTTTTTATGACATCAGCATCACCTGCCGAACGGACCGCAGGACAGATCTTGGATTAAAAGCAGCTATCTGACGGTAAAAGTGGTTTGGGGGGGTGAGATTGTGGGTACAGAGTTGCTTTAAGTGGAGACTAGCACAGGCACAGTGGAGGGCGCCAAGAGAGGTGCTTGGTCACAGACACCTGACGTTAGCCGAGATTAAAAAATTAAATGACCAATCCGTCTACAGATCCTATTCAGATGAAGTACATCAGTCCTCAGCCATTCAGGTGGGATTTCTTTGTAATAGTTTCCATCATGTTAGAAAAAAAACTGTGTGGACCAAGAAAAACATGTACTGCATGAGGCTCTGTTAATATCCCTTTTGTTCCCTATGTCAGAGGTATGTGCTGTTACTAAAGAAAACATTATACAGCAAAAAATGGTATACCATTTACTTCCATTCTAAAAACAATGCAGGGCTTCACTACTAAGGCCTCACTAGTGAGAATATGGTAATACCGGTGCCTCATGCTAAAAGTATATGTTCCTGTCCGGAAGAAGCACCCCAGGTATGCACCTGCTATCATACATCTTCCTGAATCCTTTCAAGCCACACATGGTGAGTGCCCACTTCTGTTTCTTTACACAATTTTGACTGTCTTTTCTAATGTGAACACCTCATGGCTGAATTCGGATGAGCAATCTAGTCCCTTGTTTTAAGTGAATGTACAAGCTCAATTAACATATTATGCTTTTCATACGACCTTAATGGCGCCTCTGCGATGATTCCTCTGGTGTGGTCTTTTTTTCAATAGGCCGCTTGGTTCCTGATACCATTTTATAAATCGGTGCACTGGGCGACCTAATTTACATATTTATAAAACAGCAAATATATCAGAAACCAGAGGAATCATCGCTTTAAGACCAGGTTCACACTAACGACCGTTGTTATGAATAACGAAGTTGTTTTTGCATAGTGTAAACATTACATAAGTCTGTATTTTGGAGCCCCTGAATTCAACCTATTACAACATTAAAATTAACAGTGAAGCGCAAAGCATTGTCCATTGTGTGCAGGTACTGTTGCAGATAGTGAATTGTCTAAGCAGCAGGAACAACCTGCATATAAGTACTACTGAGGTAACTGTGTTCTAAAGGTGGCCATACACCTTCAATAACTGATTGACGAATAATCGTTCACCTGACAGTTATCTCTCCCATGCGGATTCCGTCCCTCCATACCCAGGAAAGTTTGGAACGGCCACACCATCCTGTGTTCTTTATGGGAAGGTTAAGCTGCAGTTAGAGAGCTCTGGTTGTAACTTATCTTTCCTAGAACAAAGAGGTTAAGCAGTGATTTTCCATCTTGTCCGATCCCTATCACCACCGACATCATTTGTTAGTGGTCGTTCAGGAGAGCCCCATACACCTTATATCTACAGCTGAACCTGCCGAGGGCGATGAGAACGGCTGACAAAATTATAAGGAGCGCAAAAAAATATAAAAGATGCAGCCGGTGCGAACTTCACAAAAGTAGAGCAAATGCGTTTATTAAAATAGCACAATTTTATAAGGCATATGGAGAAACACAGTATTAACCAAAATTCTACTTAAAAAAAAAAATTGTATCTGCCCCATAAATTTTTGACTGAGGCAAAATTTCATGTGTGTGTGGGAAAATGGGGAGGTATCTGGCGTTCTGTGAACAGCCAGTGTCAGAGAAGATCATCCCGGACGGTACTGCAGTACCAGCCGAATGATCTTCACTGCTGCTGAATTCGGACGCGGGCACATCAGTGTGCGGCAGCATCCGAGTTCCCCGCTGCACACAATGGAGCGTGCCGCCGGAACCATTTTGTGCATTGACAGGTTTTCTGCGGTTTTCTGTCGGTAGTTTTTGGTGCCGCTAGGGATCCCGGCAGCAGTATATATTATGTGTATACACTCCGGCCGGCATTACATAGAAGGCAGTACTACGTAAGTTTCGTAGTAATCACAGCCGCTGCTGCAAATTAGCAACAACGACCGTGATTATAACGTAACTTACGTAGTGTGAACACAGCCTTAGGCCACATGGGGTGAAAGTTTTCCCCTGTGGATCTCGCTGCAAATCTGTGGTTAATTTGCAGTATAAGCCCCATGAATTACATGCAGATTTTGCTGTTCATCCACTGTAGATGTCACTCCTGCTACACTGCTTGTGGTGAAATATATGGGGAATATCCACAGCATATCTGCTACATGCTCATTTTTCTGTGCAGAAAAAAGTCTGCAATATGTGGATGAACTTTGTGAACTTGCCCGTTACAGTAATTTTCCAAGTAAAATCCACAGCATTTCCATCATGTGTGACTTCTGTCTAAGTAGGCAAAAACACACACGTTTGTTATGCCTCAGGACAATGGAAGTCTATGAGTTTATGACAGTATTTAGCTAAGGGCCGTATTAGACGTTCACTTGCTCCTTGTTCTCTGCTAGCTCTTTGGGCTAATACATGCACAGACAGTAAGCGGGGAGCTGCTGAAGGGGCTGCAATCTTTAGATCGTCTGGGTGGCCCATAGGAGAGAGCGGCAGTCTGCTGCTGCCGCTCCTATTACACTGAGCGGACCATCGCTATTGTTAACAGTATTATAGGTCATGCTTTAAATCAATGATCAGCCAACATCATGCATTATATGAAACACTTATCAGCTGGAACGGCCGGTTATCGGCCAAGTACGGCCGATAATCACTTCATGTAATAGTACCCTAATGTAGCCAAACACATGATGGGAACAGAACTTCATCAAGTCTGTAAGTCTGCTATAACAAAGGAATGATCGTAACAGTCCTTAGACAACTTATGGTGCGTTTACACGGAACAATTATCATTCCAATAACAATCACATTTTAGCGATTATCGGCTCGTGTAAATACAGGGAACGATCAAGTGATGAGCGAGAAATCGTTTATTGTGATCTTTAAACATGTTTCCAAATCGTCGCTGGTCGTTCGCTAAAAGTTCACAGATCGCTTCATGTAGTCAGTCTTTCACAGATTCATCCTATGTGTGAGATAGGCTTAAGCGATCTTAAATGATCACAATAACATTTTTTTAAACAATTCTTTAGTTCGTCTAAACGCTGATCTTCATAAAAACCAAATTGTTGCTTCAAAATCGTTAAACGATTGATTGGATGAATTATCGCTCCGTGTAAACATAGCATTAGACAGGTAGTTCGTGTTTACTAGGCATCAGCTGCTTCATGACTACACTACATAAGTGAAGGTACACTACACCTAAAGAACACTATATACAAAAGTGGAATTCTGCCTGTGATATGAATCGTTTGTTTGTTTATAAGGAGCAAAAAAAAGTATTGTGATGGTCCATTATGCCTATTTACACCACATCCGTATTGTGTATGTAGTGGGAGGAGGCAAGAAGCAAGGAAAAGGTTTTTAAAAAAATCTGTAACACATTTAATAAGATTTACAAAAGAAAAAAAAAGAAGAAAAAAACAGAAGGGTGCTTCTTGGTGCAATAACATCAGGTATCGGTGGATATATAGTGCAATCACCAGCTTGGTGTCCACAGGTACTCACCTTCTTAGGTTGTGCGGGTAGGCACAACTCTGGTAATGGCATGAATTCACCGCAGCACATCAGAGGAGCCTCAACAACTGGACGTTGCGGGTACACGGTGAACCAAAAAAGGGAAAAACTCTGACAGACCCAACAGAGACAACAATCTCCTCTTTGCAAAAATAACATTGTTGTCTCTGTTGGGTCTGACAGAATTTTTCCCTTTTTGGATCACTGTTTTATAAGGTTTGGCATTTGGGAATATAAAACTATTCCTAATAACAGAGTCATATCCCTGGAGTTAATGCCTGTATTTGTGGATCTTGATTCTTTACTGCAGATGGCACCATTGAAGGCATACAAGGGGACACTGTGGCCTTAGTACAGTTGTTTGACCTAAAATATCTAGAGTGACCAATAAAGTAAGGGAAAGCAGAAGGCTAGGGTCATCCACCCATAGGCCATAGGGAGGTCTGATGAAAGCAAGCCAGGGGCAAAGAGAGATTTGAGAGTGTATACCATATCTTGAATTACAGTGGTAAGAAGACTGATACATATATAGTTAATGAAGAAAACAAAGTACTCGCTGTAGACTACTCTACAACCATTCAACATTTATATAGCTAACAATGGATTGTGTGTTAGTGATGTCAATGAGACACCGGAGAAGAAGAAATTTCCCAGTGTAAATCTATACTTACTAATTCATTCCTTTCCATACATTGCTAAAAACTTTCCAAGCATCATCCTAAGACCATCATGTGAACCACATCTACATACAGAACAGGGTGAGTTACAGGCTTATTAATTTTGTATTTCTCCTTTTTGTAGCAGCCTATACATTGGATTTCCTTTTTGACAAACTGGTGATTAATGTGATGTGAATGGAGTTGCGGCCCCATTTACCCCATGACTTGGTCCATCTATAGGCTATGTTCATACTAAGTAAAAAAAAAGAAAAAAAAAAAAAAAAAGGAAAAGGTGCCCTCTTTATTTAAAAAAACGGTCTGTTACTACCGCATTTTAATTGACTTCAATGTAATACACTGAAGTCAATAGAATGACGGCCTCCCAATGCCCACAGTGTATTAACCCCTTAACGACCAGGGGCGTAAATGTACGCCCTGAAGTCATTAAGGGAGTTCAGAGGGGGGCCGCGCGGCGACCCCGCTCTGAACCACCACGATCCCGGGTGCTATTTGCAGCCCGTGGCCGTGACTATTAGCGGGCATTCTCATTAGATTCTCTAATGTTATTTTTTTTATTTTTTATGAAATCCTTTTTTTTTTTTTTGCAATTAATTATTAATAAAATGGGCCTATTGTGATCCTCATAACGGTTTTAGTTTTTCACCTGCGCCATGGTCTCTAGTTCTTATTAATAGCATATTTGTGTAGATCAGACGTTTTGATCATTTTTTTATTATTTTTTATATATTATATATACATATATATATATATATATATATATATATATATAATGTAACAAAAAATCGGTAATCCTGGCGCTTTTTTCCCTCTTTTCGTTTACGCTGTTCACGATGACGATTGTTATATTTTAATAGATCAGACAATTATGCATGCTACGGCATATAATATATTTATTTATTTTTATATGTTTTATTTATTTAATGGGAAAGGGGGGTGATTTTAGCTTTTATTGGGGGAGGGGCTTTGGGTTATTTATAAAAACATTTTTACTTTTCTTTTTTTTACATATTTAAAGTCCCCCTGGGGGACTTTTACATGTAATCATCAGATTGCATACACTGTACAATGCTATGTCATAGGCATAACATTGATGAGTGTTATAGGCCAATCGGACCGCACGGAGGAAGGTAAGAGACCTCCGGCGGTCCAACACAGCGATCAGGACTCCCGCAGTCACACTGCAGGGGTCCAGATCTGTAAGTGACAGGGGACTGCCCCTGTCACTTACATTTAAACGCCTCAATTGCGCCATTTAATGGGTTAATGACACGCTGCAGCACGATCGCTGCAGCCTGTCATTAACGGTGAGGGCTAATGGCTAACTGCAGCCAGCCCCCACCTCCTGAAGGTGAAGCGTACCGGTACGCCCAGGGTCGTCTGGGGACAGTTGTACGTACCAATTTGACCACACATTAAATTTTTTTCTGGTTTTGCAGCGTACTTTATGTCTTTTAAGCACAAGGAGGAAAAAACAAAAGCGCAAAAATGTTAATTGGTCCGGTCCTTAAGGGGTTAAACAATGGACGTTATTTGCGTGGGCGTAATTAATGACTATTGTTCTGTGTAATATGGTGACCGCTTTCAGGTTAACAATAAACAATCTCTTTTGTGATTGTTTTATATTTAATTGTTAAAAATCACTTACTCTAAGGGCTCGTTCCCACTGAGGAAAGGTAGCGGAATTCCGCGACGGAATTGTCCGCCGCGGAATGCCGTTAGCCTCCCGCTCATAATGGGAGTCTATGGGAGGCGCGCGCTCCTGCCCTGTCCGCGCTGAAGAATGAACATGTTCATTCTTCAGCGCGGACAGGGCAGGAGCGCGCGCCTCCCATAGACTCCCATTATGAGCGGGAGGCTAACGGCATTCCGCGGCGGACAATTCCGTCGCGGAATTCCGCTACCTTTCCTCAGTGGGAACGAGCCCTAATAGGATGCTTTAAAACATGACTGGGTTAATTAGCCAAGCCAGAATCACAGAAACTTTATTTTTTTTTTTTCTAGTTCTTGCCCCTGAAAATTGAGAGAAAGGTGCTGGCTAGCAGAGAGGCTTCTGTCGGGGGAACTGAATGGGTAAAACTTTTCCTTGTGAAGAGTGCCCTGCTCTTCCATTAAATTTTACATTGTTCCCTTGTTGAATGTTTTGCTGAGTTACATTTGCCGTGGGCCATTTATTCAGGGCAATGTGAAAAAACAGCTACAGTAATTCAATGTAAAATGCAGTTGTGTGGCTGTAGATCTGCTGGAATAGACATGTTTGATAATAACTATACTATGCAGCATGTAAAGGTTGAAATAATAGGATTCTTTATAAATGTTCTGTACACATTGCGATCCACCGATAAGGCTTGTGTACATTATTACTTAAGTAAAACCCATTTTAGTTTTCTTATTCATTTTTGTTCTTCTTCTTTCTGTGAGATTTCCCAGCCTCACACTGCCTATTACATGGTCAATTACAGCAAGAAGCCAGAAAGATCTCGCAGGTCTCAACAAGTGCTTGGGAATTCAGGTATTCTTATCTGTCATCAGCACTAATGGTATCTACATATAGACTGGCTTTAATTGGAAGACTGCTCAAAACTAAAAGCATGTGGCAACTGCTGAAAGGTTCCAGCTATCTGACGATAAAATCATGCAATAGGTAATTCTTCTCTGCTTTAACGAAAGAAGCCTATGAGGTCAAGAATCGTGCAGGTTATTATAATTGTAATGTGCTATAAGGCCCTATTACACAAAGTGATTATTGTCCGTATTCAGACGATATTGGCCGTTACGGCCAATAATCATCTTGTGTAATAGAAGACAATGATCAGCCAACATCTAGCGTCGGCAGCGAGCAGGGAACGAGGAGCAAGCAAGCGCTGATCTGACTGGTCGGCGCTCGCTTTTTCCCTCTCGTCGCCCCATGTAATAGGGGCTTTAGTTACTTCCTTCAACAGACGACCATACAATGATTTTTTTTTCTGATGCCACTGGTTTTGTCAGACGAAACAATTTATCTGCCCTATTTTATTGTGAGGTGGAGCTAGAAGTGTCTCCACCCTTACTGATGTATTGATTACTTTCAGCATATTAACTTTATTGAGTTGAAAGTGAGATGATATAAAGAATTTGTTGCTCAGGGAATCCTACTCTTAATTCCCTTAGTGAATGTAAGGTAGCTATTGGCATCCTGCCTTGTTGTTCATCGCATAGGCACCTTGGCTGCAGCCTACAAGGCTCTTATTGTGTTCTGGTAGTTGATGCAGGACTGGGCAATTCAGTGAAATCAACATATCCGCCTATATAGCATCACACACTGTCCAGACAGTGTGATGAATCTGGCCTTCACAAACAGCATTGGAAAAAAGAAGCAACAACAGACCATGCCAGTCCTGACCATGTTGGACCTCTAGTGTCTACAATACTGGGCGACCAGTGATCACATGATTTCTGATGTGACCGTCAAGACTAAAACAGAAAGCGACAATGGCAATCATGAAGTATAAGGTATAAGGAAGTCAAATTGAACTCCACAAAGTCTATTGTTTAGTATGGGGATTATCACCTTAAATTGTTTCCTACTATTATTATTGTGTCTGCATCTCATGAAGTTCCAGCTAATATTAAGCTGATAATTCTGCTAATTTTTTTCTTTTATTTTTCACAATAATGAGATTTTCAGGAGCTTTCTCGAAGATTATCAAGATTATTGAGAGATTATGCTGTAATTCTCTACAATCCTTTTCAACAATTTCTTAGTCAGCATGACAATCAGTAAGCCAACACATCTTTTCCAGATTCCTGAAAGGGAATTAAGTTTTATTTCCTGGAATTTAGAAGTGACCAGGCATATGGGGTGTGTAATGGCTTCCCTATTAGTACCCATTAGAGATGAGCAAACTTACAGTAAATTCAGGTTCACATGAACCAAAATGCTTGGCGTTTGAGGCTTGATGGTTGGAGAAGGACTGCATCCATCTTCTCCAGCCACCAGGAGTCAAATGCAGAGCGTTCTGGGTTTGCACAAACCCTTACTGTACGTTTACTCATCTGTAGTACCCATACAACTTGTGTCAGAAGAAAACATGACGAGTGCCTTCCATAAACAGGGCCATACAAGTCGATGGGTTGCTGTTCATAGTACTTTGGATCCATTGAAGTGAATGCAGTTAAATTACAACAACTCATACAATTTGTGGATTGGTGTGGCAGTGTTTTTCTAATCCTGGTCAATCCTTCACCCAGTTTTTTCAGCATAAACCAGCTACTGTGTGCTTGGAGAGGATTCGCTAGCTTAGAAACAGATGCTGCCCGTTTTAATCCTCCATCAGAGCAAGTGGTAGTCATAGTTTAGGACTTGAAGGAGTTATCCAGTGCTACAAAAACATGGCCACTTTCTTTCAGAGACAACAGGACTCTTGTCTCCAGTTCAGGTGTGGTTTGCAATTAAGCTCCATTGACTTCAATAGAACTGAGCAGCAAAACCCCGCCCAAGCTAGAGACAAGAGTGGGGCTGTCTGTGGAAGAAAGTGGCCATGTTTTTGCAGCGATGGATAACCCCTTTAAACAGGGGATGGTAGGCTCTAAAATACTCTTAAGTCTCCCCTTTTCCTGATTTGCTGAAGAAGTGAGGACAACATGCCTAGGCAACTGAGCTTTTTAGACCAGTCATGTCAAACTCTGGCCTGCGGGCCAAATCTGGCCCGTGGTGCCATTATTTTTGGCCCGTCAGGCAATTCAGAGTTTTAATTACATGTGGCCCGCCATGGTTACTATATAAGAGACTATGGGGAGGGCTGGCTACTATATGAGACTACTGGGAAGGGGTGGCTACTATATAAGAGACTATGGGAGAGGGCTTGCTACTATATAAGAGACTATGGGGAGGGTTGGCTACTATATGAGACTACAGGGGAGGGCTGGCTACTATATAAGGGACTATGGGGGAGGACTGGCTACCATAAAAGAGACTATTGGGGAGGGCTGGCTACTATATGAGACTATTGGGGAGGGCTGGCTTACAATAAAAAAGACTATTGGGGAGGGCTGGCTACTATTTGGGCATTATTGGAAGGGCTGGCTAATATGTGGGGCAATTTTGGAGGGATTGGCTAGTATATGGGTTGGGGTTTAATCATGTCACAGCAATTTATCATGTCATGTCATTTATCATAGTGCATGGGGCTGGGAGATGCACACCACTGACAGTGACAGGAACACTGCACGCTGCTTTGACAGTGCCAGCACCGCAGCATTCGCGCTTCAATAATTATCACGGTTGGCCTGCAACCTTGTCAAATTTTTTAATTTTGGCCCACTGTGTATTTGAGTTTGACATCCCTGACCTAGACCCTTGCACCAGGAGCTGCATCTTGCCCACCTCCATCCCCGTTCAAATTGAGTCCTGTCAGTCAAGCACCATATAAACAGATTAGTGTGGAACCCCTGACCTCTTCTTCAACCAGAAAGCTCGAGTGGGACTGAAGAGAATACATGAAACTCCTGTCTATTCAACATGAGATAGATAAATTTGTAGAAAGACTGGAAAAGCAGGAATAAACTTCCTTGAGATCTGATGTGCAAACATAAGATAGTAAACTGAATGACATGACATCAGATCAGGACTTCTTATCCTCCAAGGGGAAGGTTTTTTTTTACTTAAAAGGGATATCCAGTGAACAACACATTGAACAAGTATACTGTCTCCATGATACTTAGAATAGGAGTAATATTAGAATAAAATGCCTTCATGAGACTTCTAAATCTGTATACCTCTACCTAGCAAAGGATTTTGAAATTGACATAATGTCACCTGCATTACTATGCGTTGGAATAGGAGATTATGATAAAAGCTAGAAAAATGGGGGGACATGTATCAAACGGCAAAAATGCCTTTTTTTGTCGCAGATGGGGCACATTTGTCGTAAAAATATTCGCAAAGGGTATTTTTTGCAAATATTTTATTCACATCTGCTCCACCTTTGCCAGTGGGGTGGAGAGGGGGGTGCGGCAGCACGCAGAGGGGGCGTGGAATCTGCATGCGCCGCATTTATCATTTTTCTGTAGGAAAAATGACCCTGAAACCTACGCCAGCTCTGAGTAATGGGCCTCTAAAAAAATCCCCTGAGCTCCGGAGATTTGTAAGCCCGGCTAAAAAACACCGGACTTCATAAATCCCCCCCATGGGCTTTATTGACTATCATTTGTCCCTTCTAACATTCCTGCAGGACTTATGTTGCTCCATTCTGGCTCAGCATAGCGTCTTGCATCCCCTATTGAACAATATACCTTACTCATGGGGTTTTCTGTTCCAGTTGGTGGTTTATAAAAATGGGAAATGGCATGAAATGCATAAACCACCTGACCTTGAGCTCAATTGTCTTTGTAGCTTAATTTAGACTGCATGCTGTAGCTCCACCATTTTGCAGTCCAGTTCCTTCACTCAGTTCCATTGATAGTCCAGGAGACCGAGACACTCACTAAGTGACCTTTCCAAGACCTGAGTCTCGTTTAAGTCACAGAGGGCATTACCCGCACGATGACTTGTAATGATATGTAGCTTATTCCCATTGATTTTCTTATGCTGAAAGGATTTATACCATACATAAGCATTCATTGTGTATTACTGGGGACTGCATGTCTGTGGAGAATCATCAGATCAATGGCTCTTTCAGACCGTTGTGAACATATAGTTAAATATTCCTTCCTGTCCCCTGTCTAATGTGTTTGGGGCCCACAGACTCCCTGACAGATGATTTTTTTTTTTTAAGAAAAGAATTACAATTTCAACTGATTGATCCTTATATTCTTGGTAGCTATTGTCCTGATCATACACTGATCTACTGCCAAGACTGGAATTCAGGACATGGTATTAGAAAGAGTTTTTACAATGAAGTGCAAAAACTATTACTAAATGTATTGCAGATCTTGTGTGGTGTGTGCTTGACCGGTCACTTGCCAGATGGTAACGTGTGACGCCACTTCTGTGGTGGTTGGTCAGAATATAGCTTAGCCAGATGGTATACTGTTGCGATGCCAGTGCCGGTTGGGCACACAGGTATGGTGGCACACCTGCTTTTAGTTTAGGATGGCTGGCTATACCCTTTCCCCTGTGGTCTGTGACCTGCCGGGCTGTGAGGGGGTCCCTTGGGTACTTATCACGGTGGTCTGGAGTGGAGTTCTGACCCACCCGGACTAGTGGTACCGCCACCCACAGAAAGGGGGGATGACCCAAGGATGTAGTCATGTAGACTGTGTAGGTGCTGGAGTAATAACCACTGAGTCCTATAAGCATAAATAGATCTTCTTTACTATATGTACAATAATTCATAGTAGACTGTAAACCTGACAAGACGGGAACTGCACTTAGAAACCTTTGTGTAGGAGAGCGGTGAGTAGTTGAGAGGAGTTTGTGCAGAAATTTTAGAACAGCGGAGGTAGGTTTCTACTGCAGGTTCAGAGTAGTAGAGAGGAGGATGCCGTAAGAGTCCCAACCCAGGGTAGAAGTGTGCTCTGCCGGAACGTTAAAAAGAAGTAGAATACTGTAGACTTGAGTATAGACGTTTACTTGTGCCTGTGTTTTGACTTCTTGTCTTTAAACCACCTTTTGCCCACCAGTGTCGGGCGACCCGTCCTAGAGGGTGACACAAGCCCTAGACCTTGTTACCTGGGTTGAGCAGAGTGGCCAAGGTCTCCTGGTTACACCCACGCTGTGAGATAGAGTACGTAGGCTTCTTGCAACTTTTCTCTATCCGGATCAGGTCCTATTGTTATCAGGATACTGTCCTACACTCTTAGACTGGTTTCCGGCATGGGTTGGGGTTTTCTCCAACTTGTCCTCTCCTTTGAGTAGCTTCACACTGCATAGTGTGTGAAAGTGCAGCTTTCAAAAAAAGGGTGTCTAAGTCTCCCATATATGTCTGCTCTGTTCAATACCTGGACTAAGTCTGCCGAGTGTAGCTCTGGAGTGGGGACCTGGCAAAGCCAGGGCCCAGATGGACCACGATAGTGACAAACTTGTCTTGCTTTCTCTCTGTTCAGAAACATAGCTAAGCCTGACTCGGTGTGGGTGTATGCTTTCTCTCCCCATGTGATGACTTCCTACAGGTGATGTAATAACCCCTGCGAGTGGTGGGGAAGAAAAGCATAGAAGAAAAGAGCTCAGAGATAGATAGAGAGAAAGAAAAGGTCTTCATTGGTGTACAGATCACAATAAACAATAACCCTTCGGTTACCTGCAGCTGTGCAAAACATAAGTACCGTTACATACAATAGTGACATCTTGTGACAAAACTTAGGTACTGCTTCATCACCGCAGTTTACGTAGAGTACAGACTTTTGTGAAGGGTGTAACCATAAGCAACACGTGGTGGGACACCACACATGCATCTAATTGAACATTTCTTCCTCTGTCATGAAAATCTCTAGTGCATAGTGAAACTGCTGCGGCGTCGACCTGTGCTCCGGGCTGCCACTGCACCCACTCCAACCTCTCTCCGTTCCCGGCGGTTGCCAGAGCCCACATGCAGGTTGTCTGCCTGTGATTCCTTCCTGTGGCTGCTGCCTGTGGTTCCGGCCGTGAGTCCTCCTGTATTCGTGCCTTCCTGCCTATGTGTCTCCAGCTGCACCTTGCCTGCCTCTGCTAGCAAGCCAAATCCAACCCAGGCTCTGGTGAAGACCAGCGGCCCCTTAGACAGTGCTCCCTGGTGCAGCTTTCATCATTGCTGGAGGCAGTTTTTTGGATCCATGACTCCAGTCATTACACATAGTTATCATGGTACAGCAGGGAGATATACAAGAGTAGGAGAAAGCAGAGACAATTCAACATATGCTGAATAAATTGGGAGAACTGGAGAGGGCCCCATAAGTGATCTTCTGGCTTGAAGACACTGGAAGTCGTTACCAGGATACATGAGATGTCACCACCCAGCTGTCTTGAGGGCAGGATGAGCGTTTCTGTAATCATGTGCAAAAACATTCAGTTACATGTGGCCTTTGTAACACCCACTAAATTCCCTTACAAACATTCCATTTTTAGAGGCGTATTACACGACATGATTAAGAGGAGGAAGTGATTGCCGACCTGTCACATCATCAGATTAATCCTCTTTGCTCCCTGCTCGCTGTTTGCGCTATTATATGCACAGACACCTAGCAGGAAGCTGGGGGGGGGGCTGCCCAGGCAATCTTTAGATCATCCGGATGGCCGATTGAAGAAAGTGGCGTGTTAGCTTCGGCAGCACATATACTAAAATTGGAATGATACAGAGAAGATTAGCATGGCCCCTGCGCAAGGATGACATGCAAATTCATGAAGCGTTCCATATTTAAAAAAAAAAAAAAAAAAAAGAGGTGGTTAACACACCCTAGGTTCCTGTGGAGATAAATCTTAATGCTTCAGCATACCAAGACATTTTGGACAATCATTTTGGACAATCAACTTTGGACAATCATACTTTGAATTGACTTTGTTAAAAACAGTTTGGATTAAGCCATTTTCTGGTCCAGCATTCACTTCAATGGAACTAAGTTATGAAACCCCACCCAAACTGGAGACAAGAGCGGGGCTGTCTCTGGAAGGAAGTGACCATGTTTTTGTAATGCTGGATAACCCCTTTCAGGTAGTTTACCCTTTTCCTATACTCCCAGACCTGACAACTGGCATGATGGAGGAATTTATGCACTTTTTCCTCTGCAGTGCACTATCCAGGTTATTCCTTCCCATCTCTCTGACCACATCCTATTTTCTTTCTTTCTTCATTACATATTATCATCTTCTTCTGAACACTCCTGTCTCATACACTTACAAAAATCTACACGCTATAAATATGCAGCAACTTATAAAGACTTTGCGGTCCTCATTGTCCCCAATCTCTTTCCTCTCCTAACCTAAACTGGCTGCCAAATAATACTATGGCTATCCTAAAACCACTGTGGACAAAGCAGCACCCCCTACACCAGCAATGCCCAGACCTTGTTTTCTTCAGCTGTGCACTAGGTGTGCTGAATGTCTCTGAAGAAAATCACATCAGCAGTTTTTCTCCATTTTCTGCCCTTCCCCTTACCAAATAAAACTATGTTACCTCCCATCTCATTTCTATCTAACAACCCAAAACAACTCTTTGACACTTTCAACTCTCTCCTTAGCCCTGAAGTACTTATGCTATTACTGACCGCTGTGCTGATGACCTGGCTATCTACTTCAAAGCTGAAATTGACAATATCCATCTTGAAATTATCTTACCATCCCCAGGAAGTACTTATCCTATTCCCTTCTACATTTCCTCTTCATCACTCTCAGCTTTTGACAAACTGACCCTATTTCCTCACACCTTGTCCAGTCTCTCTTTCCAGCTGTCACCAGTCACTAAAATATTTTCATTATTTATCTCTTTCTTCTGGTATCTTTTCTACCCCTTCAAATATGCTGCCATATTCTCATTGCTGAAAAACAGCGCTGGACCCATCCTGTCCCGACAAATATGGCTGAGGGCTCCTGTATTCTTCTTGGGATGGGGTAAGCTTATCTCTCCCAAAATATGCAAAAGAAGAGCCTGTGGAGCATCATTGAAGAGTCTCAAAACACAGGACTAGCCAGATATCCATCTAGAAAGGACCCAGCCAAGGGGCAGCTGCTGTTAGGAAACCACCAAAGTCACCATATTAAGTGGCCCTTTCACTAGCAGCTGGCAGTGTTGTCATTTGGCTGGTCTCCCTGAGTTCAGCAATCTGTTTCTCTTTTGGCTCTACTAGGCATTGCTCCCACCTAGCCAGAATCCTGCTCCATACTGATGAGGGGCAACATCCAGCTGTATGTGGATGGATACCTAGCTTTGGTTTATCCCTGGTCATTACATTGACTTATAGGGCCACTTAATGTGGTTTTGGTGGTTTCCTAGCAAGAGCTGCCCCTTGGCTGGGTCCTTCCCGGGGAGATATCTGGCTAGTCCTGTGTTTTGAGACTCTTCAGTGAGGCTCCACGGGCTCTTCTTTTGCATATTCATGTTTCCCAGGGGCAATGCACCTAGGACTTCACTGCATTGAGCGCTTTTACTAGCAGCTCATTTGGATGGGCTCCCTGAGATCAGCAAAATGTTTCTCTTATGGCTCTACTAGGCATTGCTCCCACCTAGCCAGAATCCTGCTCCACACTGATGAAGGGCAACATCCTGAAACAGCTGTATGTGGATGGATACCTAGCCTTGGTTTATCCCTTGTCATTACATTGACCTATGGGGCCACTTAATATGGTGGTTTCCTAACAGGAGCTGCCCCTTGGCTGGGTCCTTCCCGGAGAGATATCTGGCTAGTCCTGTGTTTTGAGACTCTTCAATGAGGCTCCACGGGCTTTTCTTTTGCATATTCATATTTCCCAGTGGGCAATGCACCTAGGACTTCACTGGATTGAGCGCTTTCACTAGCAACCGGCAGTGTTGTCGTTAGGCTGATCTCCCTGAGATCAGAAATCTGTTTCTCTTTTGGCTCTACTAGGAATTGCTCCCACCTAGCCAGAATCCTGCTCCACACTGATGAGGGGCAACACCCCGAAACAGCTGTATGTAGATGGATACCTAGCCTTGGTTTTATCCCTTGTCATTACATTGACTTATAGGGCCACTTAATATGGTGGTTTTGATGGTTTCCTAACAGGAGCAGCCCCCTGGCTGGGTCCTTCCCGGAGGGATATCTGGCTAGTCCTGTGTTTTGAGACTTTTCAATGAGACTCCAAGGGGTCTTCTTTTGTATATTCATGTTTCCCAGGGGGCAATGCACCTAGGACTTCAAAAGAAAGGGGTAGGCAGTGATTTTTCTATAACCCCTGACCCCTATTATCACTGGCATCATCTTTAGGTGGTTGGTCAAGAGAGCCCCATACACCTCTGCTTGATGTGAGCAATGGGTATGGCTGACTAAAGGTGTATGGGGACCCTTAGAATACATCTCCTCCACATCTCCTTCTTTATTATTGTCTACCAACCTCTTTCTCTGCCACTGTACTTAGACTAACAACTTCCATTATCAAAACCTCTCACTCTCCTCTCCAACCTTTAAGGCCTTATTACACGGAACGATTATCGTCCAATAATTGTCCCGTGTAATAGAAGGCAACGATCAGCCGACATGAACGATGTTGGCTGATCGTTGCTGTCTTTTAACATGTTGAAAGACAAACGACTGTGGTAGCAGCTATCTGCTGCCGTCGCCCCGTGAAATAGGAACAGTGGCAGCAGACCGCTGCTATCCTCTATGGGCTGACCGGACGATCTAGCGCTCACCCGGGCAGCCCCCCGGAGCTCCCCTACCCACTCGCTGCCGCCTCTTGTAATAGCGGTGGCAGCGAGCGGTGGAACGAACAGCAAATGAGCGCTGACAGCGCTCATTTGCTTTTCCAGTCGCCCCGTGTAAGGGTGGGTTCACATTGAGGAATTCTCACGGATAAACTCAGCGGAATTCCGCCAGCTGTACGCCCTCACGGACGCGCCTTTCCGCCGGCTCCATAGACACCATTCTATGGGTCGGCTGATTCCGCATTCTACCGACAACAAACTCAGGTAACATTGACCCAAAACTTTTATTGGATATGTTTCATGAACTTGAGAACCTAATGAAGGATGAAATCCAACATCATCTCGATGCGGTCTTTTTAGACCTCTATCTCAAAGAGAACATCATACCACGTGGTTTAAGAATTAGAAAGGAATGTGTTTTTAAAAATGATGGTGCATTTTGTGATGAATGGGACGATTTTCTTATGTCATGTGCTAAAGGTTTATTGCTTAAATTAAAAACCAAGAGAGAGGGATTATATACTATGCTAACACCTAAAATATCATCATGTTACAACACCCTCTCCACATATCGCGATCATGCCAATTTTACTAAATTCGACCACCTGATAACTACACGAGTCCTAGCTTTCGAAAAAGATGTGCTGGAAAAGAAAACTAAAAAACTAGCTAGAGACCGCCTAGATTTCAGTTCCAACAATATCAAGTATTGGCTCAATACACCCACCTCGATTCGAGATACTGACTCCGGACCCTCTGACCATCCGGAATGGTCCTGACCGCCCCAAGAATCCACAGGATCACATCATGCTCATGCCACCCGGAAGCCTTTTAGGAATAACTATACATATGTATCGCGGAAGCACCAACGTGCCTCTGCACCTCACCAACATCATCATCACCGCAAACCTCATATCCCCAAACTACGGCCCAATCACACAGCCGATCCATCTGTCTCCACCCCACCTACATCCACCATCCAGGTGGAAAAGTCTCTCCATTCCCCAATACTCACGAACTCCCCGATCTCCATAACCCCCACCACTTCAGCTTTGTCATCAGCTCCAGTCGATGTCCATCTTTCAGACATACCTGCTACCATTTATGAGAACAACAGTTCATCTATCCCCGGTGATCCACCCCAGCACCAAGATCCTGTTGATTTAGCTACTCCATTCCCCTGTCATATTGTCCCCACGGATGCCAGCACTATAATAGCCAGATTCCCCGATTTGGATCCGAACCTCCTTGTCCCTTTGAATTTACCACCCACCATGTTTTCCAGTGTACATAGATCCACTGTACATCAAATCATACATACTCCAGAACCCATTCCTACTTCCTATATCCATGGCCTATCTCCCACTCTCGAAGATTCCCTGTTTTCCATAAATGGATCCCCTCCACTAACCCAGCGCGTTAGGGATCCCGATACCACAGCATTTCCACATACCATTTTGAACCATTCAGAGTCTTTTTTACCGCTCCCCTCCTCCCTCGATCGGATCGGGAGGCACCAAGCTACACCACCACCAAAAATGACGAAGATCACCCAATTCTTCCGACCCCTGCCCCTTTCTCAAAAAAGAGGAAGAAGACAGGATGTAGAAGTGGAAGATCTAAGAGACAATCCAGAACAAATACCGACACCAAAAAGGAACAAAACGAAACAATAAAAATCTTCAATCTTTCACACTACCGGCTGGCAGAAGAAGAGCTATCTCTGCTGAATAAAGTTTATCCTTCTGCCCGACTAACAAATTCAACGAGCTTGACCTCTTCCTAGATCTGAACCAATTTGTAAGGAAACTTACCATCAAACGCCATTTTCTTATTAAGGAATCCCCCCCCTCTCAACATACAGATACACCTTCCACCGTTCATCATACAGATGTACCTTCCACCTCTCTTGACCCCCCTCCGATCAACACTCATCTGAAAAATCCCTCTTCTTTCTATCCTATACATCACAAGGGACAACATTTGGAAACCTTTTCGTCCCTTGTGGCAGCCGATTTTAGGAAGATTAATACAAATCTCCGTTTTCCCTCTAATCTGAATAGATTAGAAAAATCGGCTATAAAAAAAACCTGTCTTCAAATACGGACATAGTTATACGGAGTGCCGACAAAGGCGGTGGAATCGTAATACAGAACAGATCGGATTACATCAAAGAAGCACTCAACATCCTATCAGATGAAAATTACTATGAGATCCTGACCACCGATCCCACACCTCAATATACCAGCGATCTGAAGGAACTGATCGAGGGAGCATTCAACGCAGGGATTCTAAACATCAAAGAAAAAAACTATATACTTATACCAGAACCATGTTTAGCGACATTCTACCATCTCCCCAAAGTACACAAAAACTCAACCAACCCCCCGGACATCCCATCATTGCTGTCATCGCATCACTCACAAGCAATCTGTCACACTATATAGATCTCCTCCTTCAGAAATATGTTCTTATACTACCATCTTATCTTAAAGATTCAACCACACTCATCAGAAAACTAAACACAAGAGACTGGAAGCCGAATTATCTCTCGATTACCCTTGACTTCTCAGCCCTGTATTCCAACATACCGCATGACAAGGGAATCCAATGCATCTCAGAGATCCTAACGAAAGATACCCATTTACACCCCCTTCAAAAACAATTTGTTGTAGATGGAATAAAATTCATATTAACACATAATATTTTTTCTTTCGAAAAACGTTTGTATCGGCAAACGAGAGGGAAAGCTATGGGGACACGTTTTGCCCCGAGCTATGCCAATCTCTATATGGGAAAGTTCGAAGAAACCTTCATCTATCAGAACACCTCTTGGAAGTCACAAATTGTGTTCTTCAAAAGATACATAGATGACTTGATCATTATATCGGACGGCACCGAAACTGAAGCCCATTGCTTCATATCAGGCTTGAATGAGAATCAATGGGGCTTATCATTTACAGCTACTTGCTCCCATTCTCACATTGAATACCTTGACCTGAACATCAGCAGTGAAGAAAACAGGATCATTACTAAAACATTCTTCAAAAAGGTCGATAGCAACAGCTATTTGAACTATCAAAGCGCACATGCCAGAACCTGGAAGAATAATATTCCTTTTAGTCAGTTCAAAAGAATAAGAAGAAACTGTACTAATGATGCTGACTACCAAACACAAAGCAAGACCATAAGCTCGAGATTTCTGGCAAAAGGCTATCCGAAACGTGTGGTCAAAACAGCATTAAAAAAAGCCAGCACACTCACCCAAGTTGAGTGCCTAAATCCCAAAGAACGGCAAACAAATTCCTCCTTTAATGATAAATTCAGCATCTGCTTCCTCACAACATATAACAACAACCGTAAGAAATTGGAAAATATTCTATGGAAACACTGGAACATCCTGCTAAATGATCCTTATATTCAACAATACATCCCACAAAGACCCAAACTACTTTTCCGCCGTGCAAGGACCCTGAAAAGCATTATTGCTCCAAGCAAGCTACGCGATACTAATAAAGCTGAAAAATCCAGAAGTGAACCTTCCGGTAGCAAAAAATGCAACGTTTCAAGATGCAAATGCTGCCAAAATATAAATCCCACTAACACCTTCAGGAGTCGAACTACAAATGATATCTACAAGATTAATTATCCACTTACCTGTGCTTCAAGCTATGTAATCTATCTTCTGACTTGTCCTTGTGGCCTCCAATATGTTGGCAGGACCACCATGCCACTACGGATGAGAATAAATAAACACCGTTGGAATGTAACAAATGGCTTTGAAAATCACAGTGTATCTAAACATGCACTCACCTCACATGGATGTTTCTTCGAAGATTTTCTGATCTGTCCTATTGATCATGTCCCGGTAGATGCGAAACAGCGATTCCAAACACTCAAAAGGAAAGAGATGTACTGGATTTTCAAACTAAACACTTTAAGACCGAGAGGTCTAAATGAGGCATACGAAATTAACATCTAGAACAATCCCTAGACCATCCTGTCATTATATTTATTGCTTCTTGGTACATCCCGCAGACGGCTGCCTCACTACACCGTGTGTGTACTACAGCCTCTTAGTTAGACTAATTTCACTCACATCTTTTGGGTGCGTACGTCTAAAAGTTCATTGCTCATCACCACCTTTGAATCAGGCTGCTAATCTATATATACGTTGCACCAATTCAGTTTCATTTACTTTTTCCTGTAATTGCCATTCAAGCATTTCTCCCGTTCCCCAGCTGCGCATGCGCCAGTTTTACCGTCTCTTTCTCACACGCGCTTCAGTCCGGCCAGATGAGTGACCTCACAGTCACTCTAGCTCGAGTGCGCGCGCGCAGATGCATTATCAGCATCGCGCATGCGCACACATTCAACTAGACTCTAACTTAGCTTTCCTTATATACATTTTTCAGTCCACCAGTTTAGTGTCACTGCGCGTGCGCGCACATCCTATAAGTATTCCATTTAGTCCTGCGTTCTCCGCGAACTCTAATCACTCCGCCATTTTTGAATAGCACATTCTCTAGAGCTTCACATAAACAGATCACATGACCACATCATGTGACTTTTTAAAACCCGACAATTACTCTATCTCCATGTACACACTACAAACATAGGTACATCCCTTTTGCATGTTTATATTTTTAAAAAACTTTATAAATTCTACTGCAATCATTTGATGTTTTTATGTTATATATTGTTTTGTACCGTAACAGGCCGCTGGCTGACAGCTAGCCCCGCCCCCTAATTACAGGGTTGGCGCGATTTTTCTGCTTTTTAAATACCCCTATGCTGCTATTGTACTCATGCATTTGGCTTGAAAAAGAGGCTTTGTAGCCTAGAAACGCGTTGCCTTCATGCTGTAATAAATTTTCTTACTCCACGACGTTGTCCTGGGAACCTCTGTGCGCCACTAGATCTCCTCCAAGGAAGTGTTGATTCACGTGTCAACACTCTCCCTTTGCACACTTCTCTGCATGCTGTAAACCTTCGACTCGAGGCATCCTGTCCTGGGCATTGGAGCGGCAGTACCGAGGTCCCTCTATTTTCTATGCGCATTAAGGTGTTGTGCTCTGAGTACAACCCGACCAGGTGAGCACATTCCTTACCATTCCTTTTATGTTCACTGTGATACTGATTCACCCAGGGAGCGCCTATTATCTTGTGTTTCCTGCATTCCGCCGAAAGAACTGACATGTCAATTCTTTCGGCGGAATACGGAATCAGCCGCCCCATAGAATGGTGTCTATGGAGCCGGCGGAAAGGCGCGTCGGTGAGCACATAAAGTCGGTGGAATTCCGTCGAGTTTATCTGTGAGAATTCCTCAATGTGAACCTATGTCACCCTAATAGGGCCTTTACTTTTGCTGCTCCAGTTCTCTAGAATCCAGCACCCTGGAGAATCAGTCCAAGGCAAGGTTTACACTGCATTTTTGCCTCTGTTTCACGTACTACATTTAATTTTAACATACAGAAAAACATGGTCAATCATGTCTCTGTGGATGTTAAATCTTTTTTTTATACTGTACTTTCTTTTATACTGTAATGTTGAAATTGAGTGGATCGCTGTCATTTAAAGGCCGTTGTTTTACAATAACGGCAATTATTTGCCATTAAATGACGACCATCCACTCAATTTCAACAGTGTGAATATAGCCTTTCTGTGTTTTCAATCCACTTCTGGTTTGTTCCAAAATTCTGACCAATATAATGAGTAAAAATACTGTGTGGGAACATAGCCTTAGGCTATTTTTGGCAGTATTTTAGTCGGTATTTGTAGTCAAAATCAGGAGTGGAACTGACAGGGCAAAATTAGGGCTTGTTCACACTCTAAACGAAATTCCTGCCGCAGACTCTCACCTGCCTCACTGTGTTGATATGTCAATTCTTTGAACGGAGAGCGGAGGCGCCCTATACATAGCATTGAGACAGTAAGGGCCCTATTCCATGGGACGATTATCGTTCGCATAATCGTTAATGATAAACGATCCAAACGACCGCTATTGCGAAAGACCTGAAATCGTTCACCCATTTCAATGGAACAATAATCGTTACTTATGATCGTTCTTGCGGTCGTCTTGTTGCCGCTATTGCGTTTATCACTACTGCGAATGACATCTTATTCAATGCGAACGATTTGCGAACGAGCAACGATAAAAATAGGTCCAGGTCTTATTAAACGATCAACGATTTCTTGTTCAGTCAATAATCGTTAACTGCTATTTAAACAAATGATTAGCTTTTAGATTCGAACGATTTAACGATAATCTGAGCGATAATAGGGCCCTAAGGCAGGCAGGATTTCAAGCGGAGTCTGTGGCAGGGATTCCACTCAGAATTTCCGCCTGTTTTCCTCAGTTATCAGGCCCTTATAATGAAAAGATTTGCAGTTTCTTTGTTTTTGGATGAAAAAATACTGAGCAAAATACTAAATACTATAAATACTGCTGACAGCAATACTATGTGTGAACATAGGCTTAGAGTGCATTTACACCACAATTTGCCAACACACTCCTTATATATGTAGGCATCCAGTCAAAACAGAATGCAGATATAAACATGAATGTACAAGGCATGTATGTTTATGCTTGGAAGATGACCTGAGTATAGTCACTACGGGGAACATTTATCAAGACTGGCTTGCGAGTACACCAGTCTTAAAGGGGTTATCCAGCACTACAAAAACATGGCCACTTTTCCCCCTACTGTTGTCTCCAGTTCAGGTGCAGTTTGCAATTAAGCTCCATTTACATCAATAGAACTGAGTTTCAAAACCCCATCCAATCTGGAGACAACAGTAGGGGCAAAGTGGCCATGTTTTTGTAGCGCTGGATAACCCCTTTAAATAAAGCCCCACTCCCTTTTCCCAGCCAGATTTACCATTAGGCGAGCACCCGGCGCAAGACATTGCGCAAAAATCTACACCTGCTTTAAAGCAGCTGTAGATTTTTGCCTGGTTAACACCTATCTCCACAACCTTAAAAAAATCTCCCAATTGACTAGGGTGAGGCCATTGAGGTCAATGGGGTTGGTGTCTGTGCACGGTTACTGCCAGGTTGCTGATGCATACTTGCACTACCCTAGTTAAAAAAAATGGCTTTAGCAATGAATAAATAGGGCACATGTGTGTAGGTGTGTACATGCGGCATTACGGATCTCTAAGGCCTTATTCACACGTTCCATAAATTTTTGTGCAATTAATTAGGGCACATTGATTTCAATTGGGCTATTCGCACTGTCCATAGTCTTACAGATCTGCAATCCGTGCCACAAAAAAAAAACAGGATATGTCCTAGTATGGGCCGTCGTAATTGCGGCACAAATTCACCCATAGAAGTCAATAGGAGCATCCGTAATTTGTCCCTAATTGCATGGACTGTGTGAATATTACCAATATGTAATGCCTGATCTGTGTAGGTGCTGTGGAATAATATTAATAAGCTGCAGTTCACACAACGTGTGGACCCGCAAGTGGCCATGGCCGAGTGAGGACGGATACGTGTGAGAAGCCCGGGCTCCCTCCTGACAGGAGCACACAGCGCAGCACCCACTGCTATTCAATTCTCCCGCCTACTGAAAGTCACGTGGTTGTCAATGGCGTAACCGCTGAGCCCGGTCACATGACCATGATGTCATCAAGTGTCCTTTAAGCCCCTGGAAGGCAGTCTGTAGTGTGGTGGCCGCGGCAGCCGGCGGTATGGGCACCTGCTGAGAGGCGTGATCACCGGGGACGGATTTTTTTTTTTATTTTACTCCCCCCCCCCTCCATTATAATTTTGGTATAGTCTACGGCATGTGGGACAGTGCAGGAGACCCCGGCAGAGGGGGATGAAGGTGGGCTGTGCTGTCATTGTGACTGCGGGGATCACTCTCACACACAAAGCCTGCCTGACACACACTGCAGGAGGAGAGCGTGATTTACGGCAGACGCTGCTCGTGTGAGCCGCTCCGGGCTAGCAGTCGCCGGCTGGTTGTGTAGCCCCGGGGAGGCCCCATCGCGGCCTGGATGTCGCCCACAGCCGGGGAGATGCAGCTGTGATCCGGCGGAGAAGATGGGAATGCTGAGCTGCCACTGCTGCCCGTCCTGCCCGCACCCAGCCAGCTCACATCAGTGCCAGCCCCGGGCTGCTCCTGGGAGCCCGGCTACTGTCATCAGGGGCCCCGAGGGGCCACACCGCTCCTCTCTCTGAGGACCCCCGTGTATATAGAGACCTGTGCGCCCCCTGCTGCTGCTCCTCCAGGAGGGGCATCATCCCTTACCCCATCCTCCCCTCAGTCTTCACCAGGCATGGCTGCCTAGCTGGGCCACAATGAATGGCTGAGATGGTAGAGTCCTCCCTGTGACTCGGGCTGTGTGCACATTCTGCGTCTTGTCTGCTTGCGTTTATTTTGGTGAGTTGCCCCCCCCCCTGAGGCAGTTGTTCAATGGAAGTATGTTACCAGTTGCCGGTGCTGCCCCTGGACAGGCCGGTGCCCAAACACGTCCTGAGCCGCCGCGGTGCCATCAGCTTCAGCTCCAGCTCTGCATTGTTCGGATGCCCCAACCCCAGGCAGCTGTCCCAGGTAAGATCGGCGACGTGTGACTGGCGGCTTCCTCCATCGTGTACTGACTGGGTACTGACTGTTGGGGACGCTGTAGTGGGGGGTGTTTTTTTTTTTCTTTGTTCTTCGATACTTTGTAACGGTAATTGTTGAATATGTATCTGGAACTCTACATTGTCTGCCTTTCCATCAACAACCAATCACAGTTCAGCTTTTATGTGACAGGAGCTTGTTAAGGTCCAAAACCTGCACTGTGATTGGTAGATTTCAGGGAGCGGGATAAATCAGGGCTATTATTAATGATGTATGATAGTAGTGTTGGTGGTTGGAGGGTTATACAGCAGTCTGCGTTTGGTACATGGAGGATAGGTAGAAGTCGGCCTATCTACAAGGACTCATTTGGAAAGTGCACAGATGGTGCTTGGACTAAAGCAGGGACCCTTGTCAAGGAAAGGAGTCCCTGACAATACACCAGTGGCAGTGGGCATTCTCTGGGTGGGTGCAGAGCCAAAAATTGCGATGCAAACTCTATATTGCTGCTTAGGCTGAGTTCACACTGCGTTTTTGCAGTCCGTGTAAAATATACGTTTTATGGGGGGAAAAATGGATGCAATTGTGTGTCACCTGTTTGAATCCGTTTTTCCACTGACTTCTATAAAAAATAAAGGATTGAAACGGATGCGTTTTTTTTTTTTTTTTTCAGACACAAAAGTAGTGTTGACTAAGTTTTTTCTGTCCGTTAAAAGTAACCAAATAAGAACGGATACGTTGAATGGATTTCAAAAACGCTGTGTGAACCCAGCCTTACCTCTGGGTGCCTCAGCATGCCAAACAAAACACTCAAACTTTGGATTCCAACAAATCCGAATTATTTGTGTGATTTGTAGCGTATCACTCATCTCTAATTGTAGACTGTCATACACAAGAAAGACAATGATCCCACAGCCGCCAGGGGCCATGAAGGGCCACACCACTATTTACAAGGAGGATCCCTGTGTCTATAGACGCTGCCCCAGCCTAGAGACCTATGTACCAACTCCCCGCCCCTCGCCCGCTGCTGAGAGGGGCATTCAGTACTTATTCCTGTGCCCCCATTGCCTCCAGTCTTCTCCTACTTATGGCTTTATACGTGATAGAGGTTCAGGTGTGTGGTTGCACAGAGGATTTTCATAACATATTTTAACAAAGTGTTTAACAAAAGAGATGACCGAACTCTAAGGTTGTCTGGAAAATATGGATACAGCCAATGACTTTATCCATGTTTTTCACATAGCCTTAGGGCTTTATCCAACTTCAGCAGCTACCACTAATAAAATGCCGAAAGTTCGGGTTCGGATGGACTCCAGCATGCTCCAGGTTCGCTGATCTCTGTTTAACAAAGTTCTCCTGAACACAGCTCTCTAATAGCAGCTGCAGGACTACAGTTCCCAAGAATATGGACATTTTTCATTTGCAAATTATATATAGCTGCAAAGATGAGATTTGCATACATTCCTAAGAAAGATGGAGAAGTGCTAAATAACCTCCAAAAACTGCTCTGCAAAGCAAGAAAGGCCAAAATACACTTAAAAAGCAGAATAATGGGGCTTGTAAAGCTTCCAAATACCCTATGTGAGTATGGCTGCAGGGCTTAGATTGGCAGCCATACGTGGGGTGTATGAGCTAAGAGGAGATTCAGCATCTCTGGATGCCTAAAACTGTACAACAGAAGATTCTCCAGATGCATTGGGAAATTTGTAATGCGTTCCATTAGTCAGAAGAAGGTATCCTATAACCGCCCCCCTCCCCCAGCCTGCTGGTGCCAGTTAGAGCACTGGTGGATGTCTTCCATCCTATTATGGTGGCTTGTGGATGCACTGTTTCTTTGTAGCACAGGGCTTGGGAGTTTCTCGGATCGGAGCAGAGTATCTGTCCTCCCTCTACCTGGATGAACTTTCCCTGACTTCTTTCCACAATCATAAAACATGCAAATTAGGATATATTCCTAAGTTCCATATAAGGGCGCGTTCGCACTACGAAATCCACGTGGATAACATTGCGCAGATTCAGCCGCCTGCTCCTGCTTGACTCTCCGCCCGTGCCATGGACTCCATTCTATGCCAGGGCAGATTTCGCCATCCGCCCAAAGAATTGACACGGCGTTGATTCCGTAGTTTGAACGCACCCTAACATGGAACCTACGGACGGGTAAGTGATGTAGTGGACTCTCCCTTCCGGGCATCAGGTATCAATATGACGCAAAGAGCGGGGAAAATGTTCGAATGTTCGCAGCACTGTAATGACACAGCGGCGTGGACAGGAAAAGAGTCCACTACAGGGCTTTTCTGTCCATAGGTTTGGTGATTGTTATACAGAACATGGGAATATGGGAATAAGCCCTTTCCAAGTTGACTCCCTATGAAACCAATCATATTGAGTAAGATAGGAACGGGGATTGTGTGGAAGCAGTCATATTGTGTGAGATAGGAAATTGGATTATTAACACCCCTCTGGGACAGGGACGGCTGTAAGTGATCACTAAATGCATGCTGTGCAAAAGAATCGTTGTAAATACACATGGGTGACATCTTATGTATGAATGGCTTTGTTGTGATGAGCGTAAATGGAATTTTTTTGTTCACTGACAGAAAGCAGAGATTTTACTGTATTTATAGGAATGAGTTATACTATGATTAAGCTGAGCATGAAATTGGGAAAACCCGTTGGTGGTGTAACATTGTTTCCTGTGCGGGTTTGCTTTCACAATCATAATTGTGTCTGTCTGTGGTGCAATATCCACACTACTGCTGTGGAGTAGTGGACATTGTTATAGTCATAGTTTGCTTAAATGGACGCTGTCGTTATAAGAAACCTTTTGACATGTCAAAAGTTTTTTGATCAGTCGGAGTGTTCAGACCGCGACCAATCAGAAGAACAAGACAAAAGTTCACGCACAATCGCGAACATTTATCAAGGGCTTTGCGTCTATTTTTGATCTAAGTTCTACTTATGACAGGCAAATATTTTATAGATGCAACTTTTTTTTTTTTTAATCTGCCTGTTCACCTAGAAACTAGAGATGAGCGAACCAGCCGGATTTCTGGTTCATTTGAATCAGAAATCTCGGCGGCTGACTCCTGCTGCCTGCTCCCTCCAGGAAGTGGGTGGATACATCGTAAGAAACGCCTAGAAAACTGGGATACAGCCATTGGCATTGGCTGTATCCCAGTTTTCCAGGCGTTTCTTACGATGTTTCCACCCGCTGCATGGAGGGAGCAGGCAGCGGGAGTCAGCCGCTGAGATTTCTGATTCATACGAATCAGAAATCTGGCTGGTTCGCTCATCTCTACTAGAAACTTGCCTATACCAGGATTTGTGCAAAATTTATCATTTTGTCGCACAAACAGGTTCAGGCCTACGTCTGGTCAGTACCAGGTGAATATGCTTGCACTATTTTTTTTGTGAATATTCTGCAAATATTCTATTCACAAAGGATTAAATGAGTTAACTTAGTCCTATTTGGCTGGGTAAAAAACAGACTAACACGCTGTAGAAAAATTGCTTGTTTTAGACTCTGTAGTAAACGTCCCCCTATGTGTTCACTCCTGGCTCGTGACCCAGTTGGCCTTTCAATGAAATTCTATGGGGTCTGGCTAGGTCACAGACACAGAGTGGAGTCTATGACACGCGCATCTCCGCCCGTCCCATAGACTCCATTATATGCACGGGTGGATTCTGCTGTCCATCCAAAGAATGAACCTGTCTGCGAGCGGAATCCGCAGTGGTTTTTCTGTCGAGATTCCTTAGTTTGCACGTAGGAAGGAACTACAGTTTTTAAAACCAGGCGAGGATTCAAATGGGATGGAAAATATAATGGGAGTACTTCTCTTTTCTGTTGAATCCGCTTCTGGTTTGGGCACAAAAACTGCAGTGGCAGTTTTCCAAAATAACTGCAGTGTGTGACTACTGCATTACAGTATGTTCGAGCTAAGGAATAGGCGGAATTGAAGAGAGAATTTTCCGGAGGAAAATTTCCTCATCTTGAGTTGGTGTAGAAATTCAAAGCCCCAATTCCTCTAGCGGAATCTGCCCAAAGAATTGAAAACTATCTACGGCGGAACATTCCGTGTATAAATTCTGCTGTGTAAACAACAGAGCAGAAATCCCATTGAACACAATGGGACATTGTTCTGTACATCTGACAGGCGGAATTTCAAGCCGAATACGCGTAGAATTAAGTGCGGATTCAGCTTGAAATTCCTCAAATATTTCTCAGTGTGAACATGCCCTAAGGGTATGTGAACACTACGAAATTAAAGGAGAAGTCTGGGGTCAGCCTTCCCCCCCCCCCCCCCCAAAAGAGGCGAGGAGAAGGTGGCTGAACTGGCCGCTGACAATTCATGACCCGGCTCCTCTGCTCAGACCAGGAAGCTAAAGGACCAGAAACCGGAGCGGGGTAGATTTTCAGAGTCCACGTGGCACGTTCTGCTTGAAATTCTGACTGTCCCACTGGCTCAGTGTGATTTCTCAAATGCAACCCGCTCTAAGAACTGACATGTCTGTGGGCAGATCGCGGATTGCACTTGTGAAATCACATTGAATCAATGGGACAGGTGACCCCCCCCCCCCCCCCCCCCCCCCCCCTCCTCCGCCAGTATTACAGACTACAAATGCTTATGTATAATGTATACAGGACACACTGCAGAGAGAGGCGGGGGCGCTGTTCATGAATGCACCATTAACCAAATTGCGTGTTTATTATTATTTTAAAGTGGCACTATCAGCAGGTTCGGGCCAGTGAACCTGCTGATATGCGCCAGCCTCTAATTACTGTAGGACCTCAGTGTCGGTCTTTATAAACCTGTGGGGTCCAGTACTGGGCAGACTTTTAATAATTTTCAATATGCTAATTGGCAGTTTCCGAGCATTTGGGGCGTTCCCAGTCTGCCCGGAGCACCGGCTCGGCTCATATCAGCAGGTTCACTGGCCTGAACCTGCTGAGAGTGCCGCTTTAAAGCCATTTTAGCCAATAGCAGTATGGACCTATAGGGCAGCGTATTCAGCTGACAAATGCCGCCAGTATACTCGCAGGCATTCTAATTTGATGGTAGATTATTCCATTTGATGTGTCTGTAGTGCAGAAGAGTTCATACCGGTCTGAACATTAACTTTTCCATGAAAGGAGAGTAAAAATGGAAGAACCAACAAGTGTCCTGGCATTTCGGTCTGGCGTGTTTGTTCAGCTGTCGTCTTCTCTCACAATCCTTGGTGGAGCTTCCATCACCTGTGCGGCCCTGTACTCGGTTCACACATCCCGGCTGTGTTTGCTGCTCATGTTTTGTTTGCTTTTTTACAACTGGGATTGAATCAAGTGGGGATGCTGGTTATAATATTACTTTCTTTCTCATTGGATTCATTCCCAATTTTGTGTGTGGTGGAGAGAGTCCGAGTCACAACAAGGAAAAATACACTTGAACTTTCAATCGTCTTTCAATCGTGTGGCTATATTAAAGGGGTACTCCGGCCCGGCAATATTTTTCAGATATGGCCGGGGAGGGGGTGGTTATGGATGGTGGAGGTCACTTACCTCCCCGGTTCCAGCATCGGGTGCTGGATCGCGGCACCCCGTCCCTCGGCCGCTCCCTGGTCTGACCTGTCGCACACCTGTGTGTTAAAGGGGTAGTTAAAAAAAATATTTTGCTAGAGATTTGTAATGTACTTTAAAAAAAAAAAATCTGCTGCTACCTCTGTTTATGACGGGAACTGTCCAGGGCAATAGCAAATCCCTATAGAAAATCTCTCCTGCCCTGGACAGTTCCTGTCACGGACAGAGGTAGCAGTTGAGAACAGTGTGTCAGCAGGGCAGTTTCTAGGTCATTTTGACAACAGGGCGGATCTTGATGAAAGCGCCCCCCCCTCACTCAGTTCAGCCCTGGGGAAGGAAGGGGGGCTTTTATCAAGATTCGGGTTATTAGAAAGAAGCAGTGTGTGTATTGCGGCATAGAACAGTGTTGCACCCCTGCCAAATAATGTTCCACTGAATACAAAATCATTATACAGGGACTCACAGGTGGCATCTTCTTTGATCTGACGGTCACGTTCCCTTTTCCTCCCCATCCGGCCCCGGCCTCCATGACGGTTTCTTGCAGCTACAATTCATCTCTTTAGGACCTGCCAGACAGACATCTCAGGCTCCGCACATTTCCAGCAACTTCCCCTTTTCCCACTTATAAAGTCCCAAACTATGCTGGGAAAGCTGTGTGACCTCCATTACACTGACATACAGGATGCTGGGAAAGCTGTGTGACCTCCATTACACTGACATACAGGATGCTAGGAAAGCTGTGTGACCTCCATTACACTGACATACAGGATGCTGGGTGACCACCATTACACACTGACATACAGGATGCTGGGAAAGCTGGGTGACCACCATTACACACTGACATACAGGATGCTGGGAGAGCTGGGTGACCTCCATTACACTGACATACAGGATACTGGGAGAGCTGGGTGACCTCCATTACACTGACATACAGGATACTGGGAAAGCTGGTGACTTCCATTATACACTGACATACAGGATACTGGGAAAGCTGGGTGACCTCCATTACACTGACATACAGGATGCTAGGAAAGCTGTGTGACCTCCATTACACTGACATACAGGATGCTAGGAAAGCTGTGTGACCTCCATTACACTGACATACAGGATGCTAGGAAAGCTGTGTGACCTCCATTACAGTGACATACAGGATACTGGGAAAGCTGGGTAACCTCCATTACACAGACATACAGGATACTGGGAAAGCTGGGTGACCTCCATTACACTGACATACAGGATGCTAGGAAAGCTGTGTGACCTCCATTACACTGACATACAGGATGCTGGGAGAGCTGGGTGACCTCCATTACACTGACATACAGGATGCTGGGAGAGCTGGATGACATTTAGACTTTGGCGCGAGGGGTGGGGCTTATCGCAGGGGCGGGGCTTATCACGGGATTATCGGGACATATCGGGGCTCCCTCTTTGCAGGATTCCCCCACCAGATACTCACTTCTCACCCTGCAGCCTCCAGCTCCTCTTCTGGTCCCTCCGTCCTCTTCTTGGTATCATCGTCCTCTTCTGGCCTCCGTGCAGGCAGCCACCTGTCATACAGAGGCCGCCTGCACAGGAAGCCTCTGTGTCTCTGCCCCGGCTGCTGTTTCCTTTAGCTGTGCGTACCCACGCACAGCTAAAGGTTGCTCTGGCCAGGGGATCTGGAACTTAGATTCCAGATCCCCCGGCCAGCCCTGAGGATGCGGGGGCTGCGGGCTGGGTTCTGTCGGGTGCCGCAGAGCGCCCCCTAGCTGTGGGAGCCCCGTGCGGTGGCCCGGCTCGCCCGCCCCTAGAAACGGCCCTGTGTGTCAGACTGGAAAGTATACACCACTTCCTACAGGGCATACAGCAGCCTATTATTACTGGAAGACTTGAAAATTTTTAATGGAAGTAAATTACAAATATCTGGCACTTTCTGGCTACAGTTGATTTACGTGAAAAATCATTTTGCTGAAATACCCCTTCAAGGGTATATCTGACTGATCTGTTCTTGGGTCTGCCAGCTTTAGTAACGTGTCTAGAAACTTGCAACTGGGGTCTAACTACTTTGGTTGTTTTTTCTGCTGGATATTTATATTGGTGTCTGCCCTTTCCTTGTTAGGTCACTGGTAAAGGATCGGTGACAGCTGAGACAGAAGATGATGATGGTATTGTGTGTTGTCACATTTGTATGTGTAATGTTACACTACTCGGCTGTGTAAATAAACAGTCATTTGAGTTCCTTTCATAACAGTGTGATGGTACATAATGCCAGCACTTCACAAGTGGGTGCAGTCTGACAGCATGTAGCATCTACAGCCACTAATATGTAAGGGTGCATTTTCCTTTAAGAAACTTTTGACATGTCCTAGAACGATCACTAGAACCAGCAAGGAAAGAAGCGCTTCTCTCCCCTCTTCATCTATGGGACAAAGACAATCGATCCATTATGGGACCATATTGGTCATGTGATACAGTGCCTGATGCTATGTGTGAACCCAATGGTGCGGTTTTGTACGTAAAATTGCTATCGACCTGTGGAGTGTCTACCGAAGTGAAGGATGCAAATGACTAAAACAAGCTTACAGTACAAAACATGGTGGGGGAGATTTCTCAAACAGGGTATAAAGTGAAACTGGCTCAGTTGCCCCTAGCAACCAATCAGATTCCACTTTTCACTCTCCACAGACTCTTTAGAGAATGAAAGGTGGAATCTGATTGGTTGCTAGGGGCAGCTGAGACCGTTTCACTTTACATCATGTTTGATAAATCTCCCCCATGGTGTCTTTTCTGAAGGATCTGTTCCTGTTTTAACAAAGAGAAAAATAAAATCTACAAGTGTAAACAAGCCCTTACAGCTGTCCGGTTCCTCTCACCGCCCTCAATCTTGTAAAATTGCAGTGTATCAGGTAATTCCAGATGAGAACCTAGTTCCATACAGTCACCCCATGTTCTGCCATTATGTGCATGGGTAGTCCTTCTGTTTTTTGTGGCTTTATATAATGGAGCAGATATTACAGAGCTTCTTATAGGAGAAGTCTGGTGATTTTTAAAAATTGTCAGCCGTTGGGGGGGAAACGTAATAAACAATCACTACTTGGCTCTCCCTGTGCCTTTTCAGTGCCGTTCCATTGCTCCAGGGTCTTTTTTTGGCTGCAACGTCACGACTGCCTGAGTTGATGGGCTGCCCACTCAACCAGTCAGTGACTGGGGTGGGACAACACCACACCACAGTCACCGATTGCCTGTAGGAGCAATCCATTTAGTGGGTCGGGTATTCTGTAGAAGTCTCACCCATAACTAAGGTCAGTGGCCATGCCCAACTTACTGTGTTGGGAGTGCAACACCCAAACTTGCTTCAAATTACCAATCACTGCCCGTGGTCCTCATTGATTGGCTGACTCATCAGCTGGTCATAAATATTAGGATTACAAGAAAGCTATTTAAGGTTGCCCTCACACACAGCAGATTTTTGTTTAAACCTGCCTCTGCTGTTGTTGAGCCAAAACTAAGGGCCCTGTTACACACAGCGATAATTAGACGAATCGGGACGATTATCACTCCGTGTAATATAGACAATTATCAGCCAATGAAACTATCATCGGCTCATTGTTGGTTTAGGTTTGGCCATCACTGATTTTGTCCATGCAGCCCTTACTGCCCAATTATCGAGCCGTGTTATAGGTCCAGTAAACAAGCTCCGATGTAGCAGATCGGCCCTCGTTTACTAATATGATTGGGCCGTATACTTCTGCTACCAGCTGGAGCCTCTTCTGGTCTGTATCCATATTTTCCTGGCAGCCATCTAAAATGTATCAGTGAGGAGCAAGGCCTGGGTGATCTCAGACCAGGGAAGGTAAGAATAAAAGGCAAAAAAAACAACCTCAACTACACCACCTGCCAACTATCAAAAATGTTAAGAACTTGAATAACCCCTTTAGGGTCTGTTCACACGTATAGACTCGCTGTGTAAAACTCGCACAGAACTCGTTGCCTTTTTTTTGGTGTTGAACTTGCCTGTGAAAATCAAAACTCTCATGTAAAAATCGCATCAAGCACGCAGCGAGAATACACATACATTGACTTGATAGCAATCAGTATCGCTGTGAATTTATGTGCGAGAAACTGACAGCAATAAATACGCAGAGAGTCTGTACATGTGAACAGACCCTTAATGTCATTTCTCGTGTGCCCTTGTTGTCCTGAGTGTGTACAATGTATTATGTTCTCTCCCAACTTCTGGGTAAACTCGGACGGACGTGAGTCGGAGAAGTAAAAGCGTTCATATAATGGGCAAATGCAGGTATTAAACGCCAGTTCTGAGCTTGTGAAATGTATAATTAATAAGCTTGTGTAAGAAAGAGAAACTCTTCAGTACATCATTGTGGGGGAGGAAGCTGGTGTCTCTGCTACAGATCTCTCTTGATCGCTGACGCAAGCTCTTATTTTAACATCCCTCTCTTTATTGTAAATTAGAAACATCAAGTATGGAGAGAGCAAAATGTTGGCAGAAATGTGATAAAACGCCACATCCCCCTCCCCGGCTCCACGTGTTATTTTGTCTTTTCTTCATCTGTATGACTGCAACGATACCATTGATGTCATCAGTGCACAATAGGAATTCCATAGTAGCGGGTTCTTGTGTTATATAAAGGGACAGGCTGTAAAGAACTGATAAGACTGTGTGTGTGTATGAATATAGGTATATAAATATATACTGTACATACATATGCAGTGTGTATAAACTTTTTTTTTTTTTTTTTTTTGCTGTTGCAGCCAAGTATCATTCAGATAGAGATGTTTCTCCCACTCAATCTGCACATTGCATAGGGTTCATTCATGATGCAGTAGCTAGGAAAACTCCTTTTGGCAGGGTCATACTGGGGTATATGTGTCTCGTCTATATACCTTTTATAACTTATAGGTAGCAGAAGAAACGGGATATCAGGTGAGCAGGAAAGATCCTACCTTTTCTGCTCTCCAGCGTTGGACCTTTTCTTGGTCTCTGGATATCCCCTTCAATGTCGATACACACCAAGACACCAATCATGTTTTTGGTTGTTGACATTTATGAGGCAATCTGTGAGGTGTTCCAGACTGATGGCAATATAATGTAGCATGTGGGGAACTACTACTAACTATACCCAGGGCCGTATTAACAGCTGCTGCTACCCTAGGCACTAAACCTGAAGACGTACTAAACCTTCACGTATGATCATGATTTTGTAGTTTCTGAACATCCTATTCATATTCGATCAGTCTTAGGCTGTGTTCCCACGTGCCGCATCCGCACATTACTGAATGTCACCACATGCAGCCGAAACCAGACCCTCATGCACTAACCAATAGGCATATGGCCAATAATCCTCGCAACAGCACATGACTACTAGGGACTACCATACCCCCCCAATCCCCCTTCAAAAAGACACCAGATTTACTGCCAAGTTTGAAAGGTAGGTGGGAGACTAAAGCTCCTAAAGTCAGATGGGCATGAACTTTTATCCTTTCATTCATACTTCCATTGTTCAGTCTGCAATTGTGGACCCATACATTTCAGTGGATCCCGTTCACACGTCCGTATCAGTGGCAGTTTTTCCTTTAATTTCTTAAGCCAAAGCCAGCAGTAGATTCTAAAAGAATGGAAATTATAAAGGAAGGATGTAGAGTTTTCCTTCTAGCTAGGTCCTGTTTTTACATTGGCTATGGCCTACAGTAACACCAGCTGTTCAAAGGTCAATATTTTACTTGTGGACCTTTTAGACTTGGAACATTGAATTTTTTGGCTCGTAATATCTACTACTAGGGTTAGTTACATTCAAGTTGGGACCTTAAAGTTTTGGCACAAATGCATGCAGTATTCTCGAAACATCCAACAGGACTTTATTAAACCGTTATTAAACCGGAAAAAAAAAAATTAGGAAATATCCAAGAAATGGACTTGTCCTCATGGATTGTGTGACTGTGGATCTGGAGAGAAGCAGCCTTGTAGAAATCCTTCAGTCGTTAATTCTCCAGCTGATCTGTTCCATCTTTGGCCGGTGACCCTGTGAAGGTGTGCGGCTTAACAATCTCTTTGTCCTTCTGCAAACAGGACGGGGGGGGGCTCCTACTATAACTAGCTGATGGAGAACAATGAGGAGGATGGGGAAGGACTACATGGTAATATGATAATAAAATTAACTAAAAGGAGGAAAATAAGGGAGGAATAGTATTTTTGTGTTTTTATGTTTTGTTTGTTCTGATTGCAGTGGAGAACTATATAAGTTGCCCCGACTCCATTGTCTAGTTTTACCAAAAGAAACAAATTAAACCTATTCAAATAAACTTGTACTCCAATTCCCATAACCTCTGTGATGCAGTTGCTGTTAAATGTGTCACAGTCAATGTCCCAATTGCTGTTTGGTGCTGAAGAGTAACTGGTCAATCTCCTGCTGTAGGGAACCCCCACCCCTGGATGTGGCAATCCACTGCATTCTCTCAAAGTGGTAAACATGAAGAAAAGTTCACACAGCTGGTAGCGATACATTTTTTAATGGGCCGATTTATTGGACAAAAGTGTATCTAGCTACACTCTTTGCCGATAATCAGTCCATGTAAAAGGGGCTTAAACTGCACCTGTTATGGCATATAAAAAAACCAAACCTCAAATATATAGTTAATGCTTGCATTATGTATGCTGTCTATTCTTATTTTGCTGATCCTGTGGTCCATTTAATGCCCTATTGTGCTGCTCATGCTTCTGCATTTCTCTGTGAACTGATAGGTGTTTTTTATTAGTTAGTTTACTCGTCTGCAGCAGTGGACAGGGGTGTATACAGGGGCGTGCACGGCTGCTGACCAATTGCCATTCATCTTCACTGGGTCAACTGACATCACTTCTTGCATTTTTTTGTTTAGTTTTTTTGTTTTGTATTGCTTTTTCTGTTACTTAAGACCAAATGGCCCCAGTGACAGAGCGTCAACTGCAGATTTCCAGTAAGTGAGACACCTAGTGGCGGAATGTATAGTGATGTATTTCATGTAGAAAACGGAAAAAATAAATGAAGTAAATTACAAAGATTTAGTATATCACCACCCCTGCTGGCGTACAATTATTTATTGGTAGCCACGGTGCTGAGTTAAGATTTCCAACAAACTTCCAATTAGATGCCTTGAATCGCTATCACAAAGGTGCATTACAAAGCCCCATTTCTTTATCGCCTGTGTATTGGACACTTCTGTAACTTTATGTGTAAATTCCCTATTACTGCAGTCAAGTGATTGAAAACCCTAACTAAATGCAAAACTAAAAAATGCACATAAGCGGTGGTTCCCTGTGCTCAGTCCTGGCCATGGTTTAGCAATTGTCCATGTTATATAGAAGTACAATATTGGAGTAAAGGTATTTCACTGCAGTTTAAAGGAGAAGTCCGCTGAAAATATTTATTAAAGTATTGTATTGCCCCCCAAAAGTTATACAAATCCCCAATATACACTTATTACGAGAAATTCTTATAACGTTCTTTTTTCCCCCTGCACTTACTACTGCATCAAGGCTTCACTTCCTGGATAAAATGGTGATGTCACGACCCGACTCCCAGAGCTGTGTGGGCAGTGGCTGCTAGAGAGGATGATGGCAGGGGGATGCTCAGTGACCTGCCCCCTGCCATCATCCTCTCCAGCAGCCACAGCTCTGGGAGTCTGGTCGTGATATCATTTTATCCAGGCAGGAAAAACAAAGCTCTTTTTATGTGCATTTCCCGTAATAAGTAAATATATTGGTGACTTGTATAACTTTTGGGTGCAAATGCAATACTTTTAAAGGGGTAGTGCGGCGCTAAGAAATTATTCACAAAATAACACACATTACAAAGTTATACAACTTTGTAATGTATGTTATGTATGTGAATCGCCCCCTTCCCCGTGTTCCCCCACCCCCCCACGTGGACCTGGAAGTGTAGTGTACCATACATACCTGACGCGCGTCGTCCCCGTCCCCAATCTTCTGTCAACGACGTAATCTTCGGGAGGCCGACCGAATCGCTGATGCCGCCCCCCCTCAGGGAAGGGGGCGATTCACATACATAGCGTACATTACAAAGTTGTATAACTTTGTAATGTGTGTTATTTTGAGAATAATTTCTTAGCGCCGCACTACCCCTTTAATATAAAGTTGGCCAGATTTCTCCTTTTTAACATTTCTTGTAGCATTTGGACTCTATGGGTGTCTTGTATCAGCGTTCCCCAAGAAGAGGCAGTCTTGTGTGAGGTCACTGTGGGTGCCAAGGCCACTTCTCCGGGACACTTCTGAGTTGACCCTGCACTTACATAATATTGGTACACTCATCATAAGGCCGCTGAAGTTAAGCAGGATAATAAATGGACCAGCTGTTTCTCTAATGCAGCAACAAAGCCATGAGCGGCTTATCCTGTGATTTACAAACTAATGTGTTATCTGCAAAACCTTTTAGTCATTTTTCTAAGCTGCAGTCCATTAGCCATGCAGCATATTGAACTACTTTACAATCCTTAGAGGAGACCAGTCAGAGTGGTTGGACCTGTCTTGGTGGCAGAAATGTGCTAAGATTATATTGTCAAAATGTTGACCTGTTCGTTGGTAATGGTACCATGTCATTATATGGCATAATTTATTATTCGGTTGCATATTTTTGAGCAGTGTTTTAACCATGTGGTTTGGTATTTTAACCCCTTCAAGACCGAGCCCTTTGATACACAAGTCTGAGTCAAATTAATGCTCCTCCCTGCCTTTTAAGAGCCATAGCTCTTTTATTTTTCCACCTACAGGGCTGGTTGAGGTGTCATTTTTGCGCCATGATCTCCAGTTTTTATTAATATCATACTGGTGTAACAGAATTTTTTTTCTTTTTATAATTTTTTTTTTTTCTCTGATTTATATAATAAAAAAAAAAAAATCAGCAATCCTGATGGTTTTTCTTTTTTTTTTTTTTTGTTTTTTTTTGTTAACTTGATTGACTGTGCAGGAACAATAATGTAATATCTTAATAGGACAATTCCACACGCTACGATAATTTTATTTTTTTAAATATTTTTATTTTTATAATGGGCAAGGGGGAACATGTTTGTTCTGTTAGTGAGCTATAGATCTCGGCGTTTAAGGGGTTAATGAGACACAGATGCGGGATCGCAGCTGCCTCTCATTATCCTCAGCTCCTCGGACACTGAAGTGTGCAGGACCGCTCTCACTGCAGCGGTCCCACACACGTCAAACCCTTTAAAGTGTCAGGAACGTGCATATACGTTCCTGCTGCACTTGGTATGTGTAGCAGGAACGTATATCCAGGGCTGTGGAGTCGGTAAGCCGCAGCTCCGACTCCAATTCAGACTCCTACTCCTGAATTAATGGCCAGCCATATACCAGGGGAGTTATTTATCACAGCGGCTCAGCAGCTTCTCCCTAATGTCCTACATGATCCTGGGGCGACTTCTGAGGGAATAAGGAAAGATATAAAGCAGCTTCTCCTGTGTGTGCAGTGGATGCAGCCAGTCTCCTGCCTCCATGTCCTGAACAACTCAGAACTAGACTAGATGGAACAGGTGGTCTTTTCCTGCTGACAGTCTTCTATGTTTCTAACTAAATATTCACCATACAAGAAACACTGCTAACTATGCCAGATCCCTGTAATATAGAGGTCAGCCATAGTGATATAGAAGGTCACTGTGGGGCACGCAATAGCGCGCACACACACACACACACACACACACACACTCTGCTGCAGCCATAGCATACACACACACACACACACACACCCACACAGCCTGCTGCAGCTATAGCACACAAAACACACACACAGCCTGCTGCGGTCAAAGCACACATACACACAGCCTGCTGCAGCCATAGTGTGTGTGCACGCACACACACACACACACACACACACACACCCTGCTGCAGCCATAGCACAGACACACAGCCTGCTGTAGTCATAGCAAACACACAGCCTACTGCAGCCATAGCACGCGCACACACACACACACACACACACACACACACACACACACACACACAGCTGCAGCCATAGAGCACGGAAGAAAAACACACAATCTTCTCCCAGAGAGAAAACACCACACTGAGGACAGAGGTTACAGCTACACTACTTATGTCTTCTCCTCCTCCATATTACACAGGATATCTTCATATTACACTGCTGCTCATATACAGTCATCCAGCATCCAGGAAGAGAACAGCACAGATCTCCCCCTACACAATGGATTCTTCCAGCTCAGAAACAAACTGCCAAATAGTGACCGACAACTTTTCCATGACCACTCTTATGTAATAGGGCAAGTGTCCTATTAGAATGTTGCTCATAATATATATTCATGAGCAAAACTTGTAAAGTTCATATTAAAATTCAATTCTACATATTTTTTAAAGCTGGAGTCGGTACATTTTTTTTCCGACTCCAGCCAAAGCTAACTCCGACTCCAGCCAAAACTAGCTCCAACTCCGACTCCACAGCCCTGCGTATATCCACGTATTGCTGATGTGAAGGGGTTAAGCACCTTTTACCGTAATGTCTACATTCTTCCAGCAAGTTAAAGGAGTTATCCAGGATTAGAAAAACATGGCTGCTTTCTTCCAGAAACAGAGACTCTTGCCTTCAGTTTGGGTGTAGGTGTTTCAATTAAGCTCAATTCAGTGGAACCAATTAGTGACAGGGCCGCGGAGATTCAAAGAGTTTCCCCGCTGCCGGCATGATATTGATACTTTATGCCAGGCGGGGAAACATTTCATGACAGTGCTTCCCCCGTCCGTTGGTCTCGTAATTTACGGGGCGTGTGAGTGCAGCCCTAAGGCTCTATTACACAAAGCGATTATCTGCCATATTTAGCCAGTTTTCAGCCATTATGGCCAATAATTGCTTTGTGTAATAAAAGGCTCAGATGAGTCGACATGCACTTTAGTTTTTAAATAGTTTTTTAAAAAAAATATAGTATTACATCTTGCCTAAAAATGCACCAAATTAGGAGAATCTCCTACATCAAATGCATGACATGAATGATATTTCATCTGTTATTTACTAACCTACCAAAAGTCTAGAAGTGAGAGTATGGCTGCAGGACCTGACTACATAGTTATTTTGTAGTCTGTTTCCATGGAGACACAAGTCTTTATAAAAGCTGTTGACAATGGTAGGGCATTTTGAATAATGCAATTTACTAAGCTGTTTACTATTTTCCCTTTTGATGAAGTGAAGCAGTAAAGTGACAGTTTAAAAGATATATGGAAGATATTTTATGCACTGTACCAGAAAAATTACTTTTTATTTTTTAAATTTTTTTTACTAACATGTTTTGGGGAAATGTTGGGTTAAGCTTGCGGTCTCTAGGAATCTGTTAGGTGAAAAGCTCCAAGTGGGCACCTTTATGGGTGGTATATTAGTCACTAATGCCATCTGTTGTGAGATCTACTCTATAGTCTTGTTTTATAACCCTACCCAGCAGGTGTTCTCCCGGATGTGTGCTTATTGGTGTATACATGTCATTGTAACCTGGCACAGTACTTGACAGGTCCAATAGGAAGAGATTTATTATGTCCCTAGTAATTATTATTTGTGTATTTGTATAGCTATGACTGAGCACATGTAATACCAGGAAGCTAAAGCTAGGCCTAGTTTTACAAACCTGTTTGGTCATTGAAACCCTATAAGTTATCATTATTGTTGGTGTGTATGTAATATATATATGTAAATGTATGCGTTATTTATGTACCATGCAGAATGGTGCTCCAGTATAAATTTTTCTGTGTCGTAAATAATCCTGGACTTTGGTGCATCTCTTCCATGCAGATAAATGATAGTTTCCCTGAAAATAAGACTTAGTAGAGGTTTTGGTTAATTGCTAAATACAAGGCCTCCCTGGAAGTAAGAACTAGCAATGTTTTTGTTTGGAAGCATGCCTGCCCAACGGAACACCAGGGAATGCAGCTGTGATTCATTTTAGCCCCCCAAAGTTGTCCCCTACTTTTGCCATCCGATGCAGAGCAGCTGCATGCAAGACGTGAACACTGTCACCTGCCACAAACCCTGAGGTTCCCTTCTGTGACTGTCACTTATAAATGTTCAGGCAAGGCAGCAAGAGGCCCGTTGCCATTACCGCTGTCCCCTACCGCCAGATGTAGAGTTGCACACAGTCTGCCCTTATTCTGTTGCCATACCATCTTCTGTCCCTGGTGTGCTGTAGTGAGCTCCCCCTGGTGGCTGGAAGCCACCATACAGTACGCACTGTCCCTGCTGTGTATGTGACATGTGAATTCTTCTTCATAGAAAAATAAGAGATCCCCTAAAAATAAGACTTAGCTTATCTTTGGGAGCAAAGAATATTAGACACTGCCTTATTTCCGGGGAAACACAATAGATGTCACTTGGCTTGCAAGTCTGTGAGCTGCAACTACTACATGTCCCCCTATTTCCACCATTTTGCAAATACTAAGAAACAAAAAAAAGTGGAGTATTCTCAGGATGAGCCACAGATGTCTGATTTTATATGGACCTCCGTTCTCTCACCTGCAAAGGTGCCCTATCTAGCATGGTCATATCCAGGCACAGAATAAATTGAGAGGTACCCTCACAGGCGTATCACTATGTCCATTCAATACTATGCCTGGTCCCATAATTTCCATAGCAATGAATATAATGACCTGAGCATCTATGCAATGGTCAACCACCAGGTCATATGGTGGGATGGAGAAGTCGTGAACCTCTGTTCTTTACTTAGTTCCAGGTCTCACCACTGGGACCACAGAATACAATTCTGGGATTGGGTGTTGTAAAAAGACCCTAAGGGCCATATTACGTGGGTCTGATACGCGGTGTAAGCGAGCCTGTTACATATTGTTATCAATGTCCGTGCTGGCCTCGCTTTAAAGGAGTATAATAATGATGTTTTATGCCTACCTTTCCACGCTCTCCTGTTAGGTCTCTGCGCACCACAGTTTGCGTCGAACCCCTCTCGGTATTCACAGCCTGCTCAGCCAGTCACTTACTGAGACAGCATAGTGACGCTGCCAGTGATTGGCTGAGCGGGCAGTCACTGCAGAGACACTGTCACAAGTTCCGCAGCGGTTGGGGACAGTAAGGAACACAGCCACTGCAGGAGGAGTGTTCAAAGGTAAGCAACTTAAAGGGGTACTCTAGCGAAAAGCTTTTTCCCAGTAATTGAAACACATTACAAAGTTATATAACTTCATAGTATGAATCAATCACCCATCTGCCCCCCTTCCCTATCTTTTCCCCCCCACCAGGAAGTGAAGTAAACTCATTCTTACCTAATGACTGTTGACCCCAGGCTTTTCTGTGGCAGCCATTTTGTGACAATGACATCATCAAGAGGGAGCCGGGTCTAAGCCCTGTTAAGCCAACCTCCCTTTGTCAGATGACTCGGGTTGCTCAGCTCTGATTGGCTGAGCAAGATGTAAGACATCTAACCGTTTTACAGAGTCAGTTAGACATCACAGGAGACAAATTGAATCATGGGAAAGCCCAAACCAGGAAGTGAAGAAAAATGAAGCCATCAACTGGAGCTTCAGGGACCTGCAAACAGGGGAAATTCAAACAGACAGACTCTGGGGGGATGGTAAATGTAAAAACGGTTTGTTTTTTTTCATCAGCGCCAGAGTACCCCTTATAAGCATACATTTTCTATTCAGAGTAACACTCTTTATTAGCCATCGGCCATGCATCAGCTATTACAAGGAACGATGCAGGGACAATAATTTTTAGACTTCGAAAGTCAAGGATCGCCTAATAAGCAAACACTTGCTGGCTCCCCAACTGATCGATGTCTTTATTACACTGGGCGGTGTCTGCCCCATTCAGGTAATGGCTCCATGTAATAGGGCCTTTACACAAGTGGTCCCTTTGCAGTAATAAATGTCCTATTATTTAAGGCTTACAGGAACGTGGTCGAATATGACAAGATTTTGAAATAGAGTAAATAACCTTCTATTATTTTACCTAGGGCTTATTGCAAAACAAGCCTATAGAGTACTTTCCGAACCACACTACTGACATTTTGCAACATGTACAAACTACAGCAGTGGAAATTTTTAGCCTTTAAACCTTTATCCAGAGTGTAATGATATGACCTAGTCAGGGCACTATTACTGAGGGCTGAATGTGAAATGGCATAAAAAGACAATGGGGGGGGGGGATTTACGAAGCATACGCCAGGGAGAAGGTGCAGATTTGCCCCTTTCCCCTGGCGTACACCTCCCCTACGACCCGCTTGCTCGATAGGCGGGCTGGCAGAGTTTGCGGGGGGCATGAAAGGTGGGGGAGGAGGTGTGGCCTCCTCCCGCACCTTTATTTATCATGATTTACACCTGCTCGCAGGTGTAAATCATGATCAAAATCTACACCTGCTGAAAACAGGTGTAGATTTTGTATGCCAGGCGCAGATTCAGGCACCCGGCTGGCCAGATTCACTAAGAGGCGTGCGCCTCTTAGTGTATCCTGGCGGGAGAAAGGGGGCGGGGGCGAGGCCTAATATAAGACTGGCGTACTTGTACACCGGTCTTTGTAAAATTCCCGCCCCCCCCCCCCCCCCCCCCCAATGGATTTAAGGATAATGATTAGGTAAAATATCATTGTCTTTACATAGGGAAGATGAGGACAAGCTATCTTTCCAGGGAAGTTAAATTCCCAGGCTTGTAAGGCGGTTTGGTGCACTGGGGGCGGGGCTACCACCTCGGTGTACACATTCGGCAACAGTGAACCAAAATGCCTTACTAGCCTAGGGATTTAACTACAGATTGCACAGAAACTGAGTGAAGGATCATCCTCGGCACCCTGTGTGCACTTGGGACATGCTAGATGCCTCTTACCTGCCGAAAGTTTCCCTTTTGAAGACTGTTATTAAATCATCTTTCACTTTGTAGAAATGCTAAAAAAAAAAAAAAAAAAAAAAAGGTAAGCATACTCTGCCTGTTTTGTCTGTTTTTTTTTGTTTCCCTAGACTACTCCAGCATGTTGTATTGTAACTGTTCTTGTGTACGGTGTACGTGCGGCCCATTACCACGGCACCATTATATTCTGGGCCACTTTTTATGGTTCTCTTCTCCTTGGACTGTCAGTAATCTCTGTTGAATTACAATAAATAGATTAGAAAATAAAAAGTGACCCAGCCATGGTTGATTGCAAAAATAAAATGAGCAACCCCCAAAGGTGGGGGGTAGTAACCTCTCCTCCGCGTAACACTGTGACTGTGCCAAAGAATTCTTCTCCTGCTCGCTTTCTGAGCGTGTTTTGATACTGTAGCTATTCTGTACCTGTACAGCTGGAGCCAGACGACCGCTCCCTAACTCCACCCCCCCTCCCTTTCTTGAAGTGTATGAGAAAAACAATGCTTCTATATAAGAAGTTCATAAAGCCAAATAGTCTCGTAAAATAAAGATCTTAATTAGAATTAAAGTCATAACTGTGGTAGCGAAGTAATTTTTAGTGTTTTTAGGCCGCATTTTTTTCTTGCTGAGTTAATGTCTTCTGAGGACAGCCTTCTTTACGGCTCATAGATATATATCAGTTCTACATCTCTCCTATGTAGAGTTTACAGTTCTACCAGGAAAGCCTCTCTGGTGGTAAGGGAAAGGCTCTCCGCTCCCCACGTCTCGTATTATCTTTCTAAATCCCTCTTGTGATTTAGAATTATAATGCCAAGGTCAGTCCAGCGGAATTAATCTTAGTGGATAGGACTTGTGCGGAGGGTATACACGGTCAATGTAACTTTGTGTCTAGACGTTACTATTACAGGAAGCCTTCATCTACAGGCTTCATAATTGTCTGCTTATTGATCTCTGAAGGGATTGTCAGTTATCAGTAGACATGAGTGCAACTTTTTCAGCCACTGGTAGTCAGATGCCAAACAATCGGACTCTGGCATGCTTGATTTACGCTAATGTCTAGTTATTAACATTCGTCTGAGTTTTTGCAATCCAATAAAATTCAGTATTTATTGTGAAAAATCCATACAAAATTGCAAGTTCCCTAAGAATTCTAGATGCGTTTTGGCTCACTTTGAGCCTTGATAGCAAGGCTGCAATGCCTGACTACCCACAGGTGAGGTCCTCTGCATTCCTATTCCGGGGAAATGAATAGTCCCAATCACTATACCAAGCAAGGATTGTTGGAGTAGCAGCGGTAAAAACTTATTTTTTTTTTATTTCTTTTTTTTTTTTTTTGCAGTTTTTTTTTGATAGGCTTAAATACTTTAAGGATGCGTTCACACGTAACGGATCCACAGCAGATTTCTCGCTGCGAGATCCGCTGTGGATCCCTGCCCTGTGCCCAAACTGCGAGACAAATGGGCATCCCGCTACGAGTTTGTCAGCAGCCAGCCCCGTTAGCCCCCTGGCCTCCTGAGCTTATACTTCACCTGGTCCCCACTCTGGCTTGCTTCGGTTGTCCCAGCGTCTTCTTGTCCTGCTTAGCCAATCAGTGCGCTGCGGCGGGGCAGCGCACTGATTGGCCAAGTGGGACGTGCCGGGAGCCCCGAAGCAAGCCAGAGCGGGGACCAGGTGAAGTATACACTCCACCGGCTGGGGGTTAACTGCTGGGCTGCTGACATACAGCGGGATGTGCATTCCGCGAGTTTGTCTGCCCATAAGTGTACAGGGCAGGGATCCGTTACGTGTGAACGCACCCTAAAAAGGGAATTTCCATATGGACATTTATGGAATATTCTTTGGGATCCGCAACTCGAGATTACCAGGGCATTACGGAAGTGGTGTAGCATGAGGTTCTACACTGTTAGTGGGAGCTACAAACTATGTAAAAAGTTTGCTGTTTGCAGCCACCAGAGATGAATCCGAAGCCACAAACACACCATAGAGGGTTGGGGGGGGGGTCTTGTTCTCGAGATACATGTACGTTTCAGAGTTGACTCTCATCTGTGAGACAGTTATGACCTATCCTGTGGCTATGCAACAAATATCCCCGATTTGTCATGTGGCAGACTTGTTGCCGACTGAATATCTGTTCCACGTGTCTAACTGGGGTTGCTTTGTTGGCAAACCGTTCCTGCAAGCTTTGTTCGGAAAATTTGGGCAGCCATAAAAGTTCCTGCAACAAATGTGCCACTTCAACTCTAAGTGCTCACACTTGTCCAGAGCAGGAGAAGTTTTCTATGGGGATTTGCCACTGCTCTGGACAGTTCCTGTCATGGACAGAGGTGGCAGCAGAGAGCACCATGTCGGACTGGAAAGAATACACTGCTTCCTGCAAGACATACAGCAGCTAAGTACTGGAAGACTTTAAATAGAAGTAAACGACCAATCTGTATACGACCTATCTGTATAAATGACACCAGTTCATTTAAAAGGAAAAGAAAATTGCTTCAGTTCCCCTTTAATGTTTCACCTGTAAAAACTGTGCCAATACCTTTATTACATTAACCCTTTCTGTGAAGGATAAACAGGATATGTGTATATGTAGCTATAACCTTTTTTATTTGTATGCCTTATTCTGTTTTATGTTCTGGACAACAAAGGATTTGGCGGCACATTTGCCTTATCCTGAAATGTCATGTGATGATATCTTCCTTTGCTGACTGCGGACTGCGGGCTGCTCTCTGTAATAGACAAGTTGTACGCCTTCCAATGGCTTTAAGCCGATGCCAGATTTCAGCATATGCTTCTTATTTTCCTGTGCTTGTTTGGTCCTCCGGTAACATGGTGTAACCTCTCTGGAATCAGATGAGTTAATGCTGCGGGATGGGGCTCAGTGTGTCCCTGTAATCTGCTGTTCCTCAACGTTTTTCTTCTCTGGTTTCGTTCCATTGTTGGTGAAATAATAAAAGTGCGTCAGTAGAACTCAGCCGCCTTGGCATCCTACCCAGAATGATTTAGAGTAATCTGAAGGGCTCATCATTACAATGGTGTGTGTGGTTCGCTCTTCATTGTTGAGGAATTTGCGGTGAAGTTTTAGCTTGCTGCATTAAATACTATATTGTGTGGTTTGTAGTTTTGGACACTTGCATCACTGGTGGTAAAATCCACCACTGGTTACGTGTGTCTCTGGTAAGTGTCGGCATAGCGTCGCTTTTCCATGCTGTTTACAAACCATTGAGAAGAAAGAACTATAAAAGCGTTAGAATGAAAACTTCAAAATGTGAACCCCTTATTTTATAGATTTAACACTTTCAGCTCCTCACCACAGCAGCCATAGGATTGGCTTTTACCATGCATACCCCAGCTTAAAAAGAGCTTGTCTGAGCTAAAACAGGGTTTTTGTCATTTCGCTTGCAAAGTGCCGGGGTGAAGGAGGATGAAGAAAAAAAAAAAATAAATAACATGCACTTACCTCCCTTGGCTCCAGCGCTGGTGTCCACTTACCAAGGCTCCGGTCCCTGTTGCTGGTTCAAAAAGGACCTAGGATGTGAGCTTCCATGCCCTCTCAGCCAGTACACGGCCGTACTGATGTCCCACCTCTGCCGCTGACTGGCTGAGCGGTCCAGACACGTTGCGTACCAATTAGTAAGTTCCCGGGGCCTGGAGCATTAGTAAGCGAGCACCAGCGCTGAAGCCGGGGAGGTAAGTACATGTTTGTTTTTCATCCTCCTGGCACTTTGGTAGAAAATCGGTCTGCCCGGAATTATCTTTTAAAAGGTATTAAAGTGATTGAAATAACTAATTGGTGGAGCGATTTATCTCATCATGTAAACGACAATGGTTTCAAACCACAAACAATCGCTAAATGATCTACAATCCATTGTTTAACCGATTTATCTCCAAGTGTAAAAGAACCATAAGGGGCTGTGGCCTTTCCAAGCAAGAGCATAGTCAACAGTTACTAGTATGATAAATCCAGTGCATTTTTAGCCTGTCTAGTTTAAGTTTACATTGTTTTAGTATTGAGGAGTTATCACACTGAATTCTCTACAGAATATCTGCAGCTTACATGCACATTAGTTAATTCCCAAGGTTCGGAAATGCTGCGTATCCACAAGGAAATTTGTATCTGAAGATTACATAGAATTCTTTTCTACCTTTTCGAAATCTACGTAGCCACCAGTGGCAAATCCTTATGGTTTGGTGTGGATTGTCCATTGCAGATTTATAGTCTGTAGAAAGCAGCCTTGGGGGTTGTATTGAGGCCTTTTAAAAGCCTAACTTCCTTGTATGTGGCTGAAAGAGCATTACACAGCCTATCACTAGTGCTGTAACAACATTTAAAGGGGCTCACATGCTACATTTAATGTGACTGTCCGTTTTTACATCTGATTATATATCGGCCTGCTTTACAATGAGAGCGTCATTGATGGGATGTAATGATTGTTCTCGGATCCGTTTGCCATGCATTCCTATGCTGTGACTTTAAACCATACGCACAGCGTTACAGCTTTCATTGGTTCTCTCACTACACGTTCATTGCATGAAGTTGGGCATTGTACTGTACATTAGGTGTTGTTCATCTGCGTGTTTTCCATGTTCTTACTCTTTGACAGATCTATGACCCAGGTAGTTTACTTTCTTTTGAGAAAAAAGGGCAAGTGTCTGTCTGTTCTTATATCCGTGACAGAATAAATATTTGGAAAGAAAGCCACAAGTTTCTCTTGTACATTACCAGTGCAAATATCTGACTAGCTATGGAGAGTGGGAGAAATAAACCTCTATGTTTAACCTCTTAAATTCCAGAGACATTTTAAAGGAACCTGTCATGTTGAATATACATTTCAGGGTTATAGAGCAGGAGGAGCGGAGTAGATAGATATATAGTATTGTTGGAAAGGTTCCAGGATAACTTGTCATTTATTCATGTAAATCTCTGCTTGTTCTGTGCTTAAAGGGGATATCCACAGAGCCAAAAAGGTCCTACCTGGTACTTCTGCAGACCATAGGGTTGCAGGCAATGACTAATAGCTGCCCAATGTTAAAGGAGAAGTGTGGGGATTTTGATAATCTTGCAGGAACAGGAGGGAATTTAATAACCAGTACGAACTTACCTCTCCCCGTGTCCAGGGTGAACAGAGGGACCAGCTTTGGGACCCCCGCCGGGCTTCAGGATCTCCGTGGTATACACATTCACAACCTGACTGATGGACTGGCTGCTCAGTCACTAATTGGCTGAGCAGCCAGTCCATCAGCCGGGGCAGGCATTTCTGATTGGGGTCCCGAGGGGGCGGTGCCACCACTCACCACGGCCACTGGGAGGGGTAAGGGCCTGCTTGTTATCAAATTCCCCACTGATGGATTTTCTCTTAACTATGTCAGCAACAATGGGAAGCCATTGGACATTGCGCCCGGGCATGGTTTCGCCTGCAAGCAATGCCTGCAGCATCCACAACATGCTCCCACCCCCCTCTTGTCTGGGGAAGTCATCATCACAGAGGGGAGAAGGGGAGTCCTGGAGAGCAGGAAAGGTAGGACCTTTTCTCCATATAATCTCTTTAAGTAGTATCCCTTAAGTGGGTAGCCGTACTTTAGTGATTTGACAGCTTTCTATACACCCACATATAGTAGGACTTCCCATTTCACTATGTAGCCCTGTGTAGAGATTTATATTCATAGCTATACTAATTCTTTTCCTATAAAACTATACATTGATCTGCTAAACTCCTTTTTACTGCCTGAAGCTTGGATTACATTTTCAGCATAACAGGTTCCCTTTAATTGGCCTGTATAGGCCTAAGCACTGGAGGCATACCCTTAGGGCGTGTGTTGGGTGTTTAGTCTTTTTGTTATTTTTTTCCTGAGCTCCATACCTGTGGGCAACAGCGACCTTGAAGACGAGCTCAAGATGCTTCCCTGTTACGGTGATATGCCAGCCTGTAAGTTCTTGTAGTAGCATAGCCACTAGCCTTCATTGCTTATACCGAAGACAAGTGTTGGCAAGACTTTCTGTGCCACGTTGTAGCATTGTCCCCAGGGATTATAGAGCATGTCACGGTGCCATTCTCCGCAGCCTTGTAGCTGGTTATTTTCCATCTCTGGCAATGTCCTTCTAGATGTTCAGCTTATTAAGTAAACACTCTGTGTTCTTGCCAGATCTGTGCAATGTATTTGTGCCGGTGTAGGAAGGATTCAGTGTTCCCTTTTGTAGTGTGCTCAGACGTCTTACATGGAAGGGTTTTAATGAAATCTCAATAGCGGTGGGTGAGTGACACCTGGACGTTGCAGTCATGTAGCACTACAGATTAGATGTGGAGCTGTCCCTCTGTAGCACTCAATCTGTTCCTGTGGACATTGAAGGGTCGTGGCTTTTACTGTTTATGCCTCTGATCCTGAGCATTTATTCAACATGAAGGCGATCACAATAGGAGAGATCCCTGTCATCTGTGTCCTGTTGACTACACACCTAATCATCAATCAAGCCTGGATCGGTGTGTGTATCTACTTGTAGTAGCGATGTGCGGCCAATGGCTAATGACAGGGTAAAAAAAGATAATAAACTTTGTACACACTGGTCCACACTCCCTGGTGTTCTCATCACTTCTCCCTGCAGCTGCCACCGAAGCTTCTGAGGTGGTCTCTGAAGTGACAGTCCGCTCAATGACAGCCCGCAGCCTGGAGCCGTGACGCAGATCAGGTAATGTATGCGGCGGACTGCAGGGGGTTAAAGGGGCTGCTGCGCGTATCTAACACCATTGAACGTCACACTACATGAATTCGCAACGGATTTTGCTGCAAACTCGCAGCATGAAATCTGCTGCAAATCCTGTACGTGTAAAGGCACCCGAAGACTACTTTCAAAGAGAGTAATATAGGTGCATTTCTGTGGCCTATTATGTCTGTCTTGACACTGCACTAACCCAATCATAGTGTCTGTATTACAGTCATGTGAAATTGGCCTAAAAGGGTTTTTCAGAATCACCCTAAAAGATAGGTCACCTTTCCTTATTGTAAAACCAATACAATTGATTAACATTATGGCAGTATTAGGGGTCATTCACACATCTGCAGTATTTTGCAGACTGAACCTGGAAGATTCCAGCATCATGGTTAATTATGATTTTGGGAGCTCTGATACTACTCGAAAGTCCACGCTAGTGTACTGACAAAGCCACATGGCTGTGTCAGTACACTAGCATGAACCTTTAAACGGATTAGGAGCTCCCAACGTCATAATTAATCATGAAGCTGGGAGCTCCCAGGTCCAGTCTGCACAGCACGTCCGTGTACGGACGTGTGAATGACCGCTTAGTCCAGAAGAATGAGGACTGAGTTACTTAAAGGGCATTGTTCTCAAATCCTGGCCTTGATGCCAATAGCAGCCTCACAGTCATGGCCCTGGTGTGTGTAGTGTTACAGCTGCGTTGACTGCATGAGAGATTAAGTCCTTGTCTCGTCCTCGTCACATACAGGTAAACAAGCTGTGTAGACTTTCAGTGCAATGAACACATAGTTGTATGCGCCAGGTCAGCCAGGCCACATGCTATTGTTTTACCCCATGACTTCGAGTAAATAGTCGGACCCAATCGGTGTGTATACTACTGTCCAGATAACCAGTTAATCATTCATTCACCCGAATACACGAACAGTAAAGAGACATGTTTGAAACAAAGAGGTAATCTGGCATACAGCTCATTGTGTATGCTCCTGATATGCAAAGATTGTGCAAATATGGCACACACTAGTCTTGTTCTGTAGCCAGAGATTGTACCTGCAATAAAACACCTTTGTTTGTACCCAGGCCATTAACATGGGAGTTACCTTAGACATGGGAAGCTGAAGCTGGCCATATACATATGTGCAAATGTCATAACCAAATGTGAATGGGATCTGTCGTCCTCTGAAAACTGGTGTGGTGCACTACACGTATATTTGTGATTGACACCCTATAGACATGTGCATGTATAATGCTAGGGATACACTGCAACCTGGGTGCCGTAGTGCAGCTACATTCACTCTCCGTATGTGCGGAGCTGTGTGCAACATGGTGACCTGTGTGTATCCCATCGTTATACCAAAGAGCCCTGCCCCTTATACTTGGACTACTGTAGCCCTACACCAAGCAGCCCTGCCCCTTATACTGGGACTACTGTAGCCTTATACCAAGCAGCCCTGCCCCTTATACTGGTACTACTGTAGCCTTATACCAAGCAGCCCTACTCCTTATACTGGTACTACTGAATGTATCCTTATACCAAGCAGCCCTGCCCCTTATACTGGGACTACTGTATCCTTATACCAAGCAGCCCTGCTCCTTATACTGGGACTACTGTAGCCCTACACCAAGCAGCCCTGCCCCTTATACTGGGACTACTGTAGCCTTATACCAAGCAGCCCTGCCCCTTATACTGGTACTACTGTAGCCTTATACCAAGCAGCCCTACTCCTTATACTGGTACTACTGAATGTATCCTTATACCAAGCAGCCCTGCCCCTTATACTGGGACTACTGTATCCTTATACCAAGCAGCCCTGCTCCTTATACTGGGACTACTGTAGCCCTACACCAAGCAGCCCTGCCCCTTATACTGGGACTACTGTAGCCTTATACCAAGCAGCCCTGCTCCTTATACTGGGACTACTGTATCCTTATACCAAGCTGCCTTGCTCCTTATACTGGTGCTACTGTAGCCTTACACCAAGCAGCCCTGCCCCTTATACTGGGACTACTGTAGCCTTATACCAAGCAGCCCTGCCCCTTATACTGGGACTACTGTATCCTTATACCAAGCTGCCCTGCCCCTTATACCAGTACTGTATTTTGATCACCTGTGGGTAAACCACCCCTGCATGAGCTTAACAATGACCACACGATACTGCAAAGACACTGTGTGGCCATTGTTCACCGTGTGCAAGTGTGCTTTTGCCTGCCTGCAATGATCACAATACAGTATAGTTGAGCGCCTGGGAGTGAGGAATGGTTGTACATTCACTGCTCCATGGACAATCCCTTTAAAGGGCCACAAGTTTGTGCTTTACAGTGTTTAAATAGCTTTTTACTCCCTAGAACAAGGGCACACCTGTCCTCTGGGTATTTTTAGGTATTACAAATCATTTCATTTATAAACTGAGGACAAGAGTGGTGTTTCTGGAAGAAAGCAGACCTTTTTTTTTAAATAACTAATTGCCCTTTTAAACTAGACTGGTTAAAGGTGTAAAAAGAAAATCTACAAAAGTGTAATTCTGTAAATATCCAGCCATCCATATACTTAATACCCTGTAAATGTGACACTCCCATATATTGTTACTCTCCCAGCACATGCAGCAATGCTTGACTAGTTGCATGTAAAGTCATCCGCCACTTAGTCGCTATCTTCATGAGCCTATGTATGTGTCAGTGTGACAACACACAGGCGTCCCGTCCCCCTGGTGCGGATGTGTGTACCCTGCACTGCAATGGAGCTATTTTTGTCCACTTGGACTCCAAAAGTGTAAGCACTGATGTCAATGCAGATGAGGTTAGCCTAATTTGGACAAGTGATCTACACGCAGAGTTAAACCTTCTGGACAAGACTGGTGCCAAGACTGACAGGTGTCCTTGTGACTGGGAGCGAGTCCCAGTTAGATTTATTTATTTTACCCCCTCCCCTTTAGGGACCTTTTGTACACGTCCCAGCTGAAGTTAAGATTAGTAATACATCTGCAGCCCCACTAGTATGATTACTTGTGTGATCAGGAACATAGTTTACTTTTCCTGACAGATAAACTTATGTCAGGAAGGTTTTTACTTTTTCCCTATTGGTTATGATTATTATATATTCCCATTAATGTCTTCAGTAGTCATATCAGTGCTTCAAGTGTAAGTGTGGTCTTGAGGGGAATTGTAATACTATGCACAACCTGAGGACAAGGGTGGTGCTGTCTTCAGAGGAAAGCAGCTATGTTTTCTATAACTCCTTTAAGGGTGCTGTTTCTACAAGAAATGACCACTAAGCACAGACAGTACAGTGCTGTCTATGCTGAGTGTGTGGAAATGGCACATTACCAGAAGTCATCAGAATGATGACAGAGGGTGGCCCAGGAACCAGCAGCTGCAGGAGAGCAGGACAGGTAAGTATACTTTACTCTTGTGTCCCCTGCATACCCCGGTAGAAGCGCAGTCTTGTCATTTAGGACAGATAACCACTGCAAGTTTTTATTCAGGGGAAAGTATAGACAGACAACCAAACAGCAAAATGGGGTTGGGGTGTGTAGGAGCAACAAAATAATAGACTTCAGAATTCAACTGAATGAGAGCGGAGCTACAGTAACTAGGTCTGGCCACAACACTATGAGTGCATCCAACTGCTTCTGACCCCATTTACTTTGTTTTGTGGACGCCGAACAGCTGATCGACAGGAGAGCTGCTGATAGGAGCCTGGATAGGATCCTCAATCTGTGTCACATGACCTAGATGCACTTTTAGTGCAAGTCTCCCCCATGTTCTGATATGCTCTGATATTTTTTTTTTTTTTAAAGAACACCTGTCACAAAGTCTACTGAGACTATGCTGAGAATACAATTGGATCAGAATAGGTGTTGTACGCATTACCCTCTCTTTTTATGTTAAATTTTTTTCTATCTATATTATAAAACGATCAAGTTTTTATTTTTAATACTAGGCCTAAAACTAAGCTGAGACTTCCTGTTCTGTCTGTGATAAGCAGAGGGCCACTGGAAAGTGATTTGTACAGAATTAGGCTATGTTCACACTACGTAAAACTACGGCTGTTGTTGCCGATGGCAACAACAGCCGTAGTTTTTGTGCAGTGTAACACAGCCTATTAAGCAATGGGATCCCAGCCGGAGTGTACACACATTGTGTAAGCTCCGGACGGGATCTGTGCGGCCCCGCAATGCCTGACAGGTCAGTTTTCTGTGGCCGGAATTCAGTGAATTCCGGCCGCAGAAAGACCTGTCAGTTCACACAGTAAAGCGAGCGGCTCGCTTCACTGTGCGCTATGGGAAGCTCTGATGCGGGCGCACGCTGATGCGCCCGCATCAGAGCTCTGCGGCCGGAAAGATCATCCGGCCGGTACTTAAGTACTGGCTGAGATGATCCGGCCATTCCGTGACCCGGTGGCCGGTCTCATACGTAGTGTGAACATAGCCTTACAGTGAAGGGGGGCACCAGTACATAGCAAAGACAACATATAATGATCCTAGCTCAGCCTCCCCTTCCATGTGGAGTGACCTTTGTATAGGTTACGGAGTATGCTTATTAATGTGTCCCATACAAAGAATAGGTAGTGACTAAATCCCATACCGTAAAGGGACCTCTTCAGGCAAGCCCCGGACGGATTTCATTGGCTGCTCCACTCCTGGTTTCCTAGAAGCCAAAATCAGACCCTGCCGGGCCCCTGATCCTAATCCGAACGTTTAGTTTTAGGGTTAGTGTTGGAGGTCAGATTAGAGTTACTACCAAACTGCTTAACTATCCCCTGGCCACACAACAACCCTAACCCTCAGGGTTGGTGCTAATCAGGAGGGTTAGGGTTAAAGAGGAGCTGTCACCCCCGGTGCCGGGGTGACAGGCTCCCGACCCCCTGCTAGAGCCCCTCAAACTTGATTGCGCCGCTGAGATGAGTCCGACGCTCATAGAGAATGAATGGAGCGTCGGACTTACCATTCATTCTCTATGAGCATCAGACTCATCTCAGCGGCGCGCACACCGGGCTTCCCACTGGGATATTTTCGTCCCAGCACCGGGGGTGACAGGTCCTCTTTAAGATTGGGGCTGTGAGGTGGGTTAGAACATGAGAAATCAGTGGGATGTAACCCTAATCTGACCCCCAACCCTGATACTAAACGTTCGGATTAGGGTCGAGGGTCCGGCAGGGTCTGATTTTGGCTGCTAGGAAGCCCGGTGAAGAGCAGCCAATGAAATTTGGCCGGGGCGGGGCATACCTGGAGAGGTCCCTTTTACAGTATGGGATTTAGACACTACCACAAAGAATACGGTCTGGAGATGGTCACTGTGTTTATGTCCTTGAGGCTTGCTGTAAAGCATGTTTACAGAAAAAAAAGGAAAACTGTATGGCCTCTCTTTGTTGTGTGTACAAGAGTTTAAGACAAATAAGTATGGGGATAAACAGCTAATTATAAAGACATATATACATATATACAAATGGCTACAGTGTCCCTGCCTATCCTAATCACCAGGTCCCCCTGGTGTGGGCGTCCCCAAACTTCAAATACAGGGGTGCTGTCCCTACGCTGAAGCACAGCACTGGATACACAGGTAAGTAACAATATATCAGTGGCACATAATGAGACTGTGTCACCCAAAAACGTCTGTGCCTATCAGCACATTACATAATATGGCAGGTACAAAGTAGCATGGTGGATGCAATTTATGCACTGAAAGCACTTGTGGTGCCACTGAGTCCACCACTCGGTGCCTGTGTACAGATATAAAATCAGACCCTGTCGTCGTGAGATCAACATAAGGAAGACGTCACACTTGCTCTTCCAACGCGTTTCCCCCTCCTAGTGTCATTAAGGTGGGTTCATCAGGGAAATGAAGTGTGGGTCTCATATGGAGATATATGCATTTTCTTCTATGCTGATAGTAGTAGATGCTGAATGATGCAGTAGGATACTAGTGATATATACCCCCTTGAGTCAGACTGTTATGTGTTAAGCAACGGTCCATAAATATAAGAAGGATTGCTATAATGGGACGTCAGTGCCCCAGCATCTTTGGAGACACACACATTACCCACAGACGCTGACATCTTGAACTCCCTGTGGGACTGACAACGCCATAGACCATCTACCTAACTAACCTACTAACAAAATTGGACAAACAGTGACAGCATAACCGTGGGGGATGACATCAAGTCCTCATATACTCCGCGCCTGACGTGGCATCTTGGAAGACCATTATAGCAACCCTTCTGGAATATCTAGTGATGTCCCATAGTAATCTGCAGTCTGGATCCTCTCCGAAGATTTGGGAGGGAGCAGAGCAGCAGGTTTTGTACGACGTGACTCTGTGCCCCTGTGTCTTGGCTCTTGTTGCTGCCACCCTGGGTGCAGTGCTGCCAGGAGGCGACGCTGCCCTCCGTGGTCATGTGACTGCAGTGTTAGTGCAGCTGTTTGAAGCTCAAATCACTGGGAGCCATTCTGTTTAATGTCAGAGATCGCCTGTCACTTATCGTGCCTGTCCCTGCTGCCCGAGCTACCAAAACAGGCTACCATGCAGAGCTGTGTGTGACTCGATGGGAATTACATTACTCTGGTCAATAGCTTTGATTATTATCAAGTGGATCGCTTCTAAGGTAGGAGAACACATGGCAGACTCTGTAACCTGCCCCTTTGTGACGTCTAAGGGAAAAGTCATATGAAACGGCTGGTGCTTTTATAGAGAACATTAACCTGCCGACAGCTCTGTATACCCTGGCTACTAACAGGTTGGCTGTGTAACCTGCATAAGAGTTTACAAGAAAAGGTGGTCATAAACTGGTACTAATGCTAAGCCTGCCAGATCGTCGCACCCTGTAATGGGATATGGTTACATGGCAGCTTCTGTATAACACCACTTGGCACCTTGCAGCTATGTTAAAGCTGTCACCATGTAATAACCCTAGGCTGCGGAGGTATAGGACTGTGTAACAGGTCACACCTAGGGGGCCCTTTCCTGCTCTCTATTTTTATTTTTTTGTTAATCATGAGCATCTGTAGGGTCATTGGTTTTAACAATACAACTTTTTATTGTGCTCCAGCTGTCATCACCCACAGTGACCCCTGCAAGGGAAATGTTGTTGTACTACAGGCTGGCAATTCAGATGAATAGCCTTCCATGTAATACATGACCCATGTCTGCCAGGCTACATTCTTCTTCCTGCAACCCTAGCGAATGACAAGAGGGCGCTGCACATTTCTTCAGTAGCTGCCGGAGAAGTTATGCCGGAGAAGTTATGGCTAACGTGACGTCTATTTACTTTATGGCTGCCCTTATAATAAGCCTGTCTTTAGTCTACCAGAGTTTGTGTAATTTTAGTTCATAAAAAGGGTCCTGAGAGGGGACCCCCTTTTTTTGACATCCATGTGTCCTGATAAGACTTGTGGACAAGGGTTGTCATTCTGATCCTTGTGTTAAGTTTTAAAATATCTTTTCACATACTGACCTCTAGTGGTCATTTGGGTCACTACACTGTAGAATGGTCCAATAACCAAGGTGTGATGAAATGTCGTAGAGACAAGATTGTCGGCAGGTACAGACCACCTGGTGCATCTAACAAAATAGCAGGAGACAGCACCTCTAGTGAAAAACTTGATTCTTTTATTCACATCAAGAATCATGCTTTTCATGATGGTGATGTCTAGTGATGAGCGAATACTGTTTGATCGAATAGTAAGGTATTTGATAAATATTCGATGAACGTTCAAATCCCCCTTCCCTGTTTTTGGGTTTTTTTTTTTTAGCCAATCAGCATGCAGGGAGGCTGCCACAGCCCCTTGGTGTACGTAGCATCGCGAGAAACGAGAATAACAATGATTGGATGACAGTCACATGACCCACTAACATATATACACAGGCCCTGCTGTTCTGCCCTCAGATGCGATTTGGTAGTGAAGGAGAGAACTTGGAGAGATAGTGATTTAGCTTCTGGTTAGGCAGGAGTTAATTAACCCACAACAGTCCTTTTCAGGGCTCATCAAACAGGTCAGTTCAGCAGGCTGCTGAGGGCTAAAGGATTAATATTAGATTTAATACTAATGCTGCGTTTACACAGAGCGATTATCGTTCGAATTTGAACAAAAACGATCGGATTCGAAAGATATTTGTACGTGTAAACGCAGCGAACGATCAAAGGACGAGCGAGAAATCGTTCATTTTGATCTTTGAACATGTTCTCAAATCGTCGTTGGTCGTTCGCAAAAAAATCGCAGATCGTTCCGTGTAAACAGTCATTCACTGATTTAACCTATGTGCGAGATAGGCTTAAGCGATTGCAAAACTAATTATCCGTACGATATATCGTTCTGTTTAAACGCTGATCGTTATAAGAAAAAAATTTTTTACTTCAAAATCATTAATCGGATGATCCAGGGCTGTGGAGTTTGAGTCGGGGTGTCGGAGTTGGAGATAGTTTTGGCTGGAGTCTGAGTTTGAGTCGGACCCAGCTTTGGCTGCAGTTGAAGTTGGAAAAAAATGTTCCGACTCAGACTCCAGCTTTTAAAAAATCTTTAAAAAATGTAGATTTGAATTTTGATATGAATTTTACAAGTTTTGCTCATGAATATATATTATGAGCAACATTCTAATAGGACACTGGCCCTATTACATAAGAGTGGTCATGGAAAAGTTGTCGGTCACTATTTGGCAGTTTGTTTCTGAGCTGGAAGATTCCATTGTGTGGGGGGGAGATCTGTGCTGTTTTCTTCCTGAATGCTGGGTGACTGTATATGAGCAGCAGTGTAATATGAAGATATCCTGTGTAATATAGAGGAGGAGAAGAAGACATAAGTAGTGTAGCAGTAACCTCTGTGCGCAGTGTGGTGTTTTCTCTCAGGGAGAAGATTGTGTTTTTCTTCAGTGTTCAATGGCTGCAGCTGTGTGTATGTATGTGTGTGCGTGCTATAGCTGCAGTAGGCTGTGTGTGTGCTATGACTACAACAGGCTGTGTGTGTGTGCTATGGCTGCAGCAAGCTATGTGTGTGCACACTATGGCCGCAGCAGGATGTGTGTGTGTGTGTGTGTGGTGTGCGCTATGGCTGCAGCAGGCTGTGTGTGCGCTATGGCTGCAGCAGGCTGTGTGTGTGTGTGTGTGTGCGTGCGTGCGTGTGCATGCTATGGCTGCAGCAGGCTGTGTGTGTGTGTGTGTGTGTGTGTGTGTTGTTGCGTGCCCCCACAGTGACCTTCTATATCACTATGTGTGACCCCCTGTATATCACTATGGCTGACCCCTATATCACACGGATCTGGCATTGTTAGCAGTGTTTGTGTATATGGTGAATATTTAGTCAGAAATATACTGTCAGCAGGAAAAGACCACCTGCTCCATCTAGTCTAGTTGTGAGTAGTTAAGACATGAAGGCTGGAGACTGGCTGCATCCACTGCACACACAGGAGAAGCTGCTTTATATGTTTCCTTATTCACTCAGAAGTCGCCCCAGGATCATGTAATACATTAGGGAGAAGCTGCTGAGCCAGGGTGATGAATAACTCCCCTGGTATATGACTGGCCATTTATGAAGGAGCAGGAGTCGTAGTTTGAGTCGGTCCTGATAAAATTCATGAGTCTGAGTTGGAGCTGCGGCTTACCGACTCCACAGCCCTGGTACGATCTGGCGAATTATCCCTCCGTGTAAACGCAGCATAAGACTCTTTGTCAAAGAGTAGTGCAGGCAGGCTGCTGTGCTACTGTAAGGCACTCTGTACACCAAATGCTTTCTGCTCCTGACACGTGCTAGACTGCTCGATCTTTAAAAAAAAAAAAAAAAAAGTAGTATGTGTGTTCATCCAGTGCTATGTGCTGCTATGTCATACATAAATACAAAGGGTAGTGCAAGCAGGCTGCTGTGCTACTGTAAGGCACTCTGTACACCAAGTGCTACATGCTGCTGCATGCAGTTTTATACTGCGATTTTGGGGTGTCAGATGCTTCCCCTTTTGTTCCAGTTGCATTCCAGTGGTGTTGGCATCATTTCCTGAGGTTTCATTGTGGACTTGGTGACCTCCAAGTGGTCGAATGGATGTTTTTCAATAATCGAATAATTGTTCCCATAGACTTTAATGGGATTGAATATTCTCCTGCTATTTTGTTGGATTACATCCGGACAGACGGGTCCCATATGGTGAGGCGTGCACTCTTGTTTTTCTCAATTTCTGCTATTAACCAGTGCTGTCCCATTGGATATATTGTGCTTCTGGTAAGTTTGTAAGCTGTGATGATATCTGAGCCCATTGTCAGTGCATTGGGTAGGCCAGCAAGTATGGTGTTCAGGTTTGATGACTCTCACCGGAGCAGTGGTGAGCTGCCTCCCATGTATCCTGCCAGCTTTGATGTGCTTACATATTGAGGTTGCTGACTAGGGCAAAATCTGGCCATAGAGATGATATCCGCCGACTGCATCTGTAGCCGCCTTAAAGCTGACCAAACACTTTTATACCACCGGGAGAAGGGGATGAACAGCTGTTTTAACACTGTGTGTGTGTTATGTTAATGTGCTGCAGTGCTTACTGTTACTGTAAAGAGCTGCAGATCTCTTAGCAGCATGCATCCGCACATCCACAATATATGGTCCATGCACGGGGACTGTATACTGCGGACCAGACCTTGGAACTCCCAGCATCATCATTCGTCATGATACTGGGAGCTCAAAAAAACAGTTTAAATCTTTGCACTTCCGTACTGATACGCTGTGTAAGTTCACTAGTATGAAGATTTAAACCGTTTCTCACCTACTATGTTTCCTCAGGGGTCCTCCTGTCACGTCTTCAGGTTCTCTACTGAATATTCAGCTCCATTGAAATTGTTATACCTCACACAATCTGAGGACAGGTGTGGAGCCATTTTTAGAAGAAAATTATGTTTTTCTTTTCCTGGGTAACCCCTTTAGGGCAGAAATCAGCAGGGTTCCCCACCTTTGGTGATTCATCTGTTGCAAAACTACAGTTCAGTTCAGGCATGATGGGCATTGAAATTTTCCAACCGCTAGAAGGCCAAAGGTTCCCCATCCTTGCACTAGGATATGATTCTCCCTTGCAGACTGCCTTGTATCTGCTGTCCCCTTTTCTCCATCCTGTGTGAGCTGTCCTTCAAGTATTCTCTACCCTTCTACTATCTGAGCTGGTGTGTAACTGCAGCTATCTCTAACACTCAGGTTGCTGATATGTTTGGTTTTGGTAGAGCAGAGTATGTAAATCTTTCCTTGAGGTTGCTTCCTGGGATGACTGTGACTCTGTCCTATAGAGTACCGGAGGACCGAAAGTTCTTCATCTCGGGAAGGAACCTCCAGGAAAGACTTTCCTCTGGTTTTCTTTGAGCGCATGAATATAAATATTCATAGACAGCTGACTATATAGTTTTTGTTTTGTGTTTTTTGCTTTAAAGCAAATGTACCATCAGTACATTCGCTTTAAGTCTTTTACATAGATAGAATGGTGCAGGTGCCACAGTTTTTTTTTTTTTTTTTTTTTTTTTTTTTTGAACCGTGGCCCCGTTTCCATGTATGGTGCCATTCTATTCCCGGGTACCGGCCAGGGGTGAAGCGCTGGAGGCAGTGGGAGGAGACCTCCCGCCCTTTTATGATGCGGCTTTATTGATTGTGCCTTTCTATCCATGTGAAAAACTTAAAAGCGAATGTACCATCAGTTTAAGCTTTAAGTCCAAAAATATGTTGTGTGTTTAATTCTTGACATTGGTAATTTGTGTATGTATGTATATGTGTGTATATATATATATATAATATTTTAGTTTTTTATTTTTTTTCTCTATGCTGTCTACTATATATCCAAACTCTACTGTTTTGTTTTGTTTTTTCAGAGACGTGGAGCTATTTCGTATGACAGCTCTGACCAAACTGCTTTGTACATTCGTATGCTAGGTAAGAATCTATTATAAAATGTGTCTGGCATACAATGGCCACTTCATATTACAGGATATTAGATTGGTCATTCATGTAGTCGCTTAATATGTGAAGGACTAAATGTAAAGTCAGCAGCTAATATACTGTATGTGTTGCTTAAAGAAACTGCTGCAAAATAATATTGTTGGTGTATAATTTTTTTTTTTATCTTTATATAAAAAATGTGAAGGGTTTGGATGCTCCCATTATACTGTTTCTCTGCCTTGGATCCACTTTTATTTAAAATTTTAACTAAATCTGCACTATTGGTTAGTGGTTATGGACCAAAATCCCAAGTCTATGGGATAAGATTCATTCACTTCGTATCGGACAACTTTTCCAAGCACTATATTATAAGTGTAGGTTTCTTAATTATTCTTTTTTTTTTTTTTCTTGTTTCTGTGATAACTCTGCAGATTTGTATTGTTGTATTGCAGATTTTTTGCAAATCCAAAGTCTGCAGTGTATCCTTCCTATATGGACGTACACTTTATTTGGGCTTTATTTCTTCTTTCTGCGCCACCAGAGGCCAGACGTCTCCCGTTACACTTATACTATACTGTTTGTTTTTCGCTTTAATGTTTTTAGGCTTGAAAACTTTTTTCAGTCTTGGTATTTACTGTTGTGTAAAGAATTTCATCCTTAAGGCTTGTGCAACTTTTTAGCAGCCCTGTGATTCCTTTTTTCACCATTCTAGTGTTTCAATAGTTTTCAGTACCATAGATTGTAAAGGGATTCTAAATCTTCAGAAAAAAATAAACACTACAACATACTCCTTTTTTAAAGTATACTTGTCCTTTCAAAGAGATTTGTAAACCTAGACTGTCTTGTAAATGAACCCTTCAGGTAGGTGACAAGGGGATTTTAGTGCACACATTGCTGTTATTGAGCATTATGGTGCACAGCTATTTTTTTAATTCTGTTTCAGGGGGCAGCACTAGAGCTGGGCTCTTTGCCAGTAGTACTCACATGGTCTGTCATTGTATTGCGTCTCTGGTCAATCGTAGCACCTTTCTCTGCAATGCCATGACGTGCTGGAGAGAGTGTACTGAACTGAACAGGCTGCATAGTACACTATTTATTATAGAGCATGTGGCGTGAGAAGGGGTTACTGAAGCACTGGGTTTGCAAGGTGCTATGTGAGCAGATAGAACCAGCAGCAGGATTATCGTTAGGAAAGGTTTATGCTAAACACGGACTAAGCTGCAAGTTGAAAGTTAAAGAAGAGGAGAGAAAACACTACAGCACTGTGGGCAAACAGCAGTATACACCTATGTTTAGACAAGGGGCTGCTGCTCTGAGCTTATGGGCTTTATAGATGGTCAGAGATGAGAGGGAAGCCTTGTTTTACCTTAGAGGAACAGTGTGATCATCTTCAACAGACAGGTTGGCTCACGGTTTGCAGGTACACATACCCTCTCTCCTGCACAGAGTACATGCTGAGCCCCCTCTTCCTGTAATTTTATTCTGATCTGTCTGGTACTAGAGACAGATAATTATTTGTTCCCTGACAGCAGATTACAGAAAAGTGAGACACCGAATAGTCAAGAGTCATTTTTGGTAACTGAAGCAACTTGGCCTATGTGATTCCAAACATTTGTATCACATGGAGCAAAGCTGTTTGAAACAATTGGGGAAATTTCCAGTCCTTTCAATTTCCTTAGATGTTGTGGTCACTATGCTGAGGAACAAAGTACATAAAAGTAGTCTCAGCTGGTCTAGTTCCTAACCTCATCTGGCATTTAGAATCAGCGACTTTGCCAGCTGGCTGATGCTATGGGGCTGTTTTAAGGGGGGGTTTGCTTTAGGCCCTTCAGGTTCCTTGAAAGATTTCCCATCGCTGGAATGGTAATCAATCTCATGCTTATGAATCAGGAGTCATTGGGGCAGTCCCTGGTAGATTCCCCCATCCCATCAGGAAAAGTTCTATCAAGACATTTTGGACAGTAGTTCCTTCCATCTTTGTGAGAATAGTTTTGGTTCATCCGTTTCATGTTCCAGAATAACTGCGCCCCCAATGCACACAGCAAGGACCATACAGGTGTGGTTGGGAGAGCATGACCGGCTCACACAGAGCCCTGATCGCACTGATTTATTGCTGGGTAACCTGGTGGGGGTATAATGTGAAGGCTGCCATTCATTAGGAGAGGTTTTTTTTTTTTTTTGCTGTGTGGCTATGATGTATTTTTGACCTTCTGCAAACTTGTCACTTGGTGTAGTCTGTATTATTACGTTGCTGGATTGGGCAGTGTCGTAGTTGGTTCTTTAGCATCATTTAGGATGCAATGAAGTTGTGTATTTCTTTTTCTTCCCCATGCATGGCTTCTTCTGTCGCTTACCACCAATACTATGGAGACTGTTCTAGAACTAGGTGGTGGGATAGGTGCGACAATGTGGAGGTTGACCTGTCAACAGGGATGTATATGAGCTTGTGGCTAGATAAAGCTAGTCATTACATCAAGATTCTGGCATATCAACCCTTAATTTCTATTTTATTTTTTTGTTTAATTTCTAAAGTTTTTTTTTTTTTTTTTTTTTAGTACCTAGATAGAACCTGTTTGTTAATATTAAACAAGGCTCAAAAGCCCAGGTGGTAGTCCCCACCCAGCACAGCAAGAGCTCAGGGTTGGCCATCCTATCTTCTCTTATTCACCACCTCTGTGCCCACGTGTACACCAACCACAATGTGATTGACAGTGGGCACAAAGGTGGTGAATAAGGAGACACTAACTGGACTATCCTGGGCTTTTACTCTGCTGGGGAACACCCACTGGGCACTTGAGCCTCATTTGCATATTAATAATAAAGTTTTTGTCTAGTTGCTGGGAAGGAATTTAGAGGTGTTAAAAAAACAAAACAGGGAAGCCTGGAATCGTGATGAGGAGCTTTTATTTAGTCATGGGTTTATTTACACACGACCTGAAGAGGTATTAAAAGCATGGCTGGGTAACGTTGATCACACTTATATTGGGATTTCGGGAACAATCTAGGGAGGACTAGTTGTCTGGGCTTACAGCCAGAAAGCAGACGTCATTGTAAGTCACTTCTACATAAATCACTCTGTACACTTTTATACTGTTGTGCTATATTATGTATTTTATTCCTTTTATCCTATGTCCAGTGGCCTGGAACTAATGGCATCCTAAAATAAATAATAGTAATAATACCTCAGAGCTATAATCTCCCAGTATTCCTTGCACAGATGTTGTATTTCAATGTGTAAAAAGTAAGGGTGAGCCCAATATCTGCTATTGGGAAGAACACTAGGGTTTAGTAGAGGTGTCTGGCAGCAGGGTATTACATGCCTTTGCATCCAGTCTGTTCTAGATAAGTAATGAAATGGATATTCTGGACACCACCTATATAAATGAATGTATATTGTGGATACATCACATGGGAAGCGCCCCTGCACCTGATCGAGCTGTCAATTTATTACATGTGCGTTCCATTTATTATTGTATTACATGTGTCTTACAGACCTTGTCTAACATTGCAGATTTACCTTTAATAAACTTGACAACGCCGACCTGCTAACCTGCAATGGTTAATGCCTTCTCTCCCATTCTCGTGTGTTAATACTGAGTTTTGGTATTTTGATAGGCTCTTGTGTAATTTTCAAACAGCTGAGCGCAAGTAAGTAACCGCTAGCGGGACGTACGCCATTTTCTTTCTAGTGGGAACGTACGCTGACCGGCTGAAGGCTGCCATCCCTAGGTGCTGAGGCTTGTACACTCCGCAGCATCCCTGCAGACCTAGAGATAGTGAATGGAAGGCACCGTGTACCATTCTAGCGTGGGAACATGTAGTCCAGGCTCATCTGAATGCTTAGCACTTGCTTTGACCTGGTTTGCGCAGGCTGTAGTTTTACTATGACTCTATAGGAGCATGCAGTTGCATGTTTGGATACTTTGGAATTGTGTAAGATGCTGAGGGGTGGGTGCCATGTCCTAGAGGTCTGGATGGCAGTCTGGTAACAATGTCTTCTCTTTATTGCAGGAGATGTCAGAGTAAGAAGCAGAGCTGGGTTTGAATCCGAAAGACGAGGCTCTCATCCTTACATTGATTTTCGTATTTTGCACTGTAAGTAGATAAATGTCTGCAGCCGGATTGTGGTTAATACCAGTTATGTCTGTTTCACCACTAGGTGTCGCTGTTGTCATGTTTTACCTTGTTATTTAGCTTCTCTAAACCCACGTGCTGGATAACCACAAATATCTGCATACACCACTCTGGTATCGTGTTTTGGCACTGTTTTTGTACTATTGTGGTTTGGTGCTCTCACTACCTTGGAAAGTGGTATAAGCTTCCATAATGTCTGTATTGTGTCAGTATAACAGGGAAGATACAAGAAGACCATTGTGAGTTACATCATTGTGTACTTGGATGGGTCCACCTCAGAACATTCTTTAGACTATAGAGATTTATATTGGAAATATGTTTCATTATAACTTCGTTACAGACAATATAATATAGTCCACAACTGTATGCTTAGGTTTGCAGGTTGATATTCGTTGGCTGACATGCCATGCAGACAGGAAAGATCTCCGCTGTCTATGCAGAGCGCTCCTTTCCATTTCATATGGCATGAGGATTTGTGCTGATATGCTATGTCTCTTGCATCCAGCCTGATGTGAAATGTTCTTCTTATACCTTCAGCACACTCAGAAATTGAAATATCCTTGTCTGCAAGAAACATCCGGAGGTTGTTAAGTTTTCAACGGTACTTAAGGTCTTCACGATTTTTCCGGGGTGTCACTGCACAGAATTCATTGTACATCTTAGATGATGATTACAATGGACAAGCCAAGGTAGGTGCACACATACATACAGCATCTCTTACCGAAATACCAAACCTATACATCTGTCTTTTTTCTTTTCTAGATATATAGGTTTGGTATCTATCTGCTAAATGATAATGTATTGCCCCCCCCATTGGCCGCTTTTCTTCACTCCTCCCTCAGTGATGCTGATGTTTCTCTGCTTTTCTGCCTCCCAGAAGGTTAATTCTTTTTCTCCTTTCTTCTTTTTTACAGTGTATGCTGGAAAAAGTTGGAAACTGGAATTTTGATATATTTCTTTTTGATAGATTGACGAATGGTAAGATACTTGTTTAAATGTATAATGAGTATTCTATACTTGTTTTGGTTGGCCTGTGGGTACTGAGACCCCCTCCCCCTGTGGGTAGAATTAGCTAAGAGAAATGCAGAGCTAAGCTCCTCGCTCTATAGACTTGCTATACGATCTGTCTCCTGCAAGAGAGAAGTGCTTGGCCAAGCGCTTTTCCCTGCTTGTTCTAGCGAACCATAAGAGTCTCCTCACCCAAACAGTAACGGTTTACATGGTTTCCTTGTCCACTTGCTCCTCAGTGATGTCTATGGCAACTAGAAAACAAAAATGAACATAATGTCTTGCTCTAGGCTCCTTCAGCACAGATACATATGAAAGGGGCAGACGCCGCTTGGTAGAATACGATAATATAGATTCACTCACTTTATTTTTTTTCTTTCAGGGAACAGTCTGGTTACCCTAACCTTTCACCTCTTGAGTCATAATGGTCTAATAGATCACTTCCACTTGGACATGGTGAAACTGCGTAGATTTCTAGGTAAGTTACAAATATTGCAGTGAATACCTTGTCATAAGACAATGACTGGCTTACCTTGCACATCTGGTAATGCTGTCTGTGCTTTAAGAAAATAGTACTGCAGCCTCTGTACAGCGTAGTAACAGGAGGCAGGGGGCCTTGACAGGTCAGTACAGTAGCGCAAAGATTTAAAGTGACTGTTTTTGGGTCCCACACTGCCATCATGGTTTCTGTTTCATGTATGTATGTATGTATGACACACCAGGTGTGCTTCCTCATCCAAGTCACGATTTGATATTTCCTTTTCTTTCTTTCTCCTTAGTTATGGTTCAAGAAGACTACCACAGTCAGAACCCATATCACAATGCAGTGCACGCTGCTGATGTGACTCAGGCCATGTACTGTTATTTAAAAGAACCCAAGGTAAGGAGGGCGTGACACATATGAAGACTTTCTACGCTTCTCTTAGCTAATATAGCTCATAGCTGATAGTTTTTTTTTTCCTTGCGTTAAAAATCTATGTTTCAACAAACTAGATATAAGCCACTTATTAAATAGTGTGTACCAGGGCAGTCTCCAGTAGATCTGCCCTTTAGTTCTTTGTTCTTGCTGTAGAGAATGGCGCCATGTCTCCCCTGTAATATGTGTCACTGCTTCCTTTGCAGCTTGCCAAGTCTCTCACTCCATGGGATGTCCTTTTGGGTTTAATCGCAGCTGCAACACATGATCTGGATCATCCCGGTGTGAATCAGTCTTTTTTAATAAAAACAAACCACTACTTGGCAACCTTATACAAGGCAAGTTACACAATTAAGGTTCTTTACTTATGACCGAGCAGAACAACAAATGTGCTGGTGCAGATGTGCACAAAGCTTAAAACCTATGTATTTATTTATTTTTTTTACATTTTTGCTACATTGTTGCTGTGTTCATGCCCATGATGGGTAACATCTCTGCTACTTCAGAGCCTTTGGTGTTGGTTAATTTACTATCATACTGCTTTCTATCTCCAGCTCTGCTTACATTGTTTCTGTTCTTGTCTATTTAGAATACCTCAGTATTAGAAAACCACCACTGGAGGTCAGCGGTGGGCTTGTTGCGAGAATCTGGTTTGTTTGCACACATGACTTTGGAGGAAAGGTATGTTATTTGTGGTTTTATCATCATGTGCCTCACATTATGCATATGCACATTATAATATGTATGTATTCTATGTATATGTCCATAATAATGTGGGTATGCCTGGTCCTAAAGCTTAGCCTGTTCCCTTTTATGCGGCATAGCTGCATTGCTATGACTGGTTGAACATTGAAAGGTTGGAGTTGCTGGTCAGTGTGCATGATGCAAAGCCTAGACAGTGTGATCATAGCCTTACTAATCCAGATGTTGTTGGATAATATTTTGTATTTGTGGAATATACCTTAAATTCTTTGCTCTTTTTGTGTTTAGGCAACACATGGAAAGCCAGTTAGGATCAATAATTCTCGCTACAGACATTAGTCGACAAAATGAATACCTGTCACAGTTCAGAACTCACCTGGACCGGGGCGACTTATGTCTGGAGAACGCTGGTCATCGTCATTTTATTCTGCAGGTATTTCTGCTTATCATTCATACCTGGATAGACAGGGCCAGATGCCTGAGTATTCAAAGCAAGAGCAAATAGAATCTTATCTGTCAAATCTTCACTTTTCTTGTCACGGCCAGTGTGCTGGATGCTTTTTTAGTTCCACTCTCTTTATCATAGATGGCTTTGAAGTGTGCAGACATCTGTAACCCATGCCGGACTTGGGAGCTCAGCAAGCAGTGGAGTGAAAAAGTGACAGAAGAATTCTTCTACCAAGGTAAGGCCAGGGTTAAAGGGTTTTTTTTTAATTTTATTTTTATTAATTGCTTGCCTATTCTAAGCATAGGCTATCATTATCTGTCTGCCTCTTCAGTTCCTACCAGGCTGCTGCTTTAGGCCCCCTGCACACGGCTGTCAGGAAATCCTGATCAGGAGGCCTCAAAAGGCTTCAGAGAAGCATCAGGATTTCCTGACAGTAATCAGTAATACTAGTGTACTTAGTCACTTTCTCTGCCTCGAGTACTGTAAAATCTGTTGCAGAACTACTTTTTTCTTTGTATCTGCTCTGGCAAAGAGAGTCTGAGTCTGGAGGATGTGGCATATCCATGCATTACTGGGAGAGAGCAATACAGAGGAATATACCACCCTCTTCCAGGGTGCCCCACTGTTTTAGATAACTGAGGCCACAGCTCCATTTTAGGGGACCCTTCTATAAAAATGGGATTGTCCAACTAAAGTTAAACTTGGTTTTGTCTTCCCTTCTTTGAGCCGGCAACACCCTCTGCGTTTGTGAGTGGAAACCAGGAGATGTGGGCAGTAAGTTTGTGTCTAGTAGCAAAACAAGTTTCCCATTGTAGTTATCCATGTCAGACCCTCCAGGACATTGTTCTCCAACCCATAGCTCAGTAGCTGTCGCCCAAGGCTGTCAGGATATGCTGGGAGTTTTGCAATAGCTGGAGAGCCTCAGGTTGGGGGAACAATGCTCTAGAATGTTAGCAGTGGTCTAAATATGTTGTGCTGTGTCTAGCGGGTAGCCTCTCCTCTAAAACCTGGAGTCATGAGTCCATCACCTGCTAACTGCCTGAATTATGCCGCAGTCAGTGCTGTCTCCTGCATACAACCTCCTAAAGCTTAGATCGGCAGTCAGTAGTATGGTTGCTCCATAGAGGTCACAGAACATGTGGTTATCCACATCTCCATACCAGACCCCAAGAAAGTAGCGTTTCGGCAGTTCTTCCTTCTCCTAAGAGCACTTAGCTCAATGCTGCCACTGTCACTTATGTAGACATTCATTTCACCACTTAGTGATGCTCAGCATTGGGTGTCATCTAGTACATTAGGTTACTGTATGGATCAATGAGAACTTGCCTTACAAATGTTTTTCTTTCTTAGGGGATGTGGAAAGGAAATGTAATTTGGATATCAGTCCTTTGTGCGATCGGAACACATCAAACATAGCCAACATCCAGATTGGTAAGGATAAGCCACGGCCGTGACGCATGACATGTATGTAACATTACCTGATTACAGAAGGAGGCAATAATCCTGGTGGTTTATAAAAATTACAAGGAAAGTGAGTGTAGTCTCTGAGGAGTTTTCATCAGTAGAATGTAGATTGTGGAGCAAGTGTATGGCTGCCCATAACAGGCTGTGATTTCTGTGCCCAGTTTAAACAGTATCTGTAGCACCCTTCACTGATCTATGTGCAGTTCACTGCAACCTTCTCCAAACATGGCCACTTTCTTCCAGAAACAGCCCTTCTCCTTCCTTAGTTTGGGTGTGGTCTTGCAGCTTGGTTCCGTTAAAATGAATAGAGCCAAATTGTAATACCACACACAACCCTCTAAATTTAAGCCACTGCTCCCATTTGGCAAAACTAGGGACTGCATCTATGGTGCTGACTTAGGCTTTATTGTTTCACGGACGACACAGACATGGAAAGCTTGTAGTGGAATCCCCCCCACACACACACACGGCAGCTTGTCCAATATGAAGCTGGGAGTGGGCAAACTGTATGAATATGCGAGGCACTGTAAGGAAGCACAGTGCATGTTCATACAGTTTCCCCACTCCCAGCATCATATTGGAGACGCTGCCACACAGAAAAGGGGGATTCCACTACACGCTTTCCACATCCGTGTCGTCCATGAAATACAGAACATGGAAGACTTCTAACAGAGACTCCAGCCTCCTCTAACTAGGGCTGGCAGTAAATAACCGGATCCAGAGTTGTGGATCAGCAGTGATACAGTTGCGTAGCAGCTGCTACAAACAGACAGGGCATTGGGGCATTTGAATCCTGCTGCCTGGAGAATATAGATGCAGGCCTAGGGGGGACCTATGGCTGTATTTAGGTTTTCCAGGCAGCCCTAGGGCTGTATTCATCTTCTCCAGGCAGTGGGGTTCAAATGCTGAGTGTTCACACAAACTTAAACTTACTGTAAGTTTGCTCATCTATAGCACTGGCCCCTGCTGTTCCTAACTATCAGTAATAACATCTATACAAAGAAAACCAGGATGTTTCTCAGGTGATTTTCTTGTTTCATCAGGGTTTATCACCTACCTGGTGGAGCCGTTGTTTGTGGAGTGGGCCAGATTCAGCAACACAAGGCTGTCACAGACCATGCTGGGCCACGTGGGACTAAATAAAGCCAGCTGGAAGGGAATGCTGCAGGAACGGTCCAGTAGTGAAGAGGCTGATCCTGCCTTTGATGACTGACCTATATATGTCATTTTTTTTTATTATATAAATTTTTTTTTTTTTTTTTTTTACCCTCAGGAAGTCTGCACACCATGAACCTAGAGTATGCATCACAATGGCTTTTCGATGGTATTTTTTACCGAGTGATCCATAAAGGTCTTGGTGAGAGAGAATCTATCCTGATTGCCAAGGTTACATTATAAAAAGAAAAAAAATGCCAGCATTATTTAACTCCAATTTTTCCTTTAACGTGCTCTTTTTTTTTTTTTTTTTGCCAATTTCCTTTTTTTTTATTTTTTTACACTTTTTTTTTTTTTTTTTAAACACAGCCTGAACATAGAGCAATATGCACATACCTCAGTTGGTTTTATCTTTATGAAAGCTTGAATATGCAAAGCACAGCAATGACTGACTGAAAACTGCAGGAAGCTTTTCATGTGCCACAGGTTCCCCCCCCCCCTCCTTTTTAAATCCGTTAAAGGAAAACTCTTATAATTCTTATAATCTGAAGCTATTTTTCCAGCTACTGGTGGGAATTTGCCAGACTTCATAGACTGATGTTCTAACTTCCACTTTTTGTTGACTCCTCGTTCGGAAATGTGAAGTGCCCACACTGCTTTGCTGCCACGGCAAGGAATGCTGTTTACAAATACACTGAATACTGACTGACACTTGCCTTGAAGCATGGTTGTGAAGGAACCACTAACTGGATCTTTTTGTTTCTTGTTTTTGTTTTTCTTTTCTTTTTATTTTCCTATGGTTATTTAAGAGAACAAATGTTGACTGCAATCCTTCCTCTCCCTTACAGCACCACTTCGTTTTGGAACTTTCCACATTTTGCAATATTTTTTCACTAGCATATAGCCAGGCTTCAATTCCTGAATGGTTGGAAGATTTGGCAGCATTTTATTATTATTATTTTTTATTACCATTAGTTTTAATGGCAGAATGCAAGGACTGTGTCCTGGTTGTTTTACTCAGCTATAGTGAAACGTGTTGCATGTTGGTTTTTTTTTTTTTTTTTGTTTTTTTTTTAAATACTATTTTCCACTACTGAACACTTGAACTGCACGAAAAAAAAAAAAAGGTGGAATTAATGTAAACACCATATTCAGCTCAGGGTATTTTGCCAATCTGAAATAAAGAGGGAAGGGAATTTTTTGTTTTTGTTCGGACAAGGGTACAAATGCCTTTTTTTGCTGCAGTGTGCCTGTGTGGGTGAGAGGACTGAATTGTGTGCGAGTGTGTGCATGGGATTAGTTACATGTCTACTCTGCAGGATCAGAAAGCGGCACACCAGCTTTTGCTGGACGACAACTTTCCCGATGTTTAGCAGTCCTGTATAGATAGTGGGAGTTGTAGGTCAACAAAAGCGTGCGTGTCAGCTCGCCGATCCTGCAGTCTATCTAGTTGTCACAGATAAAAAGGTTGAGTGAAATGTAACGAATTGCTAAAATGCCTTAATCTATGCACAAAGCTAAGTGACCAAATGTGTTGTGTTTTTATTTTTTTTATTTTTTTTTTTTATTATTTTCTTTATTTCCTCTCTGGACTTAGTTTTTGTTTCTTTAGTGAACTAGTTTTGTGGGATTTTGTTGTACGATAAGTTGTTTTTAGGACCAGTTGCAGGACTAATTTTAAAACTTAAACATTCCATTATTTTGTAATTTTGTTTTAAGTATAGTGAGCACAACTGTTATCTAGATAAAGACAAAAAACTGGTGCTTTTTTAGCTGATTTGTATTTTCCTTGGTATTGCTGTTAAAGACTGTTTATCATCTGTTTACAGTTTGTTGCAACAGACATTTTTTTGGGAGACGGCTTAAGCGTAAAGCCATTTGTACACGGCTTTGCCATACTCATTTTAATACGTGCCTGTTGCTGTTCAGTTTTGATGAATAAAAATAAAAGAAAATTGTTTTGTGTGTTTATTTAACTTTTCAAAATGTCATTGATTCTTTTCTACTGTTACTGTGTGTCAGGGCGCTTTAGTAGCTGCCATTAGCACAGTTATCAGCACAATAGTGTTTATTAGTTCTCTAACAATTACTTGCATGTTCATATTCAACTGATGCTGAGCAGCTTCGAAAAGCCATTTCCTCCACTATAAATGCATATAAGGAGTTCTCGGCACCATTCTTAACCCCTTCAGAACCGGGCTAATTTTCGCTTTTGCACTTTCGTTTTTTTTCCTCCTTGTGTTTAAAAGGCCATAGCACTTCCTTTTTTCCCCTACAGATCACTACAGGCCACTGATTGTACTTTGCAATGACATACTTAATTATTCCATAAAATATGCTGCAAAACCAGGAAAAAAATTATTTGTGCAGTGAAATTGAAAAGAAAACTGACATGTTATCTATGTTCCCCAGGTCGGTAGGATTACAACGATAGGCAACTTGTTTATTCTTTTTAAAAAAAAACAAATGTTCCTTTAAAATTGCTCTATGACCATGCTAATAACTCTTTTATTTGTTGAGCTATGGGGCACTCTTTATTAAAATTTTGGTGATATTTGCGCTTACGCTATTCACCGCGAGAGAATAGGAATAAGACCATTTAATAGTTCGGGCGATTATGCATGTGGCGATACCAAATATGTTTTGTTTGCTTATTTATAAAATGGGAAAAGGGGGGTGATTTAAATTTTAATTAGGGGAGGGGATTTTTTACTAACCTCTTCCCTCCCGGGCCAATTTTCATTTTTGCGTTTTTTTTCTTTTTTTCCTCCTCGTGTTTAAAAGGCCATAGCGCTTGCATTTTTTAACTTACACACACACACAACACACACACACACAAGCCCTTATTGTTTGCGCCACTAATTGTACTTTGCAATGACAGACTTGAGTTTTCCATAAAATATGCTGCAAAACCAGAAAAAAATTATATGGGCAGTGAAATAGAAAATAAAACACTATTTTTTTTATTTGGGGTGGTTTTGTGTTTACGCCATTCGCCCTATGTTCCTTTTAAAATAGCTCTATTCCCATCCTTATAACTCTGTTATCCTTTGGTCTATGGGGCTGTGTGAGGTGTCATTTTTTGAGCCATAATCTGTACTTGCTATTGGTACCTTACTTGCGTATATGCAACTTTTTGATAGTTTTTTATCACAATTCTGGATTTGATGCGACCAAAAATGTGCAATTTTGCACTTTGGAATTTTTCTGCACTTACGCCGTTTACCATGCGAGATCAGTATTGTAATAATTTAACAGTTCGGGTGAATATACACATGGCGATACCAAATTTTTTTGTTTATTTTTATTTATACAATTGGAAAGGGGGGGGGGGGGTGATTCAAACTTTTATTAGGGGAGGGGATTTTTTTATTATTAAAAACACACACACACACACACACACACTAATTAGAAGCCCCCTGGGGGACTTCTAAATACAGCACTGAGATCAGTTCTGTGTATATAATAGACACAAATGAGCAGGGAGATCTGCCAAAGAGACCACCAACAAGCAGGGGAAAAAGCCATTTAAATGCAGCTGTCAGCTTTGACAGCTGCATCTAAATGGTTAACTGCTGCAGGCTACTAATAGCAGCCGGGATCGCATGGGTTCAGAACGGGCGCTGCACGACCCCTCTGAACCGTCCCCACATCCAGTTATGTCCTGGGTCATAAAGGGGTTAAAGTGTACCTGTCATTAATACTTTCAAAATCTAAATCTGGCTGGATCTCCTGTGTTTAGTCTTCAAGAGACTGGACCTGGATTTCTTGTAAGTTCAGTTTTGTTGTGCAACAAAAAATAATGTAAATTGTAACTTACTTTATATTACATCTACTGTTAATTTAGATATTAAAATTTATAACGACAGGTACACTTTAGGCCCCGTTCCCACTGAGGAAAGGTAGCGGAATTCCGCGACGGAATTGTCCGCTGCGGAATGCCGTTAGCCTCCCGCTCATAATGGGAGGCGTGCGCTCCTGCCCTGTCCGCGCTGAAGAATGAACATGTTTATTCTTCAGCGCGTACAGAGCAGGAGCGCGCGACTCCCATTATGAGCAGGAGTCTAACGGCATTCCGCGGCGGACAATTCCGTCGCGGAATTCCGCTACCTTTCCTCAGTGGGAACGGGGCCTTAAGCAGAACATTTTTCTGGTGGTGGTGGTAGTAGTAGTTGTAGATTTTTTTTTTTTTGTGACAATCGTAAATCCAATCTTCACAAATCATTGCGGCCAGTGAGGTGGTGGCCGGTCCAGAGCCGCCACTGTCTTGCCCCTTACACATAGCGTCCAGGTCGCACATAAAGATCCCCAGACTCTGGAGGAGGCCGCAGGAACTGCAAAATAGGGGGATCGCATCGGGTTCTGGAACTGTACAGCAGGATCTGGAGGGTGCAGTGCAGACCCCTGATCCTGCTGTACAGCTCCAGTAATCATACCCAGCTGGCCCAGTCCTCCCCAGTGCCTCTCCCTCATCTATACCTGTGCTACTACACCCCTCATTTATACCTGTACTACACCCTACCTATATGGAGGCACAAATAAGCTCTCCTATACTATAGGACAGTGTTTCTCAAACTTTTCAAGCCAAGTACCCCCATGCGACGAGATGCTCCAGCCGAGTACCCCCAAGCATGCAATCCATTATAAACATTGCCTTAGGGTAGATTCACATGCACTTTTCGTAGCGAACTCCGCTGACACTCTGTACTGTTATGGCCACTGCCTATTTAACTAGTTAGCTGCCGGTCCTTGAACAGCTCATGCTTACCAGCCCGCACTCCTACCTTTTTCTTAGTCTTGCGGGTCATTGACAGCCTGCTCATCCAATCAGTGGCTGCCGCAGAACAGCGCACTGAGCAGGCCATCAGAGAGTCATGAGCCAGAGAAGCAGGCGGGTGCGCAGGCAGGTAAGCATGATATGCCCCTTTTAGCTCGGTGTGCCCCTAGAACCAGATATGTCCCCTGCAGCCCAATATCATCCAGCCACATATATCCCTTTCAGCTAGATATGCCTCTTGCACCAGGCATGTCTCATGGAGCCATATGTGCCTGAAGTCAGCTATGCCCCTTTCAGCCAGGTATGCTGTCTGTAGCTACGTATGCCCCCTGCAGTCAGATATGTTTCTAGATGACAGGTATGTCCCCTGTAGGTGGATATATCTCTTCCAGCCGAATTTGTTCCCTGAAGCTGGATATGCCCCTTTCTGCCAGATCTGTCCCATGGAGTTGGACATGTCACCCTGCAGCCAGATATCTCCCCATGTTGTCAATATGCCTCCTGCTACGCAGCCACATACCTCCCCCACTGTAGACAGATACATTCCCCATGTAGCTAGATACCGCCTCCATCTGGCCCAGATCACCTTGATGATTTCTTGCAGCTACAATTCATCTCTTGCCAGAGAAACTGCCAGACAAATATCTTAGGCTCCTGACTTTTCCTTTAATTGCCTTCCCTTTTTCCTACTTATAGGTTCCCATACAGTGGTAATTCTGCTGTTTGGTATCATCCGCAGTAAGGTGACTAGGTGTGTGGGTTGCCCCATATAGTAACAATGTCCCCTGCTGTGCCCCTATATAGTAATAATGCCTCCTGCTTTACCCCCATATAGTAAAAATACCCCCTACGTTGCCTCCATATAGTAATAATGCCTCCTGCTATGTCCCCATAGTAAATGCCCCCCTGCCTTGCTGTGCCCCCATGATACTGCCCCGAGCCCCATAGCAAAGCTCACCATTCCACTCCCCCCACTCAAACACAAAAAAGGTCTTCCTCTCTTCTCCAGCATCTGAGCCACAGGAAAAATCACGTCCTAGTACAGCGTTGCAGAGAAGGAAAGAGAGAAAGTGAAGGGGGAGAGGAAGAGAGAGAAGGTAATGGGGGTAAGGGGAAGAGGTGAGAGGTAGAGAGGAGGTAAAATGGGGAGAAAGGAGGGAAAGAGTGGTTTGTGGACCAGAAGATGGGGCCCTCACGTCCACTGGCTGCCCCCACCGCTTCTTCTGTGGGATGCAGCGAGACGTGACACAAAGCAGCAGCCGCCTCCGGTGCACACTCTTCCCCAGCGTGACCCGCGCAGGCAGAGAGGAGAAGCGGCAACGGCAGCTGGTGGACACGGGGGTGGGGGGTACGTATTCAAGAAAAACTACTTAAATGGGGGACACTGGTACAGTGGGAAGCAATACAGTTATCTCAAATGTCAGTAAAATAGTGTAGGGCTCTGCAGGGAGAAAAAAATGTTTTGGGCCATATCGCCCAGCCCTAGATGAGGGGTAACTGGGGCAGTTGGGTACAGACCCCTCCTCCTTTTCTTAACCTGGCACACATGCTCCCCAGGGACTGCAGAATAGGGTGATCAGACCTACCCCCTGATCCAGCTGTACCGCTCCAGTAATTGCAGTGATGCAATCACCCTAGTCCAGAAACCGGGATGCTATGTGTAAGGGTCAAAAGTGGCTCTGCACTGCCCCGCCGCACACCTCAGCTCTCCGGACCACTCACAATGATTTTTATTTTTTTGAAAATTGAATTTACGATTTTCACAAAAAAAATCTAAATAGATTCTAAAATTCTGGGCAAATTAATTTGATTAATCGCCCAGCCCTAGGGACAACAGAACAGCAGTTGATGCCCTGGCTCATTGCTGAAGCAGGGGGGAAAGGTTGCCCCTTTTCTTGCCTAAGACCAAGGGTCTTAACCAGCCTCCATTTTAGCCCCTCAGATCCTTATTTCTCAGAATTCTTATACTAACTCTTAAATTGCCATTTTTGTGAGCCACAGCACCTGTGCAATAGGGTTAGGAACACCCATGCTTTCATGCCATCTTACCCTCTTTCCTGCCTAAATGCCCGCTACGGAAAACACACAATTAACTTGCTGCAAATTCTGTGCGCGCTCCTGCTTGACTCTTCCCCCCCCCAAATCACATCCCATCCCATAGACCTTTGCCATAACCCTGGAGGAATTCTTTCACTGCCAGGATGTTAGATCTATTACCTTTTTTTAATACCAAATAGTGGATAAAATCTACTTGTTTAATAGATCCAGCATTAAAAGGTGAATTAGACCATATACATTGGCATACTGGTTCTGTTAGCATATACAGCAAACAAAACATCATACCCTTAAAAATGGCATGGATTTTAATTGTTTATTTTTTGTGTGCTCTTTTGGTAACTTTTCAGTTTATTACACTTGTACCATTTATTCAGAACCCTATGGGTTATCTCTAGCTTAAAAGGTATCACCTTGTCCATAGCAGCATAACTAACTGGAACAGAGGTCATAAATGTCCACTTCTCCCATTCACTCTTTAAAACCTTCAAACATTGCCAGAAACCGTTATATGCTGGTTTCATGCATGGCAGTTTTTGTGCCAAAGCCAGAAGTGGTTTAAGCAGGAAAAAGTACAGGTCCTTTTATTTTCCGTCCTATTTGAATCCACTTCTGGTTTTGACACAGACTGCTGTGTGTGAAGCTAGCATAAGTGGAGAGGTGAAAAGTTATTAAGGACAACATTAGCCCTGTCTTCACAAGGTGGCGCTTTAAAATTTTTGCTTTTGGGCTGCAGCCATATTAAAAATAAATAAATAATGAAGAGCCTATACTTACCTCTCCACACACCCCAGCATATTTTTCTTTTTATACTGTCCCACCTTGGGCTCTTTATTGTCTGACTACAGGCATACTACAAGTGCATATCATTGTAGTATGCCCATCACAGGCATAACTGATCAGACTCTGTATTAGTGTCATAGCTACTATGAGGACTCTGCAACTGCTTTGCAAAGCCCTGATGATGAACAGAGAGAGTTCTCCCTGAAGGAAATAATCTTGCCAATGACCCCTTTAATGTAATCCAGCCACAGCATTATGACCCCAAAAATCCACAAAATACAAAGTATTTTCAATTAGAGGAGTACTCCGGCGCTGATAAAAAAAAAAAAAAAAAAAAAAAAAATCATAAACATATCAATCATAAACATAGTTTTTACATTTACCATCCCTCCCGAGTCCGTCTATGTTTGAATTTCCCGCTGTTTGCAGGTCCCTGAAGCTCCAGTTGGTGTCTTCATTTTTTTTTTTTCTTTACTTCCTGGTTTGGGCTTTCCCGTGATGCACTTGTCAGATGTCTAACTGGCTCTGTAGAACTGTTAGATGGCTTACATCTTCATCGGCCAATCAGAGCCGAGTCATCTGACAAAGTGAATATATTGGATCAGTGCTGCACACCTCTGCCTTAAATTGTAGAGCCGGTGCTCAGTGGTAAATGGGTTCTTTAACCTCCAATACTGTACAGTGGAAACCACGGCACTCCACTCCACCGACCCCCCTCTTTCATACATAAAGCACAAGAGAGACCCTATGGCCTGAGGAAGGTCCTGGTTGGACCAAAACGTTGCATATTACATTGGTCTCATCTCATGTACTTTCTGTCTATGGTCGGAGTTTATACCTTGTATCACACTGTTAAATAAAACCTTCACCTATTTCTGCATGAAAAAACGAGTGCCGTGGTTTCTACTGTATCTGACAAAGTGAGGCTGGCCTAACAGGGCTTTGACCCGCCTCCCTCTTGATGATGTCATTGTCACAAAATGGCTGCCACAGAAAAGCCTGGGGTCAACAGTCATTAGGTAAGAATGAGTTTACTTCACTTCCTGGTGGGGAGGTTGAGGGGTGGAAAGATAGGGAAGGGGGGCAGATAGGCGATTGAAGCATATTACAAAAGTTATATAACTTTGTAATTTGTTTCAATTACCGGGAAAAAAGCTTTTTGCTCGAGTACCCCTTTAACCTCTGTATAAAGACCAGCATCAATATATTGTACAGATAACATGTAAACCTTATGTGAAATAAATAGAGCAGGATGGGTAAACAATCACCGTTTTATTGTACCGGCTTACATGTAACATATACAGGAACACAGCTTTAGTGTTTATTCTCCATATTTAAGTTCAAATCATAAAATCAATACAAAACTCAAAATACAATAAAATATTTAATGGGTAAAACCTTAAAATATACAAGAGGGTTTCCAGTTTCCTTTTGCTGTAATAGAAAATTCACTTAAAGCGACTCTGTACCCACAATCTGACCCACCCAAACCCCTTGTACCTTCGGATAGCTGCTTTTAATCCAAGATCTGTCCTGGGGTCCGTTCGGCAGGTGATGCAGTTATTGTCCTAAAAAAATACTTTTAAACTTGAAGCCCTGTGCCAAACGGGAGTATCTGTGCCCTAACTTTGCACCACCCCTCCATCCCTCTCCCCACCCTCTTCATCATTAGGAATGCTCCAGGCAGATTGTCTCCTATTCCCCACCTGTGTCAGCACGGCACATGGGCTGGATTCTTAAGGACCTGTGCAATGTTCAGTATGGAGAAAATGTTCCAGTGGCATTCCTAATGATAAAGAGGGAGGGGAGGAGGGACGAAGGGGTGGTGCAAAGTTAGGGCACAAATACTCCCGTTTGGCACGGGCTTCAAGTTTAAAAGTTGTTTAGGACAATAACTGCATCACCTGCCGAACGGACCCCAGGACAGATTTTGGATTAAAAGCAGCTATCCGAAGGTAGAAGTGGTTTGGGAGGGTCAGATTGTGAGTACAGAGTCGCTTTAAACTGTAATAGTGTATGGACAGTCTAGAAAAGATTGTAAGCGCTTAAGGGCTGAGATGAGCTGTATCAGGAGTTATGTGATGAGTAAGAAGATGTAGAGATTATGTGAATGATCAGAACTCTTAAAGGGGCACTGACACTAAAAGTTAACTTAAAGTACAGCAATACAAGTGAAACTGCTTATGCTCCTAGATAGTAAAGAGCAGGAGGGCGGACATCTTTCTGGAATTCCTGTCAGCCCTCCACCCCAACCCAAAGTGGCAGTGACCAGGGATAGACTCAGCTCAAGTCCCACCGAAAGGATTTGTCCAGCGTTTGTCAATAAAGCTATTTATAACAAACATTATGTATACCCTCTTTGTACTGCTTCTGCGCAGAGCTCAGGAGCAACCGCTACATGCATCACCCTGATCCCTGTAACACATCCGTGGTTTTGGCTTGACGCCGGACACTTATCTTTCCCAAATTAAAATGTATTCTTTGGTAAATTGATTTTATATTGCCATGCACAGATTTCTAAGCACATCACCCGGACACACTATACTGCAAACTGCATCAATCCATTAACACATGCAGAAATCCTTCTCTATAACACTCACTTTCATGTACCCTCCTGTGAATCTACTAAACATTACCTTCAAGCCTTTACAGCAAAGTCCAGTGTCCCAGTATCTAAAGTATTAGCATGTATAAGTAACATACCAAGAGCTTCTTTAAAAAAAAAAAAAAAAAACTTATAGGATGCATTACGAAACTCTGCTTATAGTAAAGCCACCTTGGCAGTCTCCATAGGAGAGAGGCGTCCCCCTATGGAAATCAATCTGCAACACACAACCACAGGTTCTTATAGTGGAAGCACCTTAGATGGATACCAGGTGCCTAACCCCCCTCCTCTCCTCCAATATACCCCATACAGTGGGCAATGTTACTTTGGTTCGGCACAGTTTCCCTTTAGAGTAAAATATATACTCATCTGTACCCAACATCATTGTGGTCTCATTCTTCTATAAAACCTACTTCTTTGGTACCTTTATCGAGCTATCCTGGGCTGCTCTGGTACATTCTGACAGAGATAGGAGGTAATGGATATTTGTTTGCACTCAGAGGCATACATCCAAGCTCTATGCCTCTGTATTTGCATACTCAATGATCAGAGACAGATGTATATACATACATATATACATATTAAAGCAATCCAAAAACACTCCAGCCGCTGCTTCCTTAGGGTTCAAACCTGAATAGAGGCCGTTCATACAACAGGCTTGTAATACAGAAACCTGCCTCCTACATTGTAGTAAGTTAAAGAGAACCTGTTCTTACTTTTATGCTACATTAACCACAAGTCAATGGCAGTGGGTGGCCCATGGCAGCTTCTCCCCACCCCACTGGCCTTAACTGATTTCTCCCTGTTAGAATACAGAACTATTAACTGAGGCCACCATGGACCACCCGTATTTAAAAAAAAAAAAAAAAAAAAAAAGTACAAAATTTTTCAAGGTGTTTATTTAAACAGAGACTGTGTGTGATCTCTTAAAATTTGCTTGGTGGAACTCTTCTGGTCTGATGAACTGTTCTGTAATACTATGGTCTGGCATGTCTAACAATGTAACATACAGATGAGATCTGTAAGTAGCGTGGAGATGGGGTGTAACAATGCTCCCAATGAGTCAACACTGCTTATTTCCCAAAGTATATCCCCGAGATATTTCAACACACACAAAAAACACTATAGGGAAGATTCAAAAACAAGGAAAAAGTTACTGTGAAGTTCCTATTCCTAGAAGTCCCCCATCCCAAAATATGAACATAACCAGATAGTTCATAAGTTAAATACCATTGCTGTAGAACACTTTAAGGGAAAATCCAATGAAAATTATCTAATACATCACATGCATGTAAGATCGTATTAGAACATGAACGGACACAGATTTCCAAACTGAAAGGGCTCTCCAAATGCTTATACCTAGAAATGAGTGAACCCAAGCGCGCAGCATCTGATTGCCGATGACTGAAGAAATTGGATGTAGCCCTAGGGAGTCCTGGAAAACATGGCTGTATCCATGTTTTCCAGCATCCAACTTCTACAGACACTGGTAATCAAATGCCGCACACTCAGGTTCACTCATCTCTACTTATACCCCTTTGGCACAGCGCAGAGACTTGTGTTACTTGGGGACAGACAACATTACAGTCAATGACGTTTACTTAAATATCGTGTCAGATTACCAGTAACAAATCTCTAAACAGTATTAAAAAAAAAATCTGAAACTTTTATAGAGCCCGACAGTGATCCAAAATCTTCAACGTCGCTCATGACACATCAGAAGACTGGTTTTCTCCACTCACATGAACATAAAGTGCCTTTCTGGGGTGAATGGATGAGAGGTCTGTCAATGCAACAGCCTATATTCCTTGTAATGCCTGCAGCAATATACATTCTGACTTCACAAACTACAGTACCCAAATCTTTATAAATATATCACTAGTACTCATCATCATCATCATCGCTTAGTTACTATGTACTACTATTCTACATGGCAAGACTTAGTGTTACACCTGATTGTGGGCTGTTTACCGATTCCCTCAAGGGAATAATACACCACATGTCCAAGCCCACCATCATTGTAAATACTGACAGTCACTTGTGAATTAGAAGACCCCCAAAGCTGCATTGTCATGAATGTGAAGATTCAATGAGACTCTTCATTTTCCCTGTTGATTTCAGCATGTGAGGTCCAAACTAGAAAAAAACAAAGGGTTATATGGTTATAATACACACCGATTTAGTAGAAACTCATGACATCATTCCTTCTGAATCATTTTGTACTGCAGCAGATAGTACCTATAGGACCCTTAAGACGTATGCCTAAACGTGTGCATGCTGTTTAGCAGGTTACAGGCATATCCTGTATCTCCTCTGACTGCAGAGTTTTTGTTAGAATTATTATGATATGTCATTTGTATGCTCCAAATAATAGTATATAGATTACTACATGTGCATAGCCAGCTGCAACACCTTCTCTGAGCTTAAAGGGGTACTCCGGTGGAAAAAAAATCTTTCAAATCAATCAGATTTTTTTTCCACCGGAGTACCCCTTTAATGGGTCAAGATGTCAAGTCTCCATACATTTCACTTACATCTACATGCACTTAGTAAGAAAAAAGATAGTGCCAATAGTCACAGTATACACATAGTATACTGAAGACGCTTCAAAGCTTCTCACATACCAGTGGAGGTTCTGGGAGTTTTCTCTGTTCCAAATTAGGAAAACTTTTCTTGTCCGATTCCCCATGGCTGTCACTTCTATATCTGTAAGCAAACTTCTTTTTTAAAGCTTCTGCAATGAGAGTGGCGGGGTCAGCCGGGTCACTGGGTTTAGGTTCTTCAGTCCTGTGAGAAAATAGAACACCTGGTATTAGGGATTCTAGACGAACATATAGACCTGTGTAAGATTGTTATACAAAATGACTTTATAATGTAAAGGAGTCTTAAAGAAAGTTACTTCACCCTTATTATGCCATATTCAGTTACAGATTTGGAAGGGGGGGGGGGGTGTCACCAGATCAGGATCCCCTTTATTAGGTAAAGCTGCTTCTAGCACTAGAGGATCACTGGAGGACATAGGACCACACCTATCCATGTGCTGCTTTTAGTTTTGCAAATCTGCTCTATTTTCAGAGAGGAGCCGTCAACTACAAGACAGATGTCTAGAGACCCATAGATTGGCATGGACCACAATGCCATGGACAGTCAGACATAGTCGGCTTCTAGCATGGCTGCGCCAAGTTAAAAAACACTGGATGACACAGTGCAACTATCCTGAATGACAACTACAGCAAATCCCTGCCCATATGTGGACCCAGCCTGATGGTATATACTTAGGATAGGCCGCCAATGCTTACTGGTAAAGAACTTCTGTAATATTGGTGATAAAGCTCACCTGAATGCAAATACTGCACAACATACTGAGAACACCACCACATAGACAACTCACAGCAAGAATACAGCACAACAATGCCCCACACATTTTATATTAAATGTGGAATATTACCTTATGTAAACCCTTCTCAAAACTAAACCTTAACATACAGGCTACTCCACTCTTCTTATCCCATATGGGAGCCTGAGCCTTTCCAGATCCATGCATCACTTTTCAGTGTGTGTGTGTGTGTGTGTGTGTGTGTGTGTGTGTGTGTGTGTGTGTGTGTGTGTGTGTGTGTGTGTCTGGAAGCTGTCAGAATTGTCCACACCGGCAGTGGACGTGGTTGTGGTGGCAGTGTGTAGTGAACAGGCCTAAGGACACTGCGGCTTCTTGTCACACACATAATGCAACAAGTCTTGTGTTTTGCCAGTGACATATAAAGATCTCTCAGGGAAGAAGCCTGACCTCAGGAGTAATGCTGTGCTGTCAGGCACCTCCTGCAGACATCTCTATCGATATCTTTATAAAGTCCCAAGAAGTTGTATAACGCACTGCAGTTTACTTCTACAGGAAAGGTTTTTTCCCTAATCATCATAATGATCGCTTTCAGAGGTAATCCAGTATATAGAACTTGTCTCCAATAAAAAGTATACAACACATATTAAAAATCCTCAATGTATAGTATAAGGAAATCTTTTCATCAGTTTCCTAAATATTCACTTACTGACACATGATATGGTGAGTATCGCTCAGGGTTATAAGCTGGAGTTTAGCTTAGGCTTGCTCAGTTGCACGACTAGGATTTATAAGAACCAATCTCTAAGGAGTCACTCTTGCTAGGTTGAGCACATGGGGTTTTGTTCTAGCTGCCTTCTTTCAAGGTTTTTTTTTTTTTTTTTTGCTTTTTATCAGAATTCTTCAATACCCCTTTAAAGTGTCACAAAAACACTTGTACCGTGATATACAATGTATTATAATAAAACACACCTGCGAAACTAAATGTCATGAGTTTTTATGCTATATAGATAAAATAAGAGTGCTAAATGACGGATAATACTTACCAGGACATTCAGAGCATTAGGCCATGTTCACACACTGTATGTATACACTCTGTCCGGGATCCCTTCAGCCTGCAGCACTACGTAAGTCCTGTGGAAATCATGGCCACTGAAACAACGGCCGTGATTTCCACGGAACTTATGTAGTGTGAACATAGCCTTACATAGAGAACTATGACTATAACCACATCCCACTATAACACACCATGGATAACACAGAATTCACAGCACAAGGTACCTGGCAATCCAGCAGTGTGCCATTGACTCAGCAAGAGAAAAGAAGCCTAAACCGCTTAGGAAGGAAAGAGTCAATGAGTACTGGGGCTGCATCAATATGGAATATTAGATTTGTGTGCAGCAACACAGAAATATAGTAATAAGATTATAAAACTAGGGAAATATACTTATATCTGTAAGAGAAGAATACAATCTAGAGATGTAGCCCATATAGTTATACATTCTGACAAATGTGTGACATTACCCAACACACCTGGGGGGTACGTCAGCTCTACTTCTGGACATTTTCTTTACAGAAGTCAGTCAGTATCAATACATTGTTTTAGCTACAAAAGTGACTTTCCCGTTTGACCACATAATTTACATAGCCCAAATGTATCTTTTTGGAATATCCTATGATTATCCTCATCCAATAAACCAGAGACCCATCCCTCCTTTAAAGAGAAAACAACAGGTTAGAAGACTCTGCTGAAATGTTCTTATAGGACCAGAGACGCTGAGGAAGGGAGTTTTCTTACCTTCATTCTCATCAACATTTTCCTACAAACCTCTGTTTTAATATGTTAGTAGGGTGGCTTGGCGCACTGGGGGTGGAGCTACAGCCCTCTGCAGCGATATGTCCACTCGCCACCTCCTCATGAATATTCAGACCGTGCTCTGCAGGCAACGTTTCTCTGGCCACTCATCACTGCAGACTGACTGATATTCACGAAGAGGGAAGGATCAGAGCGCTCAGTGCACCAAATCAAAATATATATAAAAAAAACAACAACAGAGGATTGCAAGAAAATGGGACAGAGAATGAAGGTAATAAAACTACCTTCTTCCTCAGCATCTCCTGCTCTGTGGGAAAGTAACTGCAGGATAGATTTTCTTCTGTTCAGTTAAGGGTCTAAGAAAAACAGACGTTACCTTTGAACTGTGCGCAACTTTACTCTATTCATGTCTTTAAGGACGTCCAACATGCTTGGCATCTCAGGCTTCTTTGGTGCATCAAGCACTGTAGTCTCTAAGCCGCTTCTCATTCCTTTCCTCTCCTTGATGAGGTCAATAGCCGATACACTGCGGTGTAAAGCAGGAGGAGGGGGAGGGGGTGGCGGTGGAGGGGGTGGTGGTGGCGGAGGTGCCCCCATAGGAGGAGCTCCAGGGATGAAAGGAGGAGTTGTAGGACTTGACACTGTAAAAAATTCCCCCCAAAAAACAAATTTTAAAAAGGATATATCCATATACACAAGCACAGACAGCTTGAGAGCAACTTATGGGTAGTATTCAAGAATGCAAAAGCAGATTGTTTCTGTTTCCCCATTTTGACTAAATCATTGTATAAATTACCATGAAGCGTGAGCGATTTTGAAAAACTACCTGCTGCCACATTTTGCTGCTCCTGGATGGTAACTATCTTGGCTATCTGGGCTCTCAGGTTGGCAAGTTCACTTTCCAGAGCATTAATCTTCTGCAGAGCTTCATTATTAGCGGCTGGCGGATCTCTGACCTCCGGATCTTCCTTCGCCAAAACAGGCATAGATGCCGGTCTCCGTAATGGGATGTCACAGTGAGCCATAGATGCCGGTCTCCGTAATGGGATGTCACAGTGAGCCATAGATGGCTGTCTCCGTAATGGGATGTCACAGTGAGCCATAGATGCCTGTGTCTGTAATGGGATGTCACAGTGAGCCATAGATGGCTGTCTCCGTAATGGGATGTCATAGTGAGCCATAGATGCCTGTCTCCGTAATGGGATGTCATAGTGAGCTATGTCATTCTCTCGTGACAATGGGTGAAGCAAGTTATTCTGTGTCCTGCAAGAAAGTTCATGTTACTATTAAAAACAGTCTCATTGGTGCATCGCTCATTCTTCATCTACAGACAGTAGCTGAGGCGAGAGTTCCCTTATAACACATTGCTCTTTACTAGAGATGAGCGAACTGGGTTTGGGTTCGATTCGATCCGAACCAGACCGTTCGGCATTTGATTAGCAGTGGCTGCTGAACTTGGATAAAGCTCTAAGGTTTTCTGGAAAACATGGATAAAGCCAAAGACTATATCCATGTTTGCACATAGCCTTAGGGATTTATCCAAGTTCAGCAGCCACCGCTAATCAAATGCCGAACGTTCGGGTGGACTCGAGCATGCTTGAGGTTCGCTCATCTCTACTCTTACATATCGGCAGATGGGTGTGAGACGGAACATGACAGGATGTGCTGCTTGTTACAGCAAATCATCAAACCTAATGCTAACATCCAGTAGATCCAGTTGAGCAGGTTCAGGTTCTCTGAAAAACGGATTAATAATGTGAGCAGCAGCACATATGGAAATGGTAGGCCAGGAGAAGTGCTAGTGATGACTGTTTACAAATGTATCTGCCATGTGCATCTAGCTTTGCTTGGGCTCTGTTCACACATGCATCATGGTTTCTGCAGATACAGATACCACTTGTTAACTCATAGTAGAGTCTATCAGGTACCAATGTGGCTTTCACTGCTTTGATAAGAATTGCACTATAACCCCAGCTTTACTGCAAAAAAGAACAGTGGGGGAGATTTATCAAACATGGTGTAAAGTGAAACTGGCTCAGTTCCCCCTAGCAACCAATCAGATTCCACCTTTCATTTTCCAAAGAGTCTGTGAGGAATGAAAGGTGGAATCTGATTGGTTGCTAGGGGCAACTGAGCCAGTTTCACTTTACACCATGTTTGATAAATCTCCCCAAGTGTCTTAAAGGGGTGTTCTGCTCAAAATAAACTTTCCATATGTTGCTATTATTACCTTTCCGTGCTCCCCCAGTGTCCTCCTATATCAGACATGTCAAATTCAGGCCCTCCAGCTGTTTTAAAACTACAATTCCCATTAAGCCTGGACAGCCAAAGCTAAAAGCTTTGGCTGTCCAGGCATGATGGGACTTTTAGTTTCGCAACAGCTGGAGGGCCTGAGTTTGACATCCCTGTCCTATATCACCTTCGGCCCCAGCTGAACGATCCTGCCTCCAGCTTGCAAGATGAAATTGCCTAGGGGGTGACAGTCGGCGCAACCAATCACTGGCAGCAGTGCTGTCCTGTCTCGGTCCGTGATTGGCTGAACGGACTGTCATCACCAAGACAAGCCCATTTCAGAAATGGAGGTGGGATTGTTCAGCTGGGACCTGAAGATGATGGGGAAGGACAATGGGTGAGCGTGGAAAGGTTGGACCAGAACCAGATTCAGAAGCTGGAGTGAATTTCTTCCCTCCTACATGCAATAACACAATACTACAATAAATCAGGAAAGGGATTAAACACAGTCAAACAATCCTGGGAATCCAGCACCCACCTGAGTCTCGCACATGGTTCTCTCTGCTCTTCTACCACCCATCCCACATCAGCAAATGAAGCTACCGCTCCGGTTGGCAGACCATTTATTGCAACGGGATATGGAACAAGCTGGGCGGGAAAAGAAAAAGGTAAAAAATCTTTAATAAGAACAACTATGCAAGACACACTGCCTTGTACGCAGCACCACCCGTGCTTAATGGAGATGCAATGAACATTGTAATTGTTGAATACATATACACAGAATAAAACATGCAACAGAGGACGATCACCACACGTAAGTCACCAGTGCTCATGTCCGATAAGTGGTCATAAAATAAAGTATTAAGTAAAACAGAACAGTAACAGGACAATACGAACCATGCATAACACACATGCATGAAAACACCAAGTGGACATGCAGCACTATGAGCACTGACCTACGGTGGCTCGGAAACTTGATCCTTCATAGAACAGATGACGCAAGTGAAGAGAGATACAGCAGTTGAAGGTTTAGTGCAATATGTATAGAAATACACTGAAAAAGCATTTCATATTACACACAATGCATTTTACTTAGCCTGAATCCTTTTTTCTTTTTTTTTTCTTGGTGCAACAAAGATATAGAGATTTCTATAGACACCCCATACACAGCGGTATTTTCAGTGTGCGACATGCAGAAATGCACAGCAAATGCCGTGAAGCCCTCGCACTGAGGCCATGTTCATACGCTGTATGAGACTGGGCGCTGTATGATCTTTAGCGGTGCAGAGTTCTCATGCGGGTGCATCCGTGCGGGCCCGCATCAGAACTCTCCACTGCACACAATGGAGCAGGCGGCCGGAGCCGCTCGCTCCACAGTGTGCACTGACAGGGTTTTCTGCGGACGCTATTCAATGAATATACGTTCTGTGAACATATCCTAAGGGTACAAAGCTATTATACAGATAAAGAACCGATCTAGAATCTGGATTATGATGGAACACTGTCATAACTGCAGAATAACTGGTGAGCTGCCGTCCCGTGCAATAATTTACATGGCAAACTGTTCTGCAGCGATTACTAGATGAAACCAATTAAAATGATCTTGCTGAGCCTCCCTGTATCATAAGCCTTAAAGGGGCAACATAGCTATTGATTTTAGCCGGTGCTGTTTAATCCTTTATTTTTACAGACAGTTCTCTAGCCTCTGCTATCAGGATATTTCTAAAGCCCCTATTACACTGGGCGACGAGAGGGAGCAAGCAAGCGCCGACCAGTAAGGTCAGCACTCACTCGCTTCTCGTTCCCCACTCGCTGATTGTTGTCTTCTATTACACAAAGCGCTTATCAGCCGTAATGGTCGCTATCTGCCAAATACAGCTGATAATCGCTTTGTGTAATAGGGCCGGAAAGATTATTACAGACGCATAGTATGTCTGGTCAGAAATTGGCTTTGACTTTAGAGGAAGGATAGGAGCAGTATTGGACTGAGGTGTCTGAAGCCCACCAGTAGAAATGACTCTGGGGGCCCATAATAAAGTTATGTGCAAATGTTACTACTTCTAGACCTTCAGGGTGCAGAAACAATAACACAAATTTACAGTGATTTCTGCAAATCTGGTGCATTTTTAGCACATAATCCAGTGGGGTGGGGAAAAGTTGTAGGCCTTCCCAATTGCCCTCAACTAACAAACACCTAAAAAAAAAAAAAAAACTTTAATCTGGTGATGTGAATGCTCCCACACCTTACACAGGCCAGGTACATCCTCTGCGAATTATAACGTTACACAGAAGTGAACTCTTCAGTCTGTACAATACGCTCATTGTTTTATCATCAACCACAACAAGGATGTCATTGTCTGGACTGTACAAGTATTCGCATCGTTCCTACATTCCCTTTACAGTCTCCTGAATAATCCACATAGGAAAACATGGTGCTTGGAATTCTTCCGTCACCTACACACACTCACATGTATAGCAGCTACATTATCCTTCATTACTACCATAGCACACTGTGTATGTGATGCTAGAATTCTGTAAGCCAACTACAAGGTGGTCTAAACTTAGGGGGCCACTCACATGTAGGCAAAATACATTCCGTATTCTTCAGACTGGAACTCAGAACTCCCGGCATCATCATTCATAATCATGTCAGGAACTCTGAAACTGTTTATATAGTCGCGTGGCTGTACTGACACAATGTGTTCGTACAACAGGGTGAAGAATTAAACAGTTCAAGCTCTCCATGAATAATAATTGGCTGAATAGTTTTTCATCCCTCCTCTTACAATTGTTATTTCTGTGCACAGTGAATAGGACTAAACATAGAAATCCCACCTCGCTCAGAGCATACAGCAGACTAGCATCATGTATCCACATCAGATCTGACCTCATACCTGGAAATGAACTCTCGGGGACTGTATGATGGGGAGGTTTGAGCCAATTTTTCGGACTATACTTCGAGATGATCCGTAGGATTTTCCTGACCAAAGTGCCTGAAATCATATTCACATATATGAAAACAATGGACTCACAAAATACTACAACTGACATGATATCACACAGAAACATTTCAATCCCACGTGAATGTTCATTTGATGAAGGTGATTTTTCTTTTTTTTGGCTTTGTTTACAACAAGGGTTCAGTTGCCTTGATGATAAAGCAGTGGACGCCTACAGCCAGCCAATGGAAATCATGACAGCAATCCAGGTAACTTCCTAGCAGTGACCACTCCAATAGACAGCCATCTCTGTAATACAAGTCTGCCAGCAGAGAATCTGCTCTGACTCATACACCGGACCATAAGCAGAACATGAAATCTATATGGCCACAGGTTGTCTTCATAATGCAACTGGATAGAGTGAATAGATCCTTATGACCTGTATGACATCACTGTTCTGTAAATAATACCGGCATCAAATAGAAGCTGAAGATCAATAACTCAAGGAAATGGTCTGCATCTCAAGGGCACGTTCACACATACTTTAACATGAATCCAGCACGAACCTAGTACATTTGGACTTTTTTGTATGTGCAGATTAGTGCCGCCGTGCTGGATTCAGAGTGACTTAAATGTGCTAGGTTACCGCTAGATCAGATGTAATCAATATAAATGAAGTGAAATCTGCAGCATCACATCTGGATTATATAAGACTGAATGAAAAACTGCCCTGTGCAGGTAACGCCACAGCAACTCAACAGGAGGGGGAGCCAAAAACAGCCAAGGCCACTGGTTTCTGTAGTTCTTTTTAAGTTTAGTTTGTAAACAACATAACACTGCAAGCTAAACAGTGTACATACCTCCAGGAGTTTGAGAGGTTGTCCCACAAAGCTATACAAGTCTAAACTAATGCATACTTTACATGTATAAGCATTTCCGAAACTGCCCTGTAGGAGAGATACAGACTTCCTAACCCCCCCCCCCCCCCCCCCCAATCTGTCTGCATTGTTTAGGGAAATAAATCACACAGTGGGTGCCAGCAAAGAAAACCTGGACTCAGCATTAATTTACTAAGGTTGCTTATGTGAAGTTATATAAAATGAGAGTTTTGCATGGGAAGTGTTATATTCAATGGCAGGAGGGACTATACTCGCCTTCCTGGCTCCCTCACTGCACTTTTGGATCACCTTATACTTTTGCATGTGTGATTTGTATGGGGCTCTCCCAAACAACCACTGACAGATGATGATGTCGTCCCTGGTCATAGGCTGTGATGGAAAATCGCCACCCGACCCTTTTGCTCTGGGAGAGCTATTCCACAGCTAGAGCTCTCTGGCTGCAGCTTACCTCTACTGCTACATTTACTGCTACCTTCCCTATTTTTATTGTGATATCCAGACCTTTAGTTCTTTCTCTATTACAATATGTACTGTGATTTCCTGTATTAGGGCCCTTGCACACTGAGTAAGAGAAGCCGAATTTACAAGCATGCTCATTCTTTGAGCGAAGAGGAGAGGGGCAAGAGAATTCAGCCTCTTTTACAGGTGTGCAAGGGCCCCCAAAGGGGTTTTCCAGAGTTAGAAAAACATGGCCACTTTCTTTCAGAGGCAACATGACTTATGTCTCTAGTTCAGGTGGGGTTTGCAATTAAGCTCCATTCACTTAAATGGAACAGAGTTACAAAACCTGCACCCAACCTGGAAACGAGAGGTGCTGTCTCGGAAAGAAAGCAGCCATGTTTTTCTAATGCTGGATAACCCCTTCACATATGTTGTTATAACATGGGATGGTTACTTACCGATTCCATGTTTTGCGTTAGTTGTAGAACCATCCTAACCAGACGTAAAAGCCAGTGCAGCATCGGACAGCACTAAATCTTGAAAGTCCTGTATAAACAGCCTGGGTGTGCAGGGAAGCTGCTGTTCCATAGTCGAGCTGGAGAGACAAACGTAAACCATTAAATCTACTGGCCCTAAAAGGAAAGGTGGCAAGGAAAAAGCAATGCTGCTTATAGCACCCAGAGGAAATACAGCGGGGAAGAGGTGTCTAACAAATCATGCATCTTATTTGTAGGATTTGTTCATAGATAATAATGTAGCATGCAGTAAGAGTGTTTAAAGGACTCTGTACCCACAATCTGACCCCCCCCAAACTGCTTGTACCTTCGGATAGCTGCTTTTAACCCAAGATCTGTCCTGGGGTCCGTTCCGCAGGCGATACAGTTATTGTCTTAATAAACAACTTTTAAACTTGCAGCCCCGTGCCCAACGGGAGTGGGCTAGATTGTGTATGCATTAGGCTGGCACAACCTCTGTCCCTCCTCATCATTAGCAATGCTCCAGGCATATTGCCTCCTATTCCCCACCTGTGTCAGCCCAGCACATGGGCTGGATCGTTAAGACATCTGTGCAAATGTTCAGCATAGAGCAAATGTTTTAGTGCCATTCCTAATGATGAAGAGGGTGGGGAGGAGGGACGGAGGGACGGAGGGGTGGTGCAAAGTTAGGGCACAGATATTCTAAGCCACGACCGTAGGGCACATTGCTGTAAGTTTAAAGGACAATAACTGCATTACCTGCCGAACGGACCCCTGGACAGTACTTGGAGCAGCTATCCAAAGGTACAAGTAGTTTGGGGGGGGGGGGGGGGTCAGATTGTGGGTACAAAGTCGCTTTAATAGTCGGAGAAGCTACTGTTATGCACTTTTAAGTTCTGCCCAGGAATCACCATACGCATAAATGTTCAAACATAAACCGATTAGCCATAAGATTAGGGTGCTTCACATGCACAATATTGCTTTTGTATGCGATCGTGTATTGCACACAGGACAACCCATAAATGTGGAATCGCAAGCACTAGCAGTCGCATCTGCGGGTGTATGAGCGCCCTTAAAACAATGGGGGGATTTATCAAACATGGTGTAAAGTGAAACTGTCTCAGTTGCCCCTAGCAACCAATCAGAATCCACCTTTCATTTTCCGAAGAGTCTGTGAGGAATGAAAAGTGGAATCTGATTGGTTGCTAGGGGCAACTGAGCCAGTTTCACTTTACACCATGTCTGATAAATCTCCCCCCATGTTCTTATGAGTGTTTTGTGGCCATGAATCTGGGTCAGAGCTTGTTTTTTAGCACAAGGTAGACCTACACAATATCAGGTTTTAAAAAGTACTTGTCACAATGGGCCACTTCTGGATAGGTAGCGAGAACCACTGCTAATCCAGAAGTTCGGGTCTCTATGCATATGGAGATCCAATGAAACTGTAATGGGTGCAATCCACTTTGAACCCAATGGGGGGGGGTCACACACATTACAGCCTCAATCCAGCATTTATGCCAAGCGAGCATGGTTTCTAGCCAACAAAAGGTAACCATACCTTCACCAGAATCTTGGAACACTCAGTAATGCATTTCCAGTGGTATCACAATCCCTAAAACGGAAAAAATCATTACACTGGAAAAGTAATGCAGTATTGGATTCAGTATAAACCTTGCTTCAAAAACCTACTTCCGGGTACGTTCATGCGTACTGGATCCGCAGCGGATGGTGCAGATTTGATGCAGTGTCCAGTTATTTAGATGAAATCTGCTGCAGAATTAATCTAAATAACTGAACACAGCATCAAATCTGCAGCATCAAATCTGCTGCCGATCCTGTACATGAGAACGCACCCTCAAAGTTGGTAACTCTTATGTGTAAGTGGAGCATCACTTAGGGTCCTATTCAACGTGCCGATGGAGACCCGATCAATAACGTAAACGAGCGCCGATCTGCTAGACGGCCCAATAATATTTTAGCGAGGGCTGCAGAGACATCGTTACCGATGTCCCTGCAGCCCTTGTTTAAACACCATACTTTACCCAAGCATGATGCCGGTCTTCTCCTGTGCTCCTTTTTCCTCCCCATCCCGCACAGCAGCAGCTTCGATGCGGCCCGTCTGAGCTGTCAGAGCGCTCAGCCAATCACTGGCCACGGTTGTCCTGGACAGTGATTGGCTGAGCGGTCTGTCAGCTAAGACAGACTGCACCGAGGCTGCTGTTGCGTGCGGGACCGCGAAAAGGAAGGAGCGCAATAGAAGACCTGCAACATGCTTAGGTAAAGCATGGTGCTCGTGAAATCGTTGGTTGCCCGCTGCGCATCGCTATTCCACGCAGCGATGTGCGGTCGGTGCCCGATGAGTTTAGGTTTGAACCTAAATAAACGATCGGCTGATCGTTGTCTCTATTCCACAGAGCGATTATTGCTCCATGGAATAGGACCCTTAGTATGCAACCTGTGACGCTCCCGCCGGTCATGCTGGGAGTTTTAGTCTTAGTACAGGTTACCAGTGACTGACCATGTTTTTTCAGGAAAACTATTCAGACCGGATATACTCCATGAGAGGAGAGAAGCTGAAGGTGAACAGCTGATAATGTAAACCTATGGTAGAAGTCATTACAGGTCATATCACAATGACAAAGTGATTGCACAAGACTAATAACCAGGGTGCCAAACAGAGACGAGACTGCCAAACTAACGACGGAAATGTACTGACGCCTGCACGGCACTAACATCACTGTGTTATTCTACCAGATGGCCATGCTATTAAGAGAAACGCATAGAATTACACTGGTCTACATTTGGGGAAAAAAAATCTGCTGACCTAAATATTTTTGCTGATTTTACCCAAATGAAAGGTGCCGATTCCATATTTGAAGGCAAAAAAATGCAATGTCAAATTTTTTCACAAATGAGAAATGTTTGATTAATTGAGCCAGTTTTAATTTTTGTGCTTTCGTTTTGTCTTCCTTGTGTGTAAAAGGCCATAGCGCTTGCAGACCCAAATGAGCCCTTATTTTTTTGCGACACCAATTATACTTTGCAATGACAGACTTAAATTTTTCCATAAAATATCCTGTGAAACCAGAAAAAAAATTTGTGCACTGAAATTGAAAAAAAGTGCAGTTCTCTATTTATTTTGAGGGGTTTTGTGTTTACACCATTCGCCATATGGTATAACTGACATGTTATCTCTGTTCCTCAAGTCGGTACTATTACAGCGATATGTAACTTGTATAAAACTTTTATTTTATTTGATGGCTTTTTAAAAAAATTTAAACTTAAAAAAATAAATAAATAAATGTTCTGCAAATTGCTCTATTAGGCCCCGTTCCCACTGAGGAAAGGTAGCGGAATTCCGCGACGGAATTGTCTGCCGCGGAATGCCGTTAGCCTCCCGCTCATAATGGGAGTCTATGGGAGGCGCGCGCTCCTGCCCTGTCCGCGCTGAAGAATGAACATGTTCATTCTTCAGCGCGTACAGAGCAGGAGCGCGCGCCTCCCATAGACTCCCATTATGAGCGGGAGGCTAACGGCATTCCGCGGCGGGCAATTCAGTCGCGGAATTCCGCTAACTTTCCTCAGTGGGAACGGGGCCTTACCATCTTTATAACACTTATATTTTTTGGTGTATGTGGCTGTGTGAGGTGTAAATTTTTACACCATAATCTTTGCTTGCATATATGCCAATTTTTCTGCATTTGATATGACAAAAATCTGCAATTTTGCAGGTTTTTGCGCTTACGCCATTTACCATGCAAGATCAGGAATGTGATCATTTAATCGTTCAGACTATTACGCAAGGGGCAATACTAAATATGTTTGGTTTTTTTTTGTAAAATGGGAAAAAGGGGGGTCATTTAAACTTTTACTAGGGCATGGGATTTTTTTTTTTTAAATAAAAAAAACTTTTTTTTTTACATACATTAATTTAAATCCCGCTGGGATCCATCATAGAGATCAGTGCAGTATACATAATACAGCACTGATTGATTAGATGTATAGATCGCCAAGCCGGGATCAGTGTCAGTACAACACAGAGGCCCAGCCGGGTGAGATTCTGGAAATTTTTTTGGATGCCCTGGAATGGTTCTGATCAGAGTTGTAACCCTGTAAACACCAGCAGTAGTCTGCCATCATGTTTGTGTTCCATCTGCCCAGATATCCATCTTCCATAAATATATATAGCCACAAAATGCAGACATCAGCAGTTTTCAACTACTTGTTCAGTATTCGTCCAATTAATTATACCTACTGCATATCTTTCTGCACACCATTATCTTTTTTCACACCCAGCTTTTCTATATTATTATATATAATGTTACGTTATAACTAGAGATGAGCCAAACTCGAGCATGCTCGAGTCTAACCGAACCCGAACTTTCGGCATTTGATTAGCGGGGGCTGCTGAAGTTGGATAAAGCACTAAGGCTATGTGGAAATCATGGATATAGTCATTGGCTGTATCCATGTTTTCCAGACAACCTAAGAGCTTTATCCAAGTTCAGCAGCCTCAGCTAATCAAATACCGAACGTTTGGGTTCGGATCGACTCAAACCCGGTTCGCTCATCTCTAGTTATAACTGCAAAAGTTTACCAGTGGACATGACTGGATGTAACAGATGTTATTTTTGGATTCAGCACCCCAAAATACATAAAGATCACATGTTACCTTGTAGTCAGCAAAATTGATGTATACCAGTGTTATCATCTACCAAATTACCAGCACAGAACCACTAAAGTCAATAGTAGATGCCCAGCAGAAGGCCATAGGAAATACTTGCTGGTATACAGGACCTACCAAAAGTGACAGTGTCTAGTGAACTGGTGCATGAATGGGTCATGGTGCCCTTGAGGTGTGAGGCGAGGCGAGGCATCGCCGGTCTATTGCAGTCTCACAGAACTACTATAGGACAGACAACTGGAAAAAGTTACTATTGGCCATGATGGAAAGGGGTCAGGACACACACAGGCATTGCTAGCCATGTGCACCAACATTGTAATGGGATTATATGTTGGAGCCAGGTAAATGTTGGGACATCATATCAATGTATACCTCAGGGATAAACAGCTCCGAACATATATAGTTCAGGTTCTATTTGTAATTATTTATATATATACACACACATTTATTAATAAGGAAGAAATACGTCAAAGCTGTAACAAACGGCACCACAACCCAGCAGAGAAGTGCAGAGAGAGTAGACTAGAGATCTATATATAATAGTCATGGAAAAGATGAATCTGCCAGGGCGTCTACGGAAGCCTATGAGTCACAGGGGTGTAGACTCGTCCTCCAATAGCTAGTATACAAAAGAAGAGACACCATGTGCTGTGTATATTCTCATCAGCAGAGCTGAGTGTGCGCAGCCTCTACACAACACAGAGATTCTCCCCATACAAATCAGGAAAAACTTCCATAACATAAATGCATATGGAGATAGACAACAATGGCTGCAAAAGTGAGAGCTCCCAGAAACTATCTGGAATTAATGAGTGACCTGGAAGTTACTGTAAGGTGCTAGAGTGATCTAACCAGCAGCTATAATACTGCTCATCCCCTATGAGCCAGTCTATGATCAGCGCGATCGCTCATTGGTTAACGCTGGTGTTCAAATCTGACCAAGTGCAACAGGTACACAGAGTCTGTATGTTCTCTGCAAACCCACATTCTAAAAACGGAGAATTTAGGTGATAAGGGACCTATACAGAGATTAATCTGACAGATTCATGAAGCCAAAGCCAGGAATGGATTTGAAAAGAGGAGAAATCTCAGTCTTTCCTTTATGACCTGTTCACTGTTTATAGTCTGTTCCTGGCTTTGGCTTCAATGATCTGTCAGATAAATCTGTGTGTGTCATAGGACCTTAAACCATGTGGTTAATGACCACCAATTCTACACAGCACTGGCCATGCGCTCTATAGTGATAGGCTTCTCTGTCACTCCTCCATGCTATACACTTATACCTTATAGATCGACAACTCCATTACAGAAAAGACAGTGTCTGAATGACGCTAAGAGAAAAAAGGTTGTCTGGTACCTACCGCACACATACAGCCTGAGGCGATGTTCACACTACGTCAGCTATGTAATAATCACAGCCGTTGTTACCGATTTGCAAAAACGGCCGTGATTACTACGCAGCTTACGTAATGCTGCCTTCAATGGAATCCCGGTCGGAGTGTATACACATAGGGGGACATTTATTAAGTCCGGCGTTTTTTACGCAGGACTTATAAATGTCCCCGCATCTCCGGCGCTACAGAGATTTATGTAGAGGCGGACTGCCTCTACATAAATCCCGTGCGCGTCGGTGCGCACAGCCGAAAACCTACGCCACCTGAAAGGTGGAGTAGGTTTTCGGCGTATCTTTGTGTGGAAAAAATTATAAATCCCGCGGACTCCCGCGCCCCCCGTAACTCCCCCTCCCCCCCCCCCCCCGGCGTACTTGGCGGAAAGTGCCGATATGCGAATATTTTATTCGCAAATCGCCCATTTGCGAATAAAAAAATACGCAAATCGGCACTTTCCGACTAAAATCATCCGTACGCCGGATGATACATGTCGCCCACAGTCTACACTCCGGCTGGGATCCCTAGTTCATTGAATTTTGAGCAGTGGGGCATTCTGATGCAGGCACGCACGGATGCGCCCGCATCAGAATTCAGCAGCGGAAAAGATCATCCCAGCCGGTAGTGCAGTACCTTTTGTGAGACCGGCCGTTCCCTGACCTGGCTGGTCTCTTACCAGGTGTAAACAGAGCCTGACTGTGGAGGAATCCTGATGTTCTGATGGCCGTCACTCTTAGGTGGAGCTCTCTGTAGTGTTGTGAGACATCAGGCAATGCTTCCAGAAAAACTAGCTCTATTACATAAGAGGGGGCAGACGGCTCGGCAGGAGGAATGCCAGGTATGTCATACGAAGAACGCTGTGAAACAAGATCAATCCTGACCACTCTGTAAGGCAGCAGTCACATGGTCCCTGGGAGGACTGTATAGCTTTTCTGGTGGTATCCCCATGGTATCAGCCCTCCAGTGACCAGATCCTAGTCGCTTACTCTCAGGACAGGCCATCACACAATAAGTCCTGGAAACCCCTTAAAGCATAAGAAGAGACCATCCCATTAATCTGGGTGCACCCATGGACTAACTGCACTATAGATAGGGATATTGCCTCTGCACTACCATGGCTACCATGCCCAATACTTGTAGGGTGTCAACAGTGGCTTCAGCAGCCCAGCTATCAGCATGCAGTTACATCTCCCCGTCCAGGCTCAATGTCAGATCGGACAGGAGGGTACCGCTTTTAAAAGAGCAATAGCAACAATTAGATTATTATTTTAGTGCAACAAGAGGTGGCCAGACTCGCCAAGACGTCATCAGACTCACTAATAAAAACTTTTTGACCCCCAACTATATTCAGGTCATTACATAGCAGCTACATACAGAACCATGAACCTGCCCTTCTGCCCCTGCAGCTGGATGGCGCTAGAGGGCAATAGGCGACTTCTCTCCCTTCAGCAGTGTTTCTGTATTCCAGATGGCTGCGCAGCTAAACAAGAAGAGACAAAAGTACAAAGGAGGCCAAAGCTGCCAGACACAGGAGTGTTGCTCCATGTCGTCACATGGTTTCATAATACCAGGCTGGCTCGGTGTAACATTTAGCAATAAGCAGAGATCTGACCCAATGCAGATTAAAGTACAATATATCTAAAGCTACTGAAGTCAGTGCAAAAAGATACAGAATGTAATAAACCAGGTAGTACGTGAATTCGAACCTTGACAAGGATTAATACAGCCTACACAGTACTATGCTGTCTTCTTTAAGCAAAATAACTGTAGCCCCAGATTTCCTAAATACTGCCAAAGAATAGATTCACACGTAACAAATCCACAGAGGATTTCACGCTGCGAAATCTGCTGCGAATCCCTTACTATTCTGAATAGGGTTTCATACATGCAGCGGAATTTTCATCCCACTGTATGTAATCACTGCCCCACACGCCATCCTGACGTCCTGTCAGCCAATCAGTGAGCTGTCTAGCCACATCCACTGATTGGCTGAGTGGGACGTCAGGATCCCGGGAGCCCCAGGAGAAGGCCAGAGCATGGACCGATAATGTACGCACGGTGCTGCGGGGGGGGGGGGGGGCTTAAGGAGGGCAGTGTTTACATACTTACAGCAAAATGATAATTCCGCTACAGGTATGTAACCCTATTCAGAATGACAGCAAGAGATTTGCAGTGGATTTCGATGCCACTGCAGATCTGTTTCGTGTGAATCTAGCCTTATGGTTAAAGGGATATTTCACATGCCCCTGTATAACAAGGGTGAAGGGGTAGGTCAGCAAAAGAAAAGAAAAATTCTTTCAAATCAACTGGGGCCAGAAATTTGTAACTTACTTTTATTTAAAAAAAAAAAAAAAGAGAAACCCTCAAGTCTTCCAGTATTTGTCAGCTGCTGTAAGTCCTGCAGGAAGTGGTGTATTCTTTTCAGTCTGACACAGCGGAAGTGTAATAACATACCAGGCACCCTAATGTCCATATGAGCTGAGCCAAAAACCCAATGGCGGTGTACTTACCATAGCTGGATATAATAAGATGGGTACAGGAGCAGGGCACATCCCAGTGACAGCGGGCGCTGGCTATAATACACAGCCCTCACTGCACCAGCGTCATCTCCAGTGCCAGAGAAGAGCAGTTAAAGGGCACCTGTCCCCATAAGAAACATCAAGAGACGGTGGCATCATGGCCACAGTGCCCTCCTTCTGCTGAAAGACTATTCAGAGGTGAATGAGGTTTCCCATCACACACAGCCACCAGCCAGGACAGAAGCAGCAGGAGGACATGGCTCCACACATCCTCACCAGTGATCAGCCTATCCCATACACACACTGCTGTAGGACTACAAATGCCAGCAGCCCTCGTCTCTATGGTCACACGGATTGTCTAGTTTGAAGCATTCAGTTTCGATGTGTCCATGTCAGCTGCAGTACACATGAACGTCCAGATGGGGGCGCTCCATCTATAAGGTCACCGAGCCTGTAGCGGGAAATCTGCGGTCACACAGGTATAAGCGAGGGGCCTGTGAGCAGCAGCGGTGCCCACAGTATTATATAAGGCGCTCTGACCTTGACTCCCCCGGTGTCCGTCACAGCTGGAACACACCGGCACCCCGCCTGCCATGTACACTGCGGAGACCCCGGCCCTGACATCCACCAGCCGCCCTTACCTGCCACTTCCCCGGTCACGTGTCTTCTCCCCGGTGACAGCTCGCGAACGACAAATCCCACACTCGGCTTCAACGGCGGCGGCAACTTCTTACTACGTCAGCGACGTCCATGCTACTCCCGGCACCTCGAGAGGGCGGAGTCAGGATGTCACGTTGCCTACGCGCTGCACGTGGCGGCCATATTGAGTCCTGGCAAATTGTCCCATAACACTCAATGCATTTAGATGGATATTAGAGTCCATAAAATCTTGAGATTCTTCACTACTTACCTTTCCTTTACCAGATATCCTCAGGTTATAGGAATAAATAAAAAGTTCTGCCGATATAGTTCTGCTTAGCATCAGCAATGTCAGCCAGGGGTGATTTTTAATTTGTTTTCCTCCTTTCCTCCACCTTCTATGAGCCATAAATCTTATTTTATCATCCATAGAGCTATATGAGGGCTCCTTCTTTCAGGGACCTATTGTACTTCCTAATGGCCGCCTTTTTTTAACATAAAAAGTACTGTGAAACTAGAAATAAAATATTTGTAGAGGAAAACAGGGGAGATTATATTGTATGTTATTAAGTTGCATCAGTGCACGACAAGGCGGGGAAGTGGCCTCCTTGTGCTCCTGATTTATCATGATTTCTACCTAGCAGATGGAAATCCAAAATCAAACTGCCTATCTTATGCCCTATGTTTTGTATGGCAGGATATTGAGCAAATGCACAGTTATCTGCATCGGCCTATAGACACCTTCGGGTCCTATAATTTCTGTAATTGCAGATCTTCAAGTTGGGGCACTATATATGGACCCTAAATCACGGCCATATGAAGGAGTCATAAGACTGCAGAGATCATAACCACTCCAGCAATCTTTCCTACAGCAAAATTAATAGACACACCAGCTTTACCTTTGTTGGACGGATCAAACCTGAACAATGTGGGCCAGTTAAAGAATTTCACTTTAGAAACCCTCCAAACATATGCTCCCTGGAAACTGGCAAGGTTGGGGGCACACAGCTATGGGCCATAACCCTCTTAAGGAACTACCCTGACATGTGCAATCAAGTACACCGTGCTGCCCCAAATTCCACTAAGGGCAACATCTGCAAAGAGTTTGTATGTTTTCTCCATGTTTGTGTGGGTTTCCTCTGGGTACTCTGGTTTTCTCCCACACCCAAACATACAGATAGGTCAATTTAGATTGTGCCCCAATAGGGACATTTTGACAGAAAATGATGAACTATGTAAACTATGTAATATTATTATTAAATAGTACACCTTTCCCAATCAGCTTGGTGCCCTCCAAATATCACAATGAAGTGTGGTGACTAAATCATTTCATCTATTTCCTGAGTATCCATTTAGAATAATTTCCGTCTGAATTCAAGGTCAAACTATGTGATGTGCCGGATTTATATGCTATGTGAACTGTAAACTACAACTATCATTATTCACAACATGTATAAGTTATACTACCATGCAGGAAATGCCAGCCCAACAATCACCTTGCAAGCCTGTTACTGGGAGCGGTGGCCAAAATGGTACAGAATATTCCACGTGTGCCCTGGCTAGTGACTTGAATAAAGGCTTAACTGCCTGGCTAGTGATTTGTATAAGGGAGTGACTCCAGATAAAACCAGGAGAGTTGTCATGCCTATATCATGTAGATGTGGTGGACATACAATCCTTTGGTCACCAAGTGACCCACAACAGTGTAACCACAATGATAGAGTTGATGGACCCAGTGTGAGACATAGTGCCACAGTGCCTCTACAATATGTCCGGGTCTCAGAAATCTATTCTATGGACACATAATTTAGAGAGATTACAGCGGACGTACCCCAAGTGTAAACAAACACTGCCCCCTGCAGACCCTGGACCATAGGAACTTGTACTATGGAGTTTACCGCTAAAGGGCAGGTTAGAAATTTCAGCAACTAAAGAAATAGAACACAAAAAGAAAAAAAAGTCAGTATTTAGCTTACGTTTACATCCTATATGGTGGAGTTACTCAGTCATTTAATCTCTTTTAATATCAATTTACGATCATGTCCTGTTGAATACAGCTCTAAACACATGACGTATGTAGGATTTATATGGGGCATGAACCTTAAACTACAACCATCATCATCATCATCATCATCATCATATAATAATACGTTGTGCCACCATGCAGGAAATGCCTGCTCTGCCAATCACTGTCAGTCTACGACTTATAGGTTAGTGTTCAAAATTGTATAGAATATTCATGTATGTATCCAATCTTGGGTGGGGATTTTCATATCCCCTGCAATGCATTAGCTGCCATTAGGACACAGCTTCACAGATCACAGTTGTGAGATGTTTGAAGGGCTTTTAATCCCAATAGGCTTAACTTCACCCACTACTTGTCTCCTCATAAAGCTTACAGGAGACTGAATTATCTATTCGCCTCCATTCCATACTTGAAACTCTGTAATAGCCCTGACATTTATACCCATGTATTCTCTGACCACTCACCCATTAGTCTACTTCTATCCATCCCGGGCCTTCCAAATAAATCCCCCCCCCCATGGAGACTGAATGAGACACTATTAAAATCTCCAACCAATAAGTCCCGTCTTATTAAAGTATTGGTAGAGTTCACTTTTTATGGGAATCGCATAAAGCGAGATTCCACTGTGAATGTATTGCATTAGGTACTTATCCTAAAGGGGAACTATTACCAGGTTAGACTAATCTAGAAATACCAGAAATAGCCCAAATAGAAGCTATTAGGAAGAGATCACAGGTTATACAGCACAGTCTAAACCTCTTCTCTGCTATGGTTTAATTGTCCTCACAATATAAACACTATGCTCATGGAGATAAGCAGCGCACTAAATCCTTCCTTGACTCTTACCTCACTTTATCTAAAATCTCTACAGCCCAAGCTACCACTCTATACCAGCCATTTACAGAGCAGAAACTCAAAAGTATTGAAATTCACCCCCAAAATAAATGTCCAGGTCCAGATGGCCTCCTCCCTTACTACTATGTGCATTTCCAAACCCTCCTACTACCATATCTTATTAAACTTTTTATTGCAGTGTTGGATGTCTCTCCTTTCCCTAACCAATCACTTATGGCCCACATATCTACTATCCCCAAAGAAGTGTGGAAATCATAGACCCATCTCATTACTCATCTACTTCCAAAGCCTTCTTCCCGTGCTTATTAATCCTGCCCAAGTAGTTTTTTTCCACAAATTGAAGAAAAAGAAAATACATACGAAGTTCTTCAATTAATCTTTTGCCACATAAAAATAAAATCCCTTCAAGCGACTCTGTACCCACAATCTGACCCCCAAAAGACGCTTGTACCTTCGGATAGCTGCTTTTTATCCAAGATCTGTCCTGGGGTCCGTTCGGCAGGTGATGCAATTATTGTCCTAAAAATCAACTTTTAATCTTGCAGCCCTGTGTCAAATTGGCGTGGTTTAGAGTGTGTGTGCAATAGGATTGTAACACCACTCCGTCCCTCCTCCCCGCCCTCTTGATCATTAGGAATGCCCCAAAAACATTTTCTCCTATTCCTCACCTGTTTGAACATTGCACAGGTGCCTTAACGATCCAGTCCATGTGCCGTGCTCACACAGGTGATGAATAGGAGAAATCCTGCCCGGGGCATTCCTAGTGGTGAGGAGGGCGGGAAGGAGGGACTGGGGGGGGGTCTCGCAATCCTATGACATGGGCACTCTAGGCCACGCCAATATGACACAGGGCTGCAAGTTTTAAAGTTGTTTTTTAGGACAATAACTGCATCACCTGCCGAACGGACCCCAGGACACATCTTGGATTAAAAGCAGCTGTGCAAAGGTACAAGTGGTTTGGGGGGGGGGGTCAGATTGTGGGTACAGAGTCGCTTTAAGGGTGCTTTCACACCTAGCGACTCGCAGCATAAATTACGCTGCGAGTCTGTCAGGTTCTTGCAGATCACTTTCACTACATACACACAGCGGTCTGAACAACCGCTGCGTGTATGTAATTCTGCAGGCACCTTAACCCCTTCAGCCCCCGCTCCCACTCCGCTGTATACATTACCTCTCCTCGCTGCACGGGTCCCGGCGTACTGCTCTCCCGCCCGGCCAATCAGTGGCTGCGGCAGGGCAACACACTGATTGGCCGGGCGGGAGAGCAGTACGTCGGGACCCCGTGCAGCGACGAGAGGTAAGCGGGAGCGGAGCAGGAGCCGGGGCGGCAGCTAAAGGGGTAAAGGGGCCAGCAGAATTACATACACGCAGCGGTTGTTCAGACCGCTGCGTGTATGTAGTGAAAGTGATCTGCCAGGACCTACCTGACTTGCAGCGTAATTTACGATGCTAGTCGCTAAGTGTGAAGGCACCCTTAGTCATCCTATCAATAGTCCAGGCGATTTTAAGAAACTTTGTAATGGGGTTAAATGCAGATAATGGCATATTTGGCTATGTGCCATTATCTGCATTTAAAAAGCCTTTTCCCAGGTCCCCCCCCCCCCTCCCTCCTCTTTTCCATTCACTGCAAAAAATCAGGAAATTGTGACTTGTTGCATCAGATACAACCCTGTCTGTTCTAGGGAGAGGGGAGGGGGGAGGAGGAAGGAGGAAGGAGGGAATTAGCCGACAGCAGAAAGCGATAACAGAGGATTACACAACACGGAGGGGGGTGAACGCTGTAATCAGAGCTCAGAGAGGTCAGTGGTGACTGTCAGAGGAGATAAATAGTGAGGTATTTGTAGATTAAAGGAGAAGTCCGGTGAAATTTTTTTTCCCCCATTTCCTCCCCACATAAAAAGTTATATAAGTTCCTAATGTACACTCATGTCAGATTATAGCCCCTTACCAGACTTTTCTCTGTGTCCCCAGCTGCCGGAAGTGGCTTACTTCCGCATTCTGGGCTGACGTCACGACGAGTGCAGGGTCCCTGCTGCAGCTTGGGTCGTGATGTAGGGCTGACCACGTCACTGTGCAGGCGTTCCTATGAGCTGCTGGCACGCCTCCCAGCCTCATACATATGCATACAGAAGCCTCCCTCCTGTGTAGAGGCACCCGTTCTGTGTAGAGCAATCAGAATGCTGATGAGGAGGGGGAGGAGCGAGCACGATGGAGGGCTGGAGCAGGCAGGCTGGGAGCTCCGTGTCAGCTGTGACCAGAACGCTGACAGGTGGGGGCTGCAGGGGGAAGGAGAGAGCATGGCAGGCTGGAGCAGGGTCACTGAGAGCTCGGTGCTCTGCTGCAGGGGGGGAGATACAGCATGACTGGCTGGAGGAGGCTGGGAGCCTGTGTGTGTGCTGGGATGAGAAGGGATGGGGTGGGGGCTACTGGGGGGAAGGAGAGAGCATGGCAGGCTGGAGCAGGGTCACTGAGAGCTCCATGCTGTGCTCAGAACGGGAGGAGCTGTGCTGCAGGGGGGAGATACAGCATGACTGGCTGGAGGAGGCTGGGAGCCTGTGTGTGTGCTGGGATGAGAAGGGATGGGGGCTGCTGGGGGAACAACACATGACAGGCTGTGTAGGCACACTATAAAGACACTGTGTGCTGTGATCAGAAGAGGAGGAGAGGGGGGTTGTGTATAGTACCTGCTGAATTGTAAAGTGTACATTAGACACTACAAGTGATGCCACAGAGAATGCATGTGGCAGGACTACAGGCTAAGCATTAGGGGGGCTGGTAACATTCAGGGGGTGGGACACAGAGCAAGGCTTTACTGAGTGGGCTGGACAAGCAGCAGAGGGGAGTATACAGTGGGCGTGACAGGTACAGCAGCAAGGAAGAGGGGCTGGGACTTCTGACAGGAAGTGTGGAGAGACCAGCTGATAACCAGAACAGGCGATGTGGGGGTCCTAGAGTGGCGATTTGGGGCTCAAACTGTTACTATTCCAAAGGGGGAAAAGATCCCTTGTTTATTTGGTGATTGGTTTTTTTGAACAGACCCCGGAATTCTCCTTTAACTCTTTGTTGTCCTGTTTTGGTCTTTTATTTAGCTCTCTCCATAGGAGAACAATGAAGACAGGGGGGGGGAGCTTCAAACTGCTTTTTCATGATAAGGCTGGGTTCACATTACGTATATTTCAGTCAGTATTGTGGTCCTCATATTGCAACCAAAACCAGGAGTGGATTAAAAACACAGAAAGGCTCTGTCCACACAATGATGAAATTGAGTGGATGGCCTCCATTCAATGGCAAATATTTGCTGTTATTTTAAAACAACGGCTGTTATATTGAAATAATGGCCGTTATTTACTGTTATATGGCGGCCATCTACTCAATTTCAACATTGTGTGGACAGATCCTTTCTGTGTTTTCAATCCACTCCTGGTTTTGGTTGCAATATGAGGACCACAATACTGACTGAAATATACGTAGTGTGAACCCAGCACAAAAATATTTACCCTCCCCATCCCTGAGTACTAATAAACAACCCCTTTCACCTCTTTCTGAAGGGTCTCCTACCTACCATATCTGACTGATGATTACCTCTTCACATATGGATTTCTGGATCCTACAACAGAGTATTGAAAACACTTCTCCAAAACTATGCATCTATTCCTCCACTTTCCTGGTTTAATAAATGTGTTAAACAAATATCCCCCCCCCCCCACAGGTCTTCTCTCAACTATTTATAGGCAACTCATATTTGTTAAAGGGTCTCTCCTTCATTCCTCCTTTTTTTCACAAGCAGATCTGGCCTCCATATTTGCAGCCCCTAAAGTTGTTTCTAGTGCATCAGACTGCAGGTTTTAAAATGCTCACTAGATGGTATATCACACCCTCAAAGCTTAATAAAACAGATATCTCATACCCAAAGACCTCAAACCGAGGCCTGACACTAGGAAAGAGGTAACTTTATTGTGTAAGGCTACGTGCACACTTAATATGAGACCGGCCTCTCCATGACCCGGCCGGGTCATTATCCATCTTTTATCTGAACTTTAAATACAATATCCATCTCCCACAGTCCAAATACCCCGCCCCCCCCCACCCCCATTCTCTCCCAAATTCCTTGTTTTCAAGCCTTGTTTCAAGTTTTGTTATAAGTTTTGTGACCTTAAATAGAAAATGAACTCCACTGGCCAGTTACCACAAAATGTTGTGTTTGTCCTTTGTTCTCTGTATCCTGTCTGTTGAGATTATATCAATGCAGCATTGCATTTTCACCTGTTAAAGGGGTACTCTGGGTGGGAGGCATTTTTTCACTATGGCCAGGGAGGGGGTGGATGAAAGCAATGACGTCCACTTACCTACCCAGTTCCAGTTCTGGGGCCCGCATCCCAATGCTCTGGTCCTCCCTGTCTCTGGCCGCTTTCTGGTCTGAGACGTGATGTAACAAGCCAGCCTCTGCTGCTGATTGGCTGAGTGAGCTTGAAACGTCACGTCTCAGGCCTAGCTGGGAACAGGGAGGACCAGAGCAGCGTGATGCTAACCCCAGAGCTGGAACTGGGGAGGTAAGTGAACGTCATTGTGTGGTGCCTGCGTGTGGACGACCGGTCACTTGCCAGATGGTACTGAGTGACACCACTACGGTGGTGGTTGATCGAGACATAGCGCATCCAGATAGTATATTGTCATGACGCCAGTGCCAATTGGGAACACAGGTATGGAGGCACACCTGCTTTTATTTTAAGGTGGCTGGCTATATCCTTTACCTGTGGTCGGTGACCTGCCGGGCTGCAAAGGGGTCCCATGGGTACTCATCATCGTGGTCTGAAGTGGAACTGTGACCCACCCGGACTATCGGTACCGCCACCCACAGAAAGGGGAGATGACCCAAGGATGGAGTAATGACTGTGTAGGTGCCGAAACAATAATCACTGAGTCCTGTTATCATAAATAAAATCTTCTTTACTGTGACAATACTTTGTACAACAGCTGATCATAGACTACAGACGTGACAGAAGAGGAGGAGTCTGTGCCGAAAGTCTCAACCCAGGGTAGAAGTGTGCTCTGCTGGAACTTTAGAAGAAGAAGTAGAATACTGAAGAATACTTGAGAACAGAAGTATACTTGTGCCCGTGTTTCAACCTTTGTTGTCGCTGTACCACCTGTTGCTCTACAGTGTCGGGTGACCCATCCTATTAGGGTGACACAAGTCCCAGACCTTGTTACCTGAGTTGAGCAAGGTGGGCAAATTACCTGGTTACACCTGCGCTGCGAGATAGAGTACGTAGGCTTGTAGCAACTTTGCTCTATCCGGATCATTTCCTCTTCTTTCAGAATACTGTCCTGAACTTTTAGAGATGTTCACGGCGTGGGTGGGGGTGATATCTGACTTGTCCTCTCTCAAGTAGTTTAGCACTGTATAGTTGGACCAAAAATAGCGTCTAAAAGAAAAGTCTCTCCGTCTCCCATGTGCGTCTGTCCACTACCACACTCTTGACTAGACTACACTGGACTTGTTCTTCTGTCCCTGACAGGGGACCTGGCATAAGCCAGGGACCAGCTTGACTACAGCAGGGGCTGTCCTGTCTTATGTCCTCTCTGTACAGGAACCGGACTAAGACTGACTTACACTCCCTCTCCCCATGTGACAACCTCCTACAGGGTGTGTAACAACTCCTGTGAGTGGTGGAGAAGAGAGTGTGAAAAGAATAGAAAATAGAGATAGGTAGAAGAAAAGGGCATCTCTCACTGGTGTACAGAACCATGTGGTAGAGAAAAAAAAAACAGTAACCCATTAGTTACTAAAGATGTGCAATACGCAGGCATATACAATACTGACATCTAGTGGTGGACAATAAAATAGCTTCTAAACACTCCAGCACCACTTAAAGGGATTGTCCAACGAAAATCTTTTTCTTTCACATCAACTATTGTCAGAAAGTTATTTAGATTTGTAATTTACTTCTATTAAAAAATCTCAAGTATTCCCATACTTATTAGCTTCCGTATGTCATGCAGGAAACAGAAACTCTCTAGAAAAGGAAAGGCTTTCTATGGGAATCCCCATAGAAAAACCTCTCCTGCTCTTGACAGTTCCTGTCTCGGTCACAGATCTCAGCAGAGAGCCCTGTGTCAGACTGAAAAAAAAAAAAAAAAGTAAAATTACAAATCTATATAACTTTCTGAAAATAGTTGATTTGAAAGAAAAATATTTTCGCTGGACAACCCCTTTAAGCTGACAAAAGAACTTTTTGGACAGGTGTATGAGACACAAAAAGAAAAGAAAAAGAACCACAGTGGTGGCACCACAATTGCTTTCATCCACCCCCCTCCCCGGCCATAGTGTAAAAAAGCCTCCCGCCCTACTTCATTACTGCGTTCTGTAAACATCTTTGTTCAATAAAAAGAAATGTTAAAGGGGTTATCCAGTGCTACAAAAACATGGCCACTTTTCCCCCTCTCTTGTCCCCAGGTCAGGTGTGGTTTGCAATTAAAGGGGTTATCCAGCGCTACAAGAACATGGCCACTTTCCCCCTGCTATTGTCTCCAGTTTGGGTAGGGTTTTGAAACTCAGTTCCATTGAAGTAAATGGAGCTTAATTGCAAACCGCACCTAAACTGGGGACAACAGTAGGGGAAAAGTGTCCATGTTTTTGTAGCGCTGGATAACCCCTTTAATTGCAAACCACACCTGACCTGGGGACAAGAGAGGGGGAAAAGTGGCCATGCTTTTGTAGCACTGGATAACCCCTTTAAAGGCTAGTGATTAGTCTAGAGGCAACAATGAATTCTTGTCATAGGCATCTATAACAAGTGCATACGTTCTGCACAGATGGGCATATGTACACACTGCAGGATAACACTGGTTATTGCCGTTGTGCCCTTAAGTGGCCACTTTGATTTAAAAAAAATAAATAAATTATACCTATTTAAATAGAGTCCTTAAAAAAAAAATACTGGACATACAGAACTGATTGACCTGGACATTAAGGGATTAAAGATATCGAATGCAAATTCTCAATGTCCCTGCATCCAATTTGGAGCTGTCCCAAGGTGTCAATGTGATCTGTGTGCCCTCCGCTCTGGCTCCGCACTGTTAGGCCTCTTCTTTCTGGATTCCAAGGTCACTTGTCCTATCTGTAAGCTTTTTATAGATCTGGACATGGTGCACTGAGGGTGATTGATAATTGTATCTTGTTTGAATCTTAAACATTTCAGTTTTAAGCTCAGTGATCTCTTGTTGTAATGATCAGTATTAGGGTGCGTCATATTAGGATGCGTCCCCACACGGTGGTCCCCGCATGGGATTGTATCACGTCCCATGCATTCTCCAACAGCCGCGTGATGTTGCCTACCAATCTCAGCATCATTGTGTGCATATTGGTGAAGGTATGGGGGTATGGTTTAGGCCGCATGCATTTACCACAATGTGGGAACGTGGCCTAACTCAACATGAGACCAAGAGAATAGGAAAAGCAGTGAATTTATAAACTACTGAATTGTGTTAAAAGGGCTAGTGAGGCTTAGAAAAACATTGCCATTCCTGTCCTCAGTTTTGGTGCGGTTTGCAGCTTAGTGAAGTGAACGGAGCTGGATTGTAATACCACACACAACCTGAAGACATGGGTGGTGCTGTTTTTGCAAGAATGTAGCTCTGTTTGTTTTTTTTTTAACCTGGATGAGCCATTTAAAAGACTAAAGTCTTGCTGTGAGTAGCTTTAGCCCTCGATATACTGTAGTACAGGGGTCTCAAACTACAATTCCTATCATGCCTGGACAGCCAAAGCTTTAGCCGTCCAGGCATGATGTTATTTGTAGTTTTGTAACTGCGGGAGGGAGAGCGCAGTTTGACAACTGTGGTATAAAAGAATAGGGTGCCTTTACATAGAGATTTATCTGGCAGATTTTTGAAGCCAAAGCCAGGAATGAATTTGAAAAAGGGAGATATTTGATTTATCACATGTTCTCTGTTCATAGTCTGTTCCTGGCTTTGGCATAAAAAATCTGTCAGATAAATCTCTGTGTAAATGCACCATAAGGCTATGTTCACACGGCGTAAGAGACCGGCCGTTCCGTGACCAGGTCATGTCACGGAACGGCCGGTCTCCGCAAAGATCATCCCGGCCGGATGATCTTTCCGGCCGCAGGGCTCTGATGAGGGCACATCAGCATGCGCCCGCATCAGAACTCTCATAGCACACAATGAAGCAAGCGTCCGGAGCCGCTCGCTTGTGTGAACTGACAGGTCTTTCTACGGCCGCAATTCACTAAATTGCGGCCGCAGAAAACTGACATGTCAGTTCTTTGCAGCGCCATATGGAATCCTGGCCGGAGCATATACTATGTGTATACGCTCTGGCCGGGATCCCATAGAAGAATAGGCAGTGTTCCACACAGTACAAAGAACGGCAAAGTATGGCAACAACGGCCGTACTTTTACGCTGTGTGAACATAGCCTTAGACTGGAGCTCAAATGAAGTCCTCAGCGTCTCCCGAAAGGTCATCATTTGAGGATATTCTATACAGAACACCTGTGGTGATACCTGATGCACTCAGTTATATAACCAGTGAAACACTAAGGAAGCCCTCAAAATGTAACCTGTGGGCTGGTACTTGTAGGCTAGAGTTGTGGAACACTGGGTTACTTCCTCCTCCACTAGAAAGTTCTTGGGAATTCTAGCTGGAGGCATTACTCTTGTCCACCAGAGGTGGCAGTAATGGGCAGAAACTATATATATGACTATAAGCAGCCCTTCTGCCAATACTGAGTAAAATACTAAAGTTCAAGTTAATGCACTCAAGAGGAAAATAATATTTTTTTACAGCCTTTAATTTGCATGTCCCTTTTGGCTGATTTGGTATTAAACATGAATGAAATCAAAAAGAAATGAGATATTGGCATTTTCTTTTAAAACAATTTGGATATTGTTTTTTTTGTTGTTTTGTTTTTTTTCCCCACAAAAACTGAAAATTTTTAAGGGCAACATAAATAAGCTAAAACACTGTGTGAACACAGCCTGATGATGTCCTTGGAGGGTCACCAGTTGATCACATGATCTAAATACTCCTGTTTGCTACACAATTGAAGATATGATTCTAAACAGGCATTAAAGACATGCAGCCATGTTAGTCTACTGAGGGTGACAAGTGAGGGTCATTTCATTATAACATCCTGTACAACAGGTCCCAAACTATCTGCACATCCTGCAACCTATCACTAGTCTCCTGCCATCACTCTGCCCCTCTCAAGTCAGCCGCCCACACTAAACATGGCGGCCAGTGACAGAGCTGTCTATTTGTCAGCCAATCACAGTCTACGTTTAGAACGAGGCAGATGATTGGAAAACTGGACGGGGTTTTGTCAGTAGCCAATTGCGGATCCGCTTTGCAGGAGGTGGACCCGGGCCGCGGCTGGAGAGGCCGGGACCTGTGATCGGTGAGTGTTTACCGTGTCTGGTACCGGTCCATACAGGAAGGTGATAACATTGCCCTGTGGAGTGTTCAGGGTCCAGTATGTCCCGGTCCCGGGCTGTGCGCGCCGGGATGACGGCTGACGTCACACATTCCAGGACATGGAGATGCAGGAGAATGGCCACCTGGGCAGGGGGAGCGGGCAGTGCGGCTCCGGGCAGCTTCCTGCTCCTCATACACGGCAGGGATCGATGATCAGCCCGTGTCTCCCGGCATGCTGCGGGGCACATGCTGAGGGCCGGGCATTGTGTGTGGCGCCGGCTGTGGTCAGGGCTCAGCATAGAGGAGGACTCTATGGGATACACTGTATACTGGCTGCTTATTAGACGGTATACTGTCCTATCAGGGATATATGTCATCACACCTGGCGTGCTGGGTACAGTAGTACTTACCAACAAGGCCAGTGATATAGGCGACCACTATGGACAGGTACACATCCTATGTATGGACTGTATCACTGCCATATACATTGGACTGTACCACTACAGCCTGGGGATGGATCCTATATACACTGGACTGTACCACTACAGCCTGGGGATGGATTCTATATACACTGGACTGTACCACTACAGCCTGGGGATGGATCCAATATACATTGGACTGTACCACTACAGCCTGGGTATGGATCCTATATACACTGGACTGTACCACTACAGCCTGTACATTGGACTGTACCACTACAGCCTGGGTATGGATCCTATATACACTGTACTGTACCACTACAGCCTGGGTATGGATCCTATATACACTGGACTGTACCACTACAGCCTGGGTATGGATCCTATATACACTGTACACTGGACTGTACCACTACAGCCTGGGTATGGATCCTATATACACTGTACATTGGACTGTACCACTACAGCCTGGGTATGGATCCTATATACACTGTACATTGGACTGTACCACTACAGCCTGGGTATGGATCCTATATACACTGTACATTGGACTGTACCACTGCAAGCCAGGTATGGATCCTATATACACTGGACTGTACCACTACAGCCTGGGTATGGATCCTATATACATTGGACTTTACCACTACAGCCTGGGTATGGATCCCTATATACACTGTACATTGGACTGTACCACTACAGCCTGGGTATGGATCCTATATACACTGGACTGTACCACTACAGACTGAGTATGGGTCCCCGTCCCATATGCACCGTACATTGGATTGTACCACTACAGGCAAGGTATGGGTCATATATGCACTGTACATTGGACTGTGCCACTACAGTTTGGGTATGGATCCTATATACACTGGACTTTACCACTACAGACCGAGTGTGGGTCCTATATACACTGTACATTGGACTGTACCACTACCACCCGGGTATGGATCCTATATAAGCTGTACATTGACTGTACCTCTACAGACCAGGTGTAGATCCCATGTACATTGGCCGTCACTACTACAGACCAGGTGTAGATCCCATGTACATTGGCCGTCACAACTACAGACCAGGTGTAGATCCCATGTACATTGGCCGTCACTACTACAGACCAGGTGTAGATCCCATGTACATTGGCCGTCACTACTACAGACCAGGTGTAGATCCCATGTACATTGGCCGTCACTACTACAGACCAGGTGTAGATCCCATGTACATTGGCCGTCACTACTACAGACCAGGTGTAGATCCCATGTACATTGGCCGTCACTACTACAGACCAGGTGTAGATCCCATGTACATTGGCCGTCACTACTACAGACCAGGTGTAGATCCCATGTACATTGGCCGTCACTACTACAGACCAGGTGTAGATCCCATGTACATTGGCCGTCACTACTACAGACCAGGTGTAGATCCCATGTACATTGGCCGTCACTACTACAGACCAGGTGTAGATCCCATGTACATTGGCCGTCAATACTACAGACCAGGTGTAGATCCCATGTACATTGGGTGTCACTACTACAGACCAGGTGTAGATCCCATGTACATTGGGTGTCACTACTACAGACCAGGTGTAGATCCCATGTACATTGGCCGTTACTACTACAGACCAGGTGTAGATCCCATGTACATTGGCCGTTACTACTACAGACCAGGTGTAGATCCCATGTACATTGGGTGTCACTACTACAGACCAGGTGTAGAACCCATGTACATTGGGTGTCACTACTACAGACCAGGTAATGGATCCCATATACATGGACATAGACTATATCACTAGACCTTCTATAAATCCCATATTCTCTCACATGGACTGTATTAATAATGACCAGGTATGGATCCCCTATATACACTCCCATGTTATACATGTGTCATACAACTGAAGACTGCATTTAGATTCCATATACACAGACATAGACTCCACCGTAAATCCCCTGTAGTAGCTGTACAGGTAATTGCCAGCTCACCTATCATCTATTCCAGCGCACGGATCCACATTCAGACACAGTAACTGCAGAAGAAAGAACAAGGGGGATGCAGCACTTGGGTAAAATAAAAAAAATCTTGATTGGAAATCCTTAAAACCTGGACTACACATGACTGTGCAATACACGGACAGGAATCTCTAGACGGGATTCAAGCACATGTGCACTCTTGGTCGGTGTCAGACAAAGACCACAGTGATTTCTCCATAGCAACCAGCTGTCATTTCAGCAGAGCTCATTAATATATGAGCTGTGACTGGTTGCTATGGGCAACTAAGACAATCTTACTGTACTGTTGTTTGCTGTCTCTTCCCCTGTATACACTGTACCATGATGGGTTACATACATATTCCATATACACCCTCACACTGGGTACTGACCCTGTTATACGCTCCCATGTCAGTGCTGAGCTTACGATAACTCTAGAAGTAGATAGATGACACAGCTCATAAGGAATTGAGGTATCGGTACACATAAGACAGTGGATAACTGTCTCCTCTCATCCCTCCAACAATCATTGATCAGAACTAATAACTTATGGCTCATTGAATCTACATCCTAGTTCAACCAGTATACATTTTCTGTCAGTCACCTGTGGCGTTCCCGTAAGGCCATATTACATGGTCTGATAATCCGCTTCTCCCTTGTTCTCCTCTTGCTGCCTGTGCTATTACATGCACAAAAAGGGAGCAGCGGGAGGGGCTGCCCGAATGATCCCTTGATCGTTCAGGTGGCCCATTGAAGTCAGCGGTGATCTGCTGCAACCGCTTCTATTACACTGAGTGACACTTTGCAGAAATCGTGCTCTTTTAACCTGCACTATTACACAAAAGAATTATTGGCCTGGACAGCTGGTAAGTAAGGCCAATAATTGTTTTGTGTGGTAGGGCCTTTATCTGTTAGGGCAGGGGCCCTCAACTGGCGGACCGCGGTCCGAACCCGGACCGCGGAGGCCAGCTGTCCGGACCCCTGGTCAGACCTCCTAACCGCCCCGGATCCGGTCCGGGCGGTTAGGAGGTCCCGCTCCCCACCGCACTGCCTCCCGCCCCATAGGCGTACTGTCCTTAGATGTCAGTATGCCTGTGGAGCTGGGGGCAGTGTTGGTCCGGCCCCCGGCTGATACGTGCTCTCTGGGGATGTCCCGGGGATTCCCCAGCAGAGCTCACACCACAGACCTCAGTGTACGCCGCCGGCCTGAACTTCCCGGAAGAATAGGACGGCGGCGTGCACTGAGGTCACTGGTGCGCGCTCTGCTGGGGAATCCCCGGGACATCCCTACAGAGCGCGTATCAGCCGGGGGCCGGACCGACAGGAGAAGAGAGGAAGACGGCGCAGCGGGGAAGTGAGGTGCTAGGTGAGTTGTGGGTTGTTTTTTTTTTTTTTTTGTCTGGGGGCCATCTATAAGGGAAGAGCTCACAGGGGGGCTATATACTACTGGGGGAGCTCACAGGGGGGCTATATACTACTGGGGGGAGCTCACAGGGGGGGCTATATACTACTGGGGGGAGCTCACAGGGGGCTATATACTACTGGGGGGAGCTCACAGGGGGTTATATACTACAGGGTGAGAGCACAGGGGGCTATATACTACATGGGGAGCTCACAGGGGGGCTATATACTACTGGGGGGAGCTCACAGGGGGGCTATATACTACGGGGGGAGCTCACAGGGGGGCTATATACTACGGGGGGAGCTCACAGGGGGGCTATATACTACGGGGGGAGCTCACAGGGGGGCTATATACTACAGGGGGAGCTCACAGGGGGGCTATATACTACGGGGGGAGCTCACAGGGGGGCTATATACTACGGGGGGAGCTCACAGGGGGGCTATATACTACTGGGGGAGCTCACAGGGGGGCTATATACTACTGGGGGAGCTCACAGGGGGGCTATATACTACTGGGGGAGCTCACAGGGGGGCTATATACTACTGGGGGAGCTCACAGGGGGCTATATACTACATGGGGAGCTCGCAGAGGGGCTATATATTACTGGGGGGAGCACACAGGGGGGCTATATACTACAGGGGGATAGCACAGGGGGGCTATATACTACAGGGGGAGAGCACAGGGGGGCTATATACTACTGCAGGGACCTCACAGGGGGCTATATACTACAGGGGGAGAGCACAGGGGGGCTATATACTACTGCAGGGACCTCACAGGGGGCTATATACTACAGGGGGAGAGCACAGGGGGGCTATATACTACTGCAGGGACCTCACACGGGGCTATATACTACAGGGGGAGAGCACAGGGGGGCTATATGTTACTGGTGGGAGCTCACAGGGGGGCTATATACTACAGGGGGAGAGCACAGAGGGGCTATATACTACAGGGGAAGAGCACAGGGGGGCTATATACTACTGCAGGGACCTCACAGGGGGCTATATACTACAGGGGGAGAGCACAGGGGGCTATATGTTACTGGTGGGAGCTCACAGGGGGGCTATATACTACTGGGGGAGCTCACAGGGGGCTATATACTACAGTGGGAGAGCACACGGGGGGACTATATACTACAGGGGGAGAGCGCAGGGAGGCTATATACTACTGGGGGAGAGCGCACAGGGGGCTATATACTACAGGGGGAGCAACAGGGGGGCTATATACTACTGCGGGAGCAACAGGGGGCTATGTACTACAGGGGGTGAGCGCACAGGGGGGCTATATACTACTGGGGGAGCAACAGGGGGCTATATACTACTGGGGGAGAGCGCACAGGGGGGGCTATACACTACTGGGGGAGCAACAGGGGGGCTATATACTACCAGGGCAGTCACCCCCTTTGTACCTAATATCAAAGGGCTGGTGAGAGAGAAAAAATGCCAGTTTTCCCGCTAATAAGCAGCAATTCTGTACGTAAATAGCTGAACGTTTGTGAAAAGTAACAAAACACGTTTCCTACTGATGTTTAGCTCGGACCTTCACCTGACAATAGACCCCGGTAAGTGGACCTTCACTAAAAGTTGTTGAGTACCCCTGTGTTAGGGCCTAACCTGTCTCCTCTTAAAGGGAACTTGTCACCAATTTTCACCGTATTAAGCTAAGCTGTTCACAGCTTAGTAATAGCACAGTGTGTACTTATTTCTACCTAGTGTTACCGTCTGTCCCAGGCAGTAGAAGTGGATCACCAAATGGCTATAGTACTGTAATGTTCTGTATAAGCAATGGAAAGACCACCGCCATCCACAGGAACCCAAGTGTGTGTGACAGAGCTGCGGCATTCATTGTTTATGAAGCTGCTGGAGATATGACTACAGCACAAGGTTACCACTGACATCTCCCATAGAGAATGCATGAAGCAGCAGCTTTGGTATTGCTGTGAAAATGTTCACACTATTAAAATATCCATTATTTATCTAGAGTGGTATCCCAAAACATTGAAGCCTTTAAAATTGTATCCATAAAATCTACAGCTCTCCTCACAAAAAAAGGAGCCCTTTGACTCCATTGATGGCAAAATAAGGTTATAGGGTCAGAATATGAAGATGCAAAACAAATTTTGTACTTGCACCGACCCACAGTAGTGAACTTGCGTGAACTTCTCACATATGGTGAACCTATAATTGTGAACCCCTCCCCCCCCCCCCCCCCCCCCCAAAAAAAAAAAAAAAAAGTTTTTGTAGCCATAAAAAGTACAACTTGTCTTACAGAATAAAAGATCATGGTAGAAAAATTTAAACTTTAATCTTAGAAGGTGTTTGGGGAACAAGGGAGTTTTTTTTTTTTTACACGCACACCACCCATAGCATCTTATTAAATACAGTGTGATACTGGACAAGTCCTTTAAGTTGCCCACCCACATAATGTAACCAGCAGCTAAATGCTTATTGTGCCAGCCGCTATCCCACCTGATTCATTCCTAAACACAGCTGCTCAGATCTGCTGAGTGTGCAGGTTTAGCTTCAGCGAACGGTGGAGATCCTGCAGTTGGACACCCCAGTCTTGGTTAATGCTTTAAGCCAGAGCTTTTTCTAGAAATAGCCCACTTAATGGGGCTGTGTCTGTTGTTGCAGCCCAGTCCTCTTCGCAATTATTATGAAATTACTAGTGTTCCACCTGTTTTTAAAGGAGAAGTTCAGCAAAATTTTTATTAAAGTATTGTATTGCCCCCCAAAAGTTAGACAAATCCCCAATATACACTTATTACGGGAAATGCTTATAAAATGCTTTTTTCCCTGCACTTACTACTACATCAAGGCTTCACTTCCTAGATAAAATGGTGATGTCACTTCTTGGATAAAATGGTGATGTCACGACCCGACTCCCAGAGCTGTGCGGCTGTGGCTGCTGGAGAGGATGATGGCAGAGGGATGCTCAGTGTCCCTCCAGTGCCCTGTGTACCTCTGCCATCCTTCTCTCCAGCAGCCACAGCCCGCACAGCTCTGGAAGTCGGGTCGTGACATCACCAAGTTATCCAGGAAGTGACATCACCATGTTATCCAGGAAGTGACATCACCATGTTATCCAGGAAGTGACATCACCATGTTATCCAGGAAGTGAAGCCTTGATGCAGTAGTAAGTGCAGGGAAAAAAGCTCTTTATAAGCATTTCCCGTAATAAGTGTATATTGGTGATTTGTATAACTTTTGGGGGGCAATACAATACTTTAATAAAACTTTTCACTGGACTTCTCTTGTGGACGTATGGAGAAAGCGATTTCCATTAGCGATGATGAAATACCAGACAATAGTATTTTCAACCTATTCGCCTCTTTTTAGGTATTCTGTGCGTATGGCATAAAGGCATCTTCTGAAAATGAGCGGGGAGCCGGATGCACTATCGGTTGTCAATCAGCTGAGAGACTTGGCATCAGATCCTTTGAACCGCCGAGCCATTGTCCAAGATCAGGGCTGCCTGCCGGGTCTCATCCTGTTTCTTGACCATCCCAATCCTCAAGTCGTTTACTCCGCTCTCCTGGTGAGTCTGATGCAGTCATTTATATCTGGAGTTCATATTGATAACGTTTACTTCTGGAACCAAAGCCTGTGCATTGTCAGATCCCTCATGATGATATCACCATCTCTGCTGGGCAAGTCTGTGTTTGCACCATTGTACAGTGCTGTGTGATATGTTTTCTCTTTCTATCTAAAGTATAAAAATGTTAAGCCTGGTTATTACGGTGGTTTAGTGCAATCCACTGCTCTTATAATATATTGTTTCGGTGTAGGTAAGGAAATGTTTGGGTCATGTTTTTGTATAATGTATATGGCAGTGGCATCAGTCACCAATAGGGACCTATTTAAAAAAAATTAATTTTACATTTTTTTTAATAAGCAGCATTTCTGCTGTTGATATTAAAATCAGGGCTGTGGAGTCAGTAAGCCGCAGCTCCAAATCTGACTCTTGAATTTTATCAGGGACCGACGCCTGTCTTTAACTCCGACTCCAGCTCCTTCCTAAATGGCCAGTCAGACACCAGAGAATTATTTACTACACTGGTGTACTGCAGATCTGGCTCAGCAGCTTCTGTGTAATGTCCTACATGATCCTGGGGCGACTTCTAAATGAATAAGGAAAGATATAAAGCAGATTCTACTCTTTGTGTGTGTGCGTGCACGCAGTGGATGCAGCTGGAGGTCAGTCATAGTGATATACAGTAGGGGTCAGCCATAGGCCCAGATTTATCAGCTCTCTGTCAGCATCCGAGCTCCTTAATCATCACTGCCCCACAGGAACTACCAGCTCAACTAGTCATTGACTGCAGCTGTGTCCCGCCTTACTCACTGATTGGCTCAGTGGGGCTGTGACATCACAGGATCGGGAGCCCCGCAGTGAACCATGAGTCATGAAGCTGCACTGCAGGGGGATGGGTAAATAGGACTTCTTTATTATAATCCTACAACCCTCTGTCCCCCCTGAATTTTTCAATGTTACCCAGAATACCCCTTTAATTTCTGCCTCTCTCTCTCTCTCTAATACACATACACTTTCACTCACACACACAGCCTGCTGCAGCCATAGCACACACATAGAACCTGCTGCAGCCTTTGCACACTCAAGAAAAACACACAATCACAAAAGATCGGAGGCTACTATCACACTACTTATGGCTTCTCCTCCTCCTCTATATTACACAGAATATGTTTATATTACTTTGCTGCTCATATACAGTCATCCAGCATCCAGGAAGAGAATAGCACAGATCTCCCCCCACACAATTGACTCTTCCAGCTCAGAAACTGCCAAATAGTGACCGACAACTTCTCCACGACCATCCATATCTAATAGGGCCAGTGCTTTATTACTGATGTATGCGAGAAAGGGATTTTCTGATTTTAATAAATAAGGTATTTAGATTGATAGAACATAACTATATATATATATATATATATATATATATATATATATATATATATATCAGGGCTCCAGACTAAAAAATTTACCTAGGAGCCATTGGCTCCTAACCTGAAAAATTTAGGCGCCAAATAGAATATTTGGTCGCCAACATTTTAAACCATGTAAAATTAATGTTATGTTAAATGGGACTTACTGTGTGCAGAGGCCACGGCAGCTTCCTCCTCCTTTAGATTCTTTCTTTTCTTAGTTTGAAAACGTTCAACATGGAAACTTGCAACTTGACAACCATATCCAGTCTGACTCAGTACTTCAGCTTCACTTGGCTAGCCTTTTAATGAGGCTTACTCTTCTGAACTTGAACTTAAAGGGAACCTGTCGACCCCCGTGCCGGGGTGACAGGCTCCCAACCCCCCGTTAGAGACCCCTATACTCACCTCATCTTCACCCCGCTTCTGAAGATGGTCGGGTCACGGAGATCTCAGCCGCTGCAGCCCGGCGTGCGCTGAGAGATGAGTCCAACGCTCATAGAGAATGACGGGAGAGTCCAGTGCTCTGTCATTCTCTATGAGTGTTGGACTCATCTCTCAGCGCGCGCGCCGGGCTGCAGCGGCTGAGATCTCCGTGACCCGACCACCTCCAGAAGCGGGACCCGGCGCGATGAGGTGAGTATAGGGGGTTCTAACGGGGGGTTGGGAGCCTGTCACCCCGGCACCGGGGGTGACAGGTTCCCTTTAAAAGCTTGCAACAGTCTATACATACTGAGCTAGACTTATGACTGCAGCCATAGTGACCCCCACAAGATGTGTATATAGATAGATATATCTCTCACCTAGTGACTAATGCAAGTGACCCCCTACAATACAGACACCTGAGGGGCCCTGATAATAATAATTGTGCATATATCTATCTCCCAGTGTCTGCAGCCAGTTTGCCCTACACTTATAGATGGCCCCCTCCCCCCATTATAGATGCCCCCTCCCCCCATTATAGATGGCCCCCTCCCCTTATAGATGACCCTCTCTACCCCCATTATAGATGCCCCCTCTCCCCCCCATTATAGATGCCCCCTCTTCTCCCCCCCTTATAGATACCCCCTCCCCTTATAGATGACCCTCTCTACCCCCATTATAGATGCCCCCTCTTCTCCCCCCTCCCCTTATAGATGCCCCCTCTCCTTATAGATGCCCCCTCTCCCCCCCATTATAGATGCCCCCTCTCCCCCCATTATAGATGCCCCCTCTTCTCCCCCCCTTATAGATACCCCCTCCCCTTATAGATGCCCCCTCTCCCCCCCCCATTATAGATGCCCCCTCTTCTCCCCCCCTTATAGATACCCCCTCCCCTTATAGATGCCCCCTCCCCCCCCATTATAGATGCCCCCTCTTCTCCCCCCCTCCCCTTATAGATGCCCCCTCTCCTTATAGATGCCCCCTCTCCCCCCCATTATAGATGCCCCCTCTCCCCCCCATTATAGATGCCCCCTCTTCTCCCCCCCTTATAGATACCCCCTCCCCTTATAGATGCCCCCTCTCCCCCCCATTATAGATGCCCCCTCTTCTCCCCCCCTTATAGATACCCCCTCCCCTTATAGATGACCCCCTCCTCCCCCCATTATAGATGCCCCCTCTCCCCCCCTTGAAGATGCCCCCCCCCCCTTTCCTCTATGCTAAGCAATATTTTAAAAAAACAAACACACAAACTCACCTGACAACCCGCTCCCCCGGCGATCCTCTTCTTCGGACGCTGTCCCCGGCTGATGCGCGGCTGCCGGGGGTGTCCCGTCCTATCCCCGGCAGCGCGGCGCGTCAGTGAGCTCCCTGTACGCCGGGGCTGTGACTTCTGACACAGGAAGCGTCTCTGACGCGCGCTTCCTGTGCCGGAAGTCAGGGCCCCAGGCAGCTCACTGATGCGCCGCGCTGCCGGAGATAGAATGGGACACCCCCGGCAGCCGCGCATCTTAAAGAGACAGCGCGCTGCCGCCGGGGCCAGTCGCAAATGGCGCCCAGATTAATAAATCTGGGCGCCATTTGCAAAACGTCAGTCGCATTGGCGACCATTTTGGTCGCCATCTGGAGCCCTGTATATATATATATATATATATATGAGGAACATTTATAAAATTCATATGAAAATTCAATTATAACATTTTGAAAGTTTTTTTATTTTGTAAAACTGGAGTTGGTACATTTTTTCCGACTCCTGCCAAAACTAGTTTAGACTCTGACTCCAAAGTCCTGGTTAAAAATGTCACCTTTATTAAAAAAGAGAAAAACTTTAGCTTGGTGGAGGTCTGGGTGCTTAGTGGATTGCTAGAATGAATAGAGAAAAAAGTCTCCTAAGCACTTAGTCTTTCATCTTCTCACAAGAGTCACAAGGAGATGCCACGAGGAGATGGCAGAAAAAAAAAGCAATAGGCTGAGTGATCTCCCCACTTCTAGAAATCAATGGGGGTTTAGCACCTAGACTCCATCTTGTTTTTTAAAGTGACATTGACATTTTAACCCTTAAAGGGGTGCTCCAGCATGGGGGCACTTTCTGGGGAGGACCACTCACCTCCCCGGTTCCAGCGCCGGGTCACTCATCGCGGCGCTCCGGTCCCTGGTTCCCGGCCGCTTCCTGGTGTCTGATGCCGCCCTAGACGCTACGTCTCAGGGCCGCTCAGCCACTCAGTAAAGGAGGCGGGATCCGAGCGGAGCGCCGTGATGCGGGACCCGCCGCTGGAACCGGGGAGGTGAGTGGACGTCTTTTATTTCAGCCACCTCCTCCCCGGTCCCCCCCAAAAAGCCCCGACACTGGATAACCCCTTTAACTGAGACCTCCAACAAATGCCATACAGTGACATCCATCCCTTGTAGGGTCCTGTTGTAAAAAGAAATATCTTAACTAGATCCCAATGAGTAGAATAATATTCTGTAGTCTCCTACAGTATAGTGATAAATACTGGCCAGGCAGAGACTAAATGGACACTGTCATTACCAATAAATAATTTAAATCAGCAGGGGAGTTTTTTTAATATATGTATGTGTGTGTGTGTGTGTATATATATATATATGTATATGTGTATATATATATATATATATATATATATATATATATATATATATACATATACATACAAGTACATTTTAAAGGACATTTTTCTGGCCTCTGAGAGGTAATGGGCTCCTATAGATTCTCTCACTATGTATGTCAGCAGTTTCCAGCATACAGGCTAAGTGGGTCTCACAAAATGTTACATGGTCTATTAGTCTGGATTTGCACTGAATAAAAATTGCCTCAATTGGACACTGCTGGAACGGATTTTTGGCTATGAAAAGTTGTTGTGCCCCTCATATACACAGGACATTGAGTTCCAACCACAAAAAGGGCGGAATGCCCACAGAAAATCGTATAGTCCAAGATTAGATTAAAAACTAAAATTCTCTATACAAGGAGGAGGAGGATCAAAGCACAGTGGGGAAAAAGCCACCAATTTAAATACATAAAGATATGACCTCTTAACATGTAAGGCTAGGTTCACATTGTGTTTTTTGCAATCTGTTTTTTTTTTGCAAAAAACTGATGCATTTGTGTGCATCCGTTTTTCCATTGACTTCCATTGCAAAAAAAAACGGATGAAAACGGATCAGTTTTTTTGACGGACACAAAAACGTAGCTAATACTACTTTTGTGTCCGTTAAAAAAACCTGATCCGTTTTTACAATGGAAGTCAATGAAAAAATGGATCAAAAATGGATGCAGAATATCCTACATCTATGGAAGAACAATCGTGCATTATATATTGAATAAAACTCAATAACGCTGTCCATGTGTCGGTGTATTGCACAATCCCTGTGTTGCCTGGGCAGCATTATACCAGAACAATTAATTGCAACTAGCCCATATAGTAAACATAAAGAGGAAACGGACGTGGAAAAACCATAAGCAACAGCACAGGTACAAACTTATAGGGGTAAAGACAACACACTAAGAGGAAGTCGGCGACACTGACACATGTAGACCGTAAGCGCTCGCAGACAGGGGTCTCTTTCCCCGTGTACCAGTCTGCCATTCACCTTATGCATCATAGATACACTTTAGGTTACATGAAACATATCAATGGCCTCTTCTTCCAGTACATAATATAAAGCCCAACACAGTGTGGAGTCTGCTGCCTGCTCGCTCCTAATGTGACCTGCCAGGGAAGCACATTTCTGAATGCAGCGGGCAGAGCATTGGTCTGACTCTGCAGTTCCCAGCCATCTAATGGTAAATGTATATATTGTTGTATACAGTGTTGTCATCACAGTGAGGGCAGGGAATCACAGAAATAAAATAAAATAAAATGTAAGTAAAAGACCACCACTTTTTTAGTTTATTGTCCTCATGTCTCATAGTCATATTCATTGATTTCTAAAGAATAGGTTAATGCAAAGCAGCAGGCATTTTAAAAGTTATTAACCGTAGCGGGTCAATACAAGATACAGCTGGGGAGAGAGCACGGCAGCAGTGGGCTTTACTCCCCGGATGACTGATAATTCCGGCGCTTGAGCCTCATAGACTACAATGGAGTCAAGGTGTCTGAATCAGTAGGCAGTTGGGGAGTGAAACACATTACACCGTGCTCTTTCCCCAGCTTTGTATTGACCCACTGCAGTCAGTAACTTTTGACATGTCAAAACCTAATCATAATGACAGTGATTTTTTAAAGGAGTTGTCCAGATAAAATTCCTGCCTAGCCATGGTGCCACCCTGGCCAAGTATGAATTTTCCCTTTAATCTTACAGCCACACACTATGGAAATGCTACAGATTATGTTCAGTGACATATGCACACCAAATCATGCACATTGTGGGGCGGATTTGGAGGTCAGTATGTTTATATTTCAAGTAATAAAAAATGTCATTGGGCAGGGCTAGAAGCTGTGCTGTGATTGGTGGCTAAACACAGCTTAAACCAGTTTCTATCTCACACACCAGGATAAATTTGGATAAAAGTGGACTCACTTACAGATTTTCCTCTGTATTATAAATTTCCTATTGAATCAAATGTACAGAAAACACAATAAATCTGCAGCAGGTCTGAGATAACAATGGACATTAATTTAAAATCCACATTGTGGGTCAGTTTTGTTGCAGATCCCCCCTCCCCGGTAACTCTGTGGAGTTGCTGCTGCCCTCTGCTATAGTGGCAGGCCCCCTCCCCGGGTACTGTATATCCTACTAAGAATAAGTATCACTGTGCAGCAGAACTTGATCAGGGTAGAGGTCGGTGACTATGGAGCTTAGACAGCCCTGCTGTTCCTGCCTCAAACATTGGTGGCAGCAGAGGGGGCTGTGTCGCCCCTTATTGCTGCCACTTAAAGGAATTAAAACTGTAAATGAATAAGGATATATTTCTGTAAATTAATTTATATTACAAAGTAATATTACTTTATTAAAGCAATGTATTAACAAAAATCATAATTTGTGTCTCAGGAGTACCCTTTTAAATTTTACCCACTATACTGCTACTGTAAGTTCTGCTGATGCCATTTGAGACCGTACCCCAATAGTTGTCAGTATATTACATTGCATTGTGACCCTTTCTGGATATAACGCCCCTGTACTGCAGACTTTCTAAACACTCCAGTAGTTTGATATTTTTTTTTTTGTCGCAGGCTTTACGCTATCTGGCAGAATGCCGCGCCAACAGAGAGAAGATGAGAAGCGAACTAGGAATGATGTTGAGCTTGCAGAACGTCATTCAGAAGTAAGTACATGTGATGTACAGGATCTGTAAATGTGTAGTGAGGGGCAGATATTGCAGATGGGTAACAAGTTTAACATACAGTAACATTTCACGTCAGTAAAATAAAATGTCAAATGTTTTTATTAGTTGCCATTATTATATGCAGTTGTGATGGGGTGTAATTCTGGAGCCTGTTGTGCCAGTAATGCCAGTGGGTGACATAGCTGGATCTCCATTAGGTCTCATGCACATGGCAGGGATGCTTACATAGAGGCTTCCTGCTATATAGCTGTGTAGCTGCAATGTGCTCCCATACAGGTTCCTACAGTTTGCAAAGAAATCCCCTCTATATGAAATACAAAAGTGCAGTAGAGGTCTTGTTCACCACAAAAATCCTATTACAGCATCATAAAAAATGTATCATGTTGTAATGGTAGAGCTGTTGCCTTCTTGCATTTCACAGGCTTTCTGGATATGGTCTCCTTGTTAGACAATGAGAAATGTATTTATTATAGATGAGCGCAACTAGAGCATGCTCGAGTCCGATCGTTCAGCATTTGAATGCCGGTGGCTGAAGAAATTGGATGCAGCCCTAGGGAGTCCGGGAAAACATGGATACAGCCACAGGGTACTATTACACGGAGCGATTTCTAACGATAAACGATCGCAAACAAGATTGTTTATCGTTCACCATATTACACAGAACAATAATCGTTAGTTACAATCGTTACTACGATCATTATTGCGATCGTTACTATGATCGTTTAATCCATTTGATCCCAGCAAAACAATGGGCAATGTGCTATTACACTGAACGATTACTAAAAAACGTGGAAATTGAGCGAACGAATGTGGAATTACAGCAAACGATTAGTGAACGATTAACGATAATTTTAGGTTAGGTTCAGATCGAAATCATTGATCAACAACATACGAACGATTTTTCGATCGTTGCCTGCAATTACACAGAATGATTCTTTTAAATTCGAACGATTTAACGATTTTTTTGCACAATAATCGTCCCGTGTAATAGGGCCCATAGTCTCATTCAAGTTTTACCAGACTTCCTAGAGCTCCATACAACTTCTTCAGCCACCAAATGCCAAATGAGCATGCTTGAGTTGCGCTTATCTTTAGTATCAGTCATAAGCAAGTGGCAGGGGAGAGCGATGTAAAGCTTCGGAAGATTACTACTCCCATGGCTCACAGTGCCTCTCTACAATGAGTCCGGTGTTTCCTCTGTGATGCAGCTTCACTCTGCTCTCCCTTTAACTTCTGACAAGCAGGAGACAGGGAATAGCAAGCTGGAGAGCCTTTTCCCTGTTGAGGCCATTTGTGAAATTTTTTTTGCAGAAATCAATAGTCCAGGCCATTTTAAGAAACTTTGTAATTAGGTTTATTAGCCAAAAAATGCATTTTTATCATGAAAAAGCAGTTTGAAGCTCTCCCCCCTGTCTTCATTGTTCTCCTATGGAGAAAGCTAAATAAAAGACCAAAACTGGACAACAAAGAGTTAATCTACAAATATATCACCCTCTATCTCCTCTGACAGTCAGCACTGACCTCTCTGAGCTCTGATTACAGCTGTCACCCAGCTCAGTGCCTGTAATCCGCCTGTAATCCTCTGTTATCTGCTTTCTGCTAACTCCCTCCTCCCCCCTCCCCTCTCCCTAGAACAGACTGGGTACGTCTGATGCAACAAGTCACAATTTCCAGATATTTTTTTTTTTTTGCAGTGGATGGAAAAGAGGAAGGGGGGGGGACCTGGGAAAAGGCTTTTTAAATGCAGATAATGGCATATTTGGCTAATAAACCCAATTACAAAGTTTCTTAAAGGACACCTGTCACCCGCGGTGCCGGGGTGACAGGCTCCCGACCCCCTGTTAGATCCCCCTATACTTACGTGATCCCGCCGGGTTCGCTTCCTGAGCCGGTCGGATCACGGAGATCTCAGCTCCCGAAGCCCGGCGCACGCGCTGACAGGAGAGTCCGATGCCCATAGAGAATGTATGGGGAGTCCGATGCTCCATCATTCTCTATGGGCATCGGACTCATCTCTCAGCACACGCCGGGTTTCGGGCGCTGAAATCTCAGTGACCCGACTGCCTCGGGAAGCGGGACCCGGCGGAATCACGTAAGTATAGGGGGATCTAACAGGGGTCGGGAGCCTGTCACCCCGGCACGGGGGGTGACAGGTCCTCTTTAAAATCGCCTGGGCTATTGATTTCTGCAAAAAAAAAAAAAATACGGCAGTGACTCTTTAACCTCTTAGGGTGCCGCGAGTAGGCTGGGACCGCGGCTATTAGCGGGCACGGTCTGATCACCGTGCCCACTAATAAGGTAATCGGAGGCAGCTGTCAAAGTTGACAGCTGCCTCCGATTACCGGAGGCAGCCGTTCCCCGGTGTCTAGTGGGGGAGATCGCTCCGCGATCTCCGTGTGTTGCGCCGACCCCGGCTCGGCACTCGTTTTGTTTTCGACTGCAGCAGCCGAAAGCAAACGAGTGCCGATCTCATTGATCTTTGCTGTATTACTATACAGCAAAGATCTCAATGAGAGATCAAAGTGTATATACTAGAAGTCCCCCAGGGGGAATAACCCTAACCCCAGGGGGGCTTCTAGTATTTGTGTAAAAAAAAAAAAAAAGTATTGTTATTAATAAAAAGCCCCCTCCCCTAATAAAAATTTGAATCACCCCCCTTTTCCCATGTTTTTAATAAAAGTAAATAAATAAATAAACATGTTTGCTATCGTCGCGTGCGTAATCGCCCAAACTATTAATTAATCACATTCCTGATCTCGCACGGTAAACTGCGTAAGCGAAAAAAATCCCAAAGTGCTAAATTGTGCATTTTTGGACAAATCCAGAAAAAATGTAATTAAAAAGTGATCAAAAAGTTGTATATGTGCAATCAAGGTACAGATAGAAAGTAAACCTCATGGCTCAAAAAATGACACCTGACACAGCCCCATAGACCAAAGGATAAAAGCGCTATAAGCCTGGGAATAGAGCGATTTTAAGGAACGTATATTTGTTAAAGGACAAGTGCCATGAAAAACTTTTTCCCAGTAATTGAAGCACATTACAAAGTTATATAACTCTGTAATGTGCTTCAATCACCTATCTGCCTCCCTTCCCTGTCTTTTCCCCCCTCCACCCCCCACCAGGAAGTGTCCTGACTCACACAGACCTGATTACTGTCGTCACTGTCACCAGGCAGCTCCTTCTTGTGAGGATGAGTCATCAGCAGGAGGGCTGCTCTAGGTCCTGTTACACCACCCTCCCCCTCCTTGTCAGGTGACTCTGCTTGCTCAGCTTATCTTCTCTAGTGACATGACTCCTTCACTGAGTCCACGGCAGCAGGAGAGAGGGTATGAGGAGAGGGGGGAGCTGCCTAAGTGCCGGAGTCAGTCTGAGGGAAGATAAGCAAGTGAGATGTGACACAAGTGATGGCTTGCAGTTGTTCAGCCAATGGGAGCTGAGCAAGCTGAGTCACCTGACAAGGCAGAGGAGGGGGGAGGCTGGTGTAACAGGAGAAGGAGCTGAGAGAAGAGCTTGGTGACGACAGTAATCAGGTCTGTGTGAGTCAGGACACTTCCTGGTGGGGGGTGGAGGGGGGAAAAGACAGGGAAGGGAGGCAGATAGGTGAATGAAGCATATTACACAGTTATATAACTTTGTAATGTGCTTCAATTACTGGGAAAAAGTTTTTCATGGCACTTTTCCTTTAACCCCTTGCCGCAAAATGACGTTTGGGAAACGTCATGTAAAGCAGGTAGTTAATGCAACATGACGTTTCCCAAATGTCATGGCTTCCCTGCCTCCCCCCTCTGTCCCTAGATGCGATCGGGCAGCAGGAGGAGGCTGTGTCACACAGCCTCCTCCTGCTGCCACTATCCGGAGGGGAGCCGCGCTCCCCACCGGACAGTTAACCCCATAAATGCCGCGGTCAATGCGACCGCAGCATCTATGGGGATATTTCTGGCTTATGGGGAGATCGGGCGGAGGGAGGAGGCTGCAGCATGTTGCCTTCTCCTGCCACCACTGTCCAATTCTCCCCCCGTCTGTTTGCCCTTCCCCGGTTTGCTCCCCTCACCCTGATCTCCCTCCTCATCATGTGCGCCCCCATGCTCTCCCTCCCCGTGCTCCGTCCCTGTGCTTCTCCCCCCACCCCCGGATGTGCTCCCCCCACCTCCAGATCTGCTCCCCTCCCCGTGCTGCTCACCCTCCCGGGCCGTTCTCCCCCCTGCCCTGATCTCCCGCCTATGCTCCTCTCCCTCCTGTGCTCCTCAAATGCCGCCCCCCCCCCGAGCCGCGCGAGCAATCGCGCAGCTTCGGGGGTTACCATAGTAACCCCCGCTTCCCAGGGCGTCTGGGTTACTATGATATATACCGATCAGGCCCCTGCACTGAGGCTGGGGTCTGATCGTTTGAATGAGCAGTCAGTGTGTAACACTGACTGCTCATTCATTCTGTGTATAGTATAGTGCATTACAGCACTCATCATATGCTGTAATGCATTATACTGCATATATACCTGTAAAGTAAAAAAACACAAAACACACACACACACACACACACACACACACACACATAAATACATAAATAATAAAACAAATAAATTAAATACATGAATGAATAATTAATTTAAATAAATAAATATAAATAAATAATAAATATACACATTCCCCATCCCCTTTATAAATGATCCCCTATAAATAAAGTACACATATTTGGTATCGTCGTGTTCGTAATGACCCCGTCTATTAAAGTCTTACATTAATTATACCGCCCGATTAATGCCATAAAAAAATAAGTAAAGAACTAACCAAAATGAAATTTTTTTGTTAATCCCGCCCCCTAAAAAATATAGAAAAAAGCTATCAATACAACGTATGTACCCAAAAGGTGAACCACTAAAAACGTCAGCTTATGCCACCAAAAAAGAAAAAGTCCTTACGTAACTACATTGGCGAAAAAATTTAAATAGTACAGGTCTTACAATGTGCAAGACACAAACAGTATGTATAGTATAAATGCCATAAACTATAACAGCTATATAAAATGGATATCACTGTAACCGTACCGACATGACGAATAATAATAACATGTCATATGTGACGTATAGTAAACGTCGTACAAAAAAATGATGAAAAACAGCTGCTAAATTGTGTTTTTTATTCTTACCACCTCATAAATTAAATAAAAAATGATCAAGGTGTCACATGTCCCTCAGAATGGTACCGATGGAAACGTCAACTTGTCTTATACAAATATTTTGGCACCGCAAGGCCTCTGTGACATGATATAATGTCTATAAAAAACCTGAAATAAGAAAAGACCCCAAAAATACACAAGGCTTCTGTCATGTCTGAGGCCTGTGGTTGAGTCAGGTGACGCACTGTGGCCACATATGGGGGATTTCTAGAAACATTGAAATAAGGGGAATAAATATTGAGTTCCATTTCTCTGTTAATATTTGCTGTGTTAGAGGAAAAAATGGATTAAAATGTAATATCTGCCCCAAAAAATTTCTGCAAAACACCTAAAGGGTTAATGAACTTATGAAATGTTACTTTGTATACTTTGAGGGGTGCAGTTTTTACAGTGGAAGGATTTATGGGGGTAACTAACATACAGGCCCCACAAATCCACTTCTGGGAACTGGTCCATAATAAAATCAGAATTTGAAATTTTCCGGAAAATTTGAAAAATCGCTGCAAGTTTCGAAGCCCTCTACATTCCTAACAAGTAAAAGGACGTTCACCAAATGACATCACCTTAAAGCAGACATGTTGTAGATGTTGCAGTAATAATTAGTTCATGTGACATAACTATTTTTCTCAGAAAAGAGAGTTTTGATTATAAAGAAATGTAATTTTTTCTAATTTTTGCGCAAATGTGTTTTTTACAAAAAACTACTGAGTGTATCAGCCAAAGTATACCACAAACATAAAGAGGAATATGTCACGAAAAAACTATCTCAGAATAACCACGATAGTTAAAAGCATTGCAGAGTTATCACTACATAAAGAGAGACAGGTAAGATTTTAAAAATAGGCCCTGGGCATTGAGGCCAAAACAGGCTGAAGAGGCAAGGGGTTAACAAAGGTTCGATTTTTTTACAGGCCATCAGAAAAGTTATACATGTTATATATCGTTTAATCGTAACGACTTGAGGAACATGTATAACAAGTCAGTTTTACCCCAGGGCGAATGGCGTACAAACAAATACCCCCCAAATAAAAGAAATGCGGTTTTTTTTTTTTTTCAATTTTACCACACTTCGAATTTTTTCCTGGTTTTGCAGTGCACTTTATGCAAAAATTTATCCTGTCATTGCAAAGTACAATTAATGACGCAAAAAATAAGGGATCATGTGGGTTTCTAGGTGGAAAAATGCAACTGCTATGGCCTTTTAAACACAAGGAGGAAAAAACAAAAACGCAAAAACGAAAATTGGCCCTGCCCTTAAAGGGTTAATAAAATAATTTGCAGGCCGCTGCACTCAGTTATACTGTGTACAGCAGTGGGGTAGTGTGGGTTGGCAGCATCCGGGGCAAGGCAAAGTGTTGTTCCCTCTAGTGCCTTTTCTATTGAAGTTAACCCTCTGTGATGCCCCTTGTACATGATGTGATTCCTTAGTGATGCCCGGTAGCCAGAGTTAACCCCAAGTTATGCCCCTGGTAGCTGTAGTTAACCCCTTATTAATGTTCCCTGGTAGTCTAGTTAACCCCCAGTCATGTCCCTGGTAGGCCTAATTAACCCCCCCAGTCATAGCAGCAGAGAAAGGCAGTGTTAGGGCCCTTTAAAATGAGTCAGTGGCTGCAAAATAACAAGCACTAATTGGCTCTCATTTTGGGAGCCTTCACATGGCTTAATCAGTCGCAGGAGCGGCTACTCCTTTAATTTTCAGCATTGTCGGACGCGCATTCCCTGTTTAAACTGGGTGATGTGAGGCTTGTAGTGATGATTTATGTGCCCACAATAGAGATTGAATCAACCAACGAACAAGAAAACGCTTGATCTGCGACCCTATTAGTTGGAACGATTATCAGAAACTAGCACAGGTAGATTCCCCAATGGTTTACAGTACATGGCAAATGGATGACTTTTTAACCTAATTCACACGTTTTCTGCACATTTGTGTGCTGTGGCCCTTAAAAGGGATACTCAGATGATTTTTTTTTTTCTTCTAAATAAACTGGTTTTCACATTTTTTATTTACTTCTATTCAAAATTTGAAGTCTTCCAGTACTTTTTAGCTGCTGTATGTCCTGCAGAAAGCTGTGTTTTCATTACTGTGTCAAACTGGAAAGAATACACCACTTCCTGCAGGACATATAGCAGCTGATAAGTACTGGAAGACTTCAGATTTTTAAATAGAAATAAATGACAAATCCATATAACTTTCTGATGCCAGTTTATTTGAAAGAAAAAAGATTTACCCCTTTAAATCACAGCTCACTCATTCTGTTTTGTAAAAGGTGACACTTTTTTAACACTTTCAGGAAGGGGTGAAATCTATGTTGAATCTGCAGCACATCTACATGTAACACATGCAGATTTTGTCACAGATTCTCTGTAGTGGGATAATTGTATTGTTTTTTTTTTTACTTTTTTGTTTTTTTTTACAAGATTTTTCAAAATGTTCATAAAACACTCCCAAGTAACAAACCCCACCCAGCCCCCACCAGAGATATTGATTGTACAGTGGGTGCAATGACACAAACAATTTTACAAAATACATAAATAGGTCACAAACAATGAGGAAACAAAAGTAACATGGGCATTGAGGGTTCTGCAGGGAATGGACTCTACATCTACTTGTTCTATGGACATGAGCTAGGAGGGCAAAGGGTGAATGGAGGATGTGATATGAAGACCGGCAGAGAGATCTCTTCAGCAGCTGGATATACATGGTGGGCAGAGCTTGGTGGGGAGGTTTCCGCTTCCCAATTTACATAGATGGCAGATTTTGCCCTTAACATTTGGCCTGTTTATAGCTATAGAGTAACAATGTGACTAACAATGTAATGATACATTCAGGATGTAGGATTAGTCACACGGTGTGTAACATTCTGTAACATTGTTGAACTCTGGAATATCCCTTTAAAGCGAATGTACCATATTAATCTGTAAATAAATACTTTTATACGACCTGATGTGTGACACAGCGCAGATTCTTATGGCACTTCTGCCCATTTCCGCGATCTGCACTGTTCTCTATGTATACAAATGAGGTGAGTCAGCGCAGTGCACCGAAATCTCCTCTGGATGACACGCACCTTCTGAATCAAGTCTGGGCCCAGCTTAGGGGAGGAGATATCGGTGCACTAATTGGTCCTCAGTCACAGCTCCGAGCCGCCCTCCCCTACCTCCTCCCACCAGACTTGTCCTTCCTGCTTCCGCACTTGCCTTGCAACCCTGGCTGCAAAGGGAAATGTATGTACCTACATGGGGAGGTATATGGCTGCAAGCAGAAATGTATCTGCCTACGAGGGGCCATGTATCTGCCTACGAGGGGCCATGTATCTGCCTACGAGGGGCCATGTATCTGCCTACGAGGGGCCATGTATCTGCCTACGAGGGGCCATGTATCTGCCTACGAGGGGCCATGTATCTGCCTACGAGGGGCCATGTATCTGCCTACGAGGGGCCATGTATCTGCCTACGAGGGGCCATGTATCTGCCTACGAGGGGCCATGTATCTGCCTTCGAGGGGCCATGTATCTGCCTTCGAGGGGCCATGTATCTGCCTTCGAGGGGCCATGTATCTGCCTACGAGGGGCCATGTATCTGCCTACGAGGGGCCATGTATCTGCCTACGAGGGGCCATGTATCTGCCTACGAGGGGCCATGTATCTGCCTACGAGGGGCCATGTATCTGCCTACGAGGGGCCATGTATCTGCCTACGAGGGGCCATGTATCTGCCTACGAGGGGCCATGTATCTGCCTACGAGGGGCCATGTATCTGCCTACGAGGGGCCATGTATCTGCCTACGAGGGGCCATGTATCTGCCTACGAGGGGCCATGTATCTGCCTACGAGGGGCCATGTATCTGCCTACGAGGGGCCATGTATCTGCCTACGAGGGGCCATGTATCTGCCTACGAGGGGCCATGTATCTGCCTACGAGGGGCCATGTATCTGGCTGCTAGGGGGAAGGTATCTAGCTTCAAGGGCCATGTATCTGCCTACAACGGGGGGGGAGGTATCTAGCTGCAAGGGCCATGTATTTGCCTACAAGGGAAAATGTATCTGCCTACTATTATTATAATATTTAGAGATGAGCGAACCTTGAGCATGCTAGAGTCCATCCGAACCTGAACTTTCGGCATTTGATTAGCGGTGGCTGCTGAACTTGGATAAAGCCCTAAGGCTATGCGGAAAACATGGATATAGTCATTGGCTGTATCCATGTTTTCCAGACAACCTTAAAGCTTTATCCAACTTCAGCAGGCCCCGCTAATCAAATGCCGAATGAACGGGTTCGGATGGACCCGAACCCAGTTCACTCATCTCTAATAATATTGTAAGTACTTATTCTCAAGCTGAGAGGCAGCGATCTCTCTGATCATGGTCAATATAGTAAATACTTATAGTTGGTGTAATCAAGGGTACACCCACCGGAGTCAAAAATAGATCAATCCTTGCATAGAAAATAGAAATAGAACAGAAAGGATGCGCTTAAATAAAATACATAAATTTATTGGGTATGCGTTAAAAATACAACTTGTAACAAGTGATAGATATATACAGTGAAAATAATCTCCAAATCGGGCTCCGGGAGCCTCACATGCAGTCGCTTGGCCGAGCAGGTAATGTATGCTCCAGGCTTGGGCGGCGGGCAGCGGGGGGTTAAAGGGGCCGGGTCACATACTGGCATTGGAATGAAAACTCCGCTGCGGGTATGTGACCCATTCAACTTCACTATACCAGGATTCGCAGCAGATTTTGCTGCAAACTCGCAGCGTGAAATCCACTGCGAATCCGGTACGTGTGAAGCTACCCTAAGAACAGCCATTTTAAAGGGGGTTTTCAGGGGATGATGGTAAATGCTGTGCATAGACCATCACTGAACTTTCCCTGAAAAACCCCTTTAAGGCCAGGTTCACACATGTGCCCAGATGGGGTGTTTACTAAAATATTTTTAGCTCCATGTGTGAACGAGCCCTCAGTGAAGAGCTCCCTACCTGGACGCATCTTCTTCAAGCTGCCAACCTGTAAATCACAACAGAAGCCTCGGCTCTACAAATCTATACTCTGCACCATGTGTGACATCATTAGTGCTTGTGATGTCATCATAACTGCTGCTGTTTTTTAAGTATCAAGCTTACATTAAGTGTATATGTATGTGTAAATATAAATATAATATACACACACACACACGTATATTAGGGCTGGGCAATATGGCAAAAAAAAAATCTAGTTTTATATATAATGTGTGTTGTATGGCGACATGGATAGGGGGATAGAGTGCACTGTACTATCTCTATATTGTGTGTGTGTGTATATTACATATATAGTCTATGTGTGTGCATAGTGCAAAATAAGTGGAGTGGCTGTAGATGGCGAGTAGGGCCAAAGCCTGTGCGGCCTGGAGAAGTGTCCCTCCCGGGAACCAGACCAGTCCTGAGGTATCTGGCTGCAAGGGGACTTGTATTTGGCTACAAGGGGGAGGTATATGGCTGTAAGGGGACTGGCTGCAGAAGTAAGGTTTTCGGCTACAGGGGGGTAGGAATCAGACTGCAAGGGGCATGTATCTATCTGCAAGGGAGAGGTATCTGGCTACAAAGAGGCATATTTAGCTGGCAGGGGGCCATACCTGCCTAGGGTCACATCTAGCTGCAGGAAGCATACCTTGATAGGGGCATATCCTACTGCTAGAGGCATATTTGGCCACAATGGGCATACCCGCCTAGGGACGTATCCGGCTGCAGGGGCATACTTCATGGGATGTATCTGACTGCTAGGGCATTTCTAGCTGAAAGGGGCATATCTTGTTACAGGTGGCATACCTGGCTACATGGGGGCATATCTGGGTAAAGTAAGCATTAATATAGCTGCAGGGTGGGCATTATTACTGGCCACAGGGGCTGTTATTATTTGGAAGGGGGCATTAAAAATGTCTACGGGGGCATTATTACTAGGGTAGGGGATTTATTATTGGGGAGGGGGGCATTATTACTTGAGCATTATTACTGGGTCCTGCAGATCAGTCACATGGTTATGGGGATCAGTTTGTGACAGACTTAATATAGAGCCTATGGTGTCAGTGTGATCTTGGCCTTATTAAGGCAATGTTTCTGATTGAGGTACCTTGGGGATACTCGGCTGAAGCATCTCATCACATGGGGGTACTTGACATGAAAAGGTTTAGTAACACAGCTCTACGGTATATTGAGCCTAATGCTTAAAACTCTGCTTCAGTTTTGTGCTAAAATGAGTGAAAAGTCAGGCTTTAATTTAAAAAATAAAAAATCTAGAAGAGAAGCCATAATTGACGTATATGTCATGGTAAGCGTGGGCCCGTCTGATTTTAGGGTGAGTGACACGACGGCAGCAAATTCCGATGACAAATTGAAATCCTTTGACATTCCAAAAATGTCACGAGCCGGGCGCAGCTCATAAAGATGGCGGAAAGGTTAAAGAAGAGATTAACAGTTTCTTTTCCTAGGTTAAATACGCCTGATGATTTACCTCCCAATTACCACTAGTTTTATTAAAACCTGCCGCAACTAATTTATACTTGGAGAGCGTATCTGAACAACGTCTTGTAGTCGCTTCTTTTCCCGCAGCAAGATGTTAACCCCTTGCTTGACTGCACTCCACTTGTAGGGAAGAAATCTATTTTTTTTTTTTTCCAGGCCCCTGGCAGTGAAGGGCTAATCTGGTTTCCACAAGGAAACTAAACTTTAAAGACATTTATGTTATGTCAACTTGGGAACTCTTTGTCAGCAGAAACACAGAATGTCAAGTCTGACTTCAAGTCAAGCTTAAAGACATATTTACTTGACTTTTCCGAAGAGCAGAAGTGACACCTTCCACAGTTCCATGCAGAGATAACACTGAGCGCATCCGATGCTGAGCATAATAAAGAGCCGAGTAGTTTGTCAATGCTGGTATTTATGCATGCTTCACACATTTTAATGTGTCCATATGAACTACATTAAAACTAGCAGCCTCAACTGTTATTTAATAATTGAATTTTATGGTGTGTAAAGAAGGACGTTCCCTCCGGTAACGGCTTTTCTTTTATATTCCAAAGGCTAAAGTTTTTTAATTAACTTTTTTTTTTCCTCCCCCTCCCCCCCCCAACCCTCAACCATCTTCTATATAGCTTCAGATAATCGACATGTTAAATAACTATCTGCCTGTGAAAAAAATAGAGCGAGCCTTGGCCGGATCATCTGCCTTTTTAACAAGCCGAAGAAAATCCACTGCTGTAATGTGTTCTTGTAAATTAGCATTCACTTAAAGTGATTAGGAACGTTAATGTAGTACAAGTTTAATTATCGGCTGTCCCTTAAAGGTGCAAACGTCTCAGACATCACACAGGGATATTCTCCAGGGCGTCTCATGACTTTCACTTCTAGGGGGTTTACGTTTTTTTTTTCGTATAGGCTTTGTTCACATCTGTATTGGCCTCCGTCTTAATTTCAATTGTGTGTGTATAGGATATTCGTAGTATAATTTTCAAGATCATTTGGGTAGAAGAGGGATATCCACGTTGGATCAAACACAATTATTGACATGAAGCACATTTATAATCCATAGGGCACGTCCTTTTCTGGGCTGGTGCCAACATGTCCTGATTTGCTTTGTCAAGACTGTGAGACTTGAGGCATGTGATAAGTTACAAGGGCCATATGGTGATGTTGCGCAATGTTGCGGCATCTTCATGTGGCAGTCCCAACTTGACATGGTGCATGTTGGTACAGACTTAAAAGTGAAGTACTGGGGAGCAAAAAAATTCCTGGGATTCCTCTCAAACATAAATTTTTATATGTTGCAGCCCACGGTGAGACTAACAATCCATTCTATTTTTATATATCTATTCAGTGTCCATCCCCATTTCTGAGCTGCTGCTTTCTGCTAAAGACACAAAAAACTGTGCATGAGCTTTTCTCTTCCCCCTCCTTTCCGAAACAGCTGATGTGAACAAGTCTCTGGCAGGCTTTATCTGCAACTCTGTAGCTTCTTTGTAGTGCCAGGAGGGTTAATCTGAGGTAAAGTTGCTGATAAACTCACTGTTATTATTCCTCCCGACATTACAAAGTTGCAGATAGGGACTTGTTTACATCAGCCACCTTGGAACAGAGGGGGAGATAGAGAGAACAAGTATGGAATGAGTTGTTAATCTCAGTGTTCGCAGCAACATATGAAAAGTTTTACTTGAGCTGAATACCCCTTTAAGCATCTCTTAATTTTCTTTTACTTCTCTTTTTAAAAAAAAAATGGCCATATTGTGACTCTCAGTTGTATGGAGCTATAAGAGTGCACCCAAGCACTTCATAAGATGTACTTACAGTATGTAATATGCCAGTTTTGTGTTGATACAGGACTACCACCCCAGGGGACACACAGCTTCTTGCCACAGAAATCTATGATCTTCTGCAGTCATCGAGCACAGCAGAGGGAGATTGTACCAATGAGATGAACTCTAGACGGCGGAAGGCCCAGTTCTTCCTTGGAGCTACAAATAAACGTGCCAAAACAGTGGTTCTGCATATTGATGGTCTCGATGACACGGTAAGTGCACATTTGGTCTCCTCGTTTAGCTGGGATTTCCTGTCTCATTGGCTGTGGATAATTGATCATATGACTCCATCAATTGCTTCTATATTCTACCTTACTGATGGGATGAAGAAGGATCTTGTCTGGGCCAGAAACACAGGTCATGAGCGTGCCAAGTATTGGTCTTAGGAACCCTGTACAGTTGATTAATACAGGATAGATCAGGTCATCAACTCTGCTGTGACATCATACCCTGCTCGCTGCTCTGTTTCCTACTTCTGAGACAGACACGATTTGATAGTGACAGCCCAATCTGTCAATCACTGACTCAGGCGGAAAGTCTATATATCTGAATAATCCCCTTAAGGAAAAAGCTGTTAGAAACCACTTTTTATAAATCCTGCTCACTACAGTGGCACAGTATACGTAAGGTATTAAGTCACTACAGCAGCTAAACTGCAGAAAAAGTATATGTGAAGGGATCCTATTTCTGCAAATATAATATTCCAGTACATTAATACTGAACACATCAGTTTTTAAATCACTTTTCCCCTCAAAGTTTATTTCTGTACTCAAACATTGTTCTGTATCCAAACAAAATCAAGGGGGAGATAACTCTTAGCTGAACCTTTGTTTAGCTGACAGTTATTGAGGTATTCAGGCACCAAGGTTACAAGAGCGGGGATTCCCATCATAATGATGGGAGTTCCAACTCTAAACCGGTGGGCCAAGGTTCCTGCACAGTGATGCTGTCTCTCTCCAGTCGCACTGAGCTGCATAGAAGACACACCAGGCACCTGGAGAGGGAGGATGTCACCGTGCAGGAGTTCCGGGACTGCTTTCATTTTCCTCCTGCACAAGACTTCTGGTAGTATGAAGGGGGGTGTACATGGGGTATGCTGTTTATGTATTGGGAGTGACCCGAGCTCCATGAACAGTGACGTCCTCCCTCCCCAGGGGGCCAGCATGGCCTAAAGTGGGAGGACATCACTGTGTAGGAGATCGGGGTCACCATAATTGCCCGCCAAGGAGCACCTCTCTGGCTGTGACCTACTGGTTTAGAGCTGGAATTACCATTATTATGAAAATCCCTGCTCCTTTACAGTAACTATTTACTGCTAGTCCAGAGGCAGTAAGTGGTGATGCTATTGCATCATCACTTAACTCTTTACACTCTGTGGGCTGGGCGCTTTGCAAATGACTTATGGAATGTAAAAGCCAATTAAACACAATTTTGTTTTTCCCTATGGGAACACACATCTCGGTTCTTGAACTGCTCGGTTCTGAAACAGACTTCCAGAACCGAATGTGTTTGAGGACAGAAGTATTACTGTATTAGTTTATTTTTTGCACTCACATCTGTGCCAGACTGCTCTCTCACGGTAGCATCAGTCAGGCAGCTGCTTACCTCCCTACCACCTTAGAGATAACATGTCTCATCAGCAGATGTGCAGACATGGCTAGAAATCCACATTTGTCACCTGCTCCCTACATGACTGGTGAGTTATTCTCATCAAGACTAACATAGATAAACTCGTAGGACTTATCAAGTTAAATATTTTTGCAAATTCATTCATTTACCAATTTTTTCTCCTCCTCTTCCTGATATGCTGCTTTTTTCCTCTTATTGTTGACAGCTCATTTTCTAGGTTACTGACCCCCACTCTGCTCTAAAAGCAGTTGTTTGGTTGGAATATTCAGAGAGATGATAGATAGATAGATAGATAGATAGATAGATAGATAGATAGATAGATAGATAGATAATAGCCCCCCGTGATTAGCTGGTCAGGAAGGAGCTACACATTTCCCCAATGATAGTCTGAAATTTCTTTCCGTTGTGGCTGGGGGAAGTTCCTGCACGTCGGACCCTCAGCTTGTCATTTCTGATCTATACAATAGGAGATGACAAGCTGATCCCAGAGGCCGGACCCCCACCGATCCAGAGAACAGGGACATAATTATCTCAATAACTTAATGAGAGGCGAATACCCCTTGAAAAGGTCATTATACCTCTGCTTACTCTTAGACAACAGACAACCTTTATAATGAATCACAGTTTCCGCCTTCATGACCAGACACGTGTGTTTTTTTTTTTTTTTGTAGCACATGCAGATTTGAAAGATATAAAGTTTGTAATTCAAATTATATTTGCATATTTTTTTTCTTTGATATGTATGATTTGTACTTTTATTTTTTAGAATATTGGGGAACATGTAAAAAATAAAGAAACCTATGTTGTACAACATGTCCTCCATTAAGCTAATGCAAGACATTGGGAAGACATTTCACCACTACCACAATTATTAGCTCCGCTTACAGATGGAGTACAGCCTCCTAAAACTTACTGCAAAGCTGACCTTGGTCTGCAGAAACCCAGTAATTCGTGCAGCTACCTGTCACCCAGCAATCTCATGATCGCTAGGATGGGAAGCAGGAAGCCTCATGGCTCTTGTTGTGTGTAAAGCAGTTAGTTTTAGTGGTTAGCAAAGTTATTTTGCACTTTGGTCCTGGGCTCAGGACAGCGTGTGCATGGAGTTTGTATGGGTTTCCTTCATGTATTCAGGTTTCTTCCCACACTCCAAATCATACTGGTAGGCTTATTCATAGCCCCAGTGTGGACAGGGACACAAGTAGTGGCTGTGTACAGTGCTGCAGAATATTTGCATTGTATTAATAAAGGGAAACAACTTTTCCTTCCCTCTGGGGTGCCCAATGGTCACTAACGCCTGACCCTTCATCTGCAGCGGCATTATATTTGCAGGAACATTTAGGCAGTCCGCAGGTGCTTAAAGAGGAAAAAGATGGCTGCTTTCTTTCCAAAACAGTCTCATCCTGTGCCTGTTGATGGGTCGTTCGGTGCTGCAACTCTGCTCTTTTGAAGTCAAATACTTTTGAACTGCAATATCACAAACTGCCTGCGGACAGTTATGGCACTGTTATTAGAAGAAAGCAGCCATGTTTTTCCTAAAGGGTTTTCCAATCACCTATACTTTTGTTGAATGCATTGAATTTTTACATTTTTTTTAAATTAAGTTTGGCCCAGTTGTGTCCCTGTAGTGTTGATAGCTGTTGCCTAGGTTCCTGATTATGGGACCAGATGTGAATTATCAGCAGGTGGGACAACCATCTTTAACCTTGGACAATGTCATTAGATAACGTTGAAAGGACACCCTAATACAGTGGCAAACTTCTCCCAGACTTCTTTCTATTTCTCCGCTCTGTTATTACTAATATCAGCTATGATTTCCAGCAGTAATGTAATAGAGGCCTTGTCGTCACAGAGGAGAAGGTCCCGGATGAGAGCCTTTTTTTATTTATTTTTTTTTAATTTTTTTTTTTTTATATTTTCTTGAAGACAATAGTACAAGAGCTTGCTTATCTTTTGTGTTCACTTTCTTCTGTGCCCCACTTAGTTCCACATTGAAGGCGCATCACAAAAGCAGGCACGAAACACAAATGCAAATGACCTCCTCTTGTTGTTTTATAAGAAATCAGGAGGTACGTGTCTGCCAGAAATAGTCTTCATCCTTCAAGTATGAAACCAGTCCGCCGCTTGTTTGAAAAGCCTGCGTCTGGCTTTGGAGCAAGTAAAGTGAATGCAGTGCACAGCGCTTGTGATCTACGATTTGCTGAAGGGTTGCAACATCTGCTTTGATGCGTTCCGTCAGCAGGCATGCAAGGTGTCTGATAAACAGAGAACTAAACACTAACTGCTTAGCAATGAGCACTTCAGTCACTCAAAGCTTAACCAAGGGGAAATGTTTTCCTTATCATATGGAGCAAACAACTCCTGGCTTTCCAGCAATGGCTGATGATTTACAGTTTACTTTATCTAATTCGATTTATATTTTTTTAACATGTAAGCATTGTACCTTTTTAGTCACGAGTGGAGAACACATGTCAAGGTTGTTCTCTGCTTAACCAAGCATAGATTATGTGATTTAACAGCTTGGCTGCCAGGCCAGAGGACCAGTTGTGTGTCTTCAATCAAGAATCATCCGTCGCAATGTTGTGTCGTTCACGATGCTCCGTAAATAGAACAATACATGTCCATCTTGTTTGACGAATTCAACTTATCGTGTCACTAAGGATAGCGAATTCTTTATCTAGGGGTCTTGGAAGAGCTTGTGTTCTTTGTTAGAAATAAAAGAAATAAAATTGCCATCTTTACCGTTACCAGCAATTTTACTTATTGCCCCCCCCCCCCCCAACAATTGTGAAGGGTTTGGGAACTCAGCATGGTCATATGATGGCAATACTACAACATAGCCATCCAGATTTATGAAAACTAAGGAAATGCGTTTTTTACGTATGCAACTGAAGTCATAAGTTTCCATACACCACATTCGTTGAAACTCTTTAATTCCTGACGTGTAATTCTGGTGCACACTCCCTCTCTTAGGTCACTCATGATTATGATTTTATTTCCAGAATGGTTCATGTCTGAATAATCCTGGAGACAATAATTATTTCCAATGGCTCTAAAGTTTACAGACATGTCAACTCATTGACAGCAATGCCTTTTACATTATCTATCCTGCACATCACTTCCCGACTCTCTGCTCTACCCATAGACTTACTATAGAACCCAACTTTCTATAGAGACTCATTGGAGTGATCAGTGGGGTTCTGAACACCTAGACCCTGACCGTTTAAAAAAGAACAAAAAACCTTTGACGTGCCTATCAAAGTAAGGCCCCGTTCATTCTACAGAATCGGTGCATGCATGCAAGGTGTCTGATACATTGCAACACTAAAGCAACATCTCAAGAGATTGGCAAAGAATTTAAAGCCTTAGGCCCCATTCTTACTACGGAATTGGCGCAGAGATTCCGTGCAGACTCGTCACCGAATCCTGCCTTCTATCAGTTTGAATGGGAGGGCTTGCGCGCGCCTCTGTACCTCTCCGATCAAAGAATTGACATGTCAGTTCCGAGAGTCGCGCAAGCCCTCCTATTCAAACTGATAGAAGGCAGGATTTGATGCAGAGTCCACGCGGGGGGGTTCCGTAGTGTGAATGGGGCCTAATGCTTTAAATTCTTTGCCAATCTCTTGAGATGTTGCTTTTCTCATAATGCCATCTATTTAGTAAAGTGCACTCGCCTCCCGCAGCACAGCACCCCCACCATGATGCTGCGGGCCCCATGCCAAACAGTTGATATTGAGTTCTTTGGCTTGCAAGCTTCCTTCTTTCCCTCCATATATAACCGGGGTCCATATGGCCATACAGTTCCATTTTAGCTTTACCAGACCAGACAACCTTTCTCTTTGTTCCCATATCTAGTTACAAACTATAACCTGGCTTTATTTTTGCAGCATTGGATCACTGGGTTCTTCCTTGGTGAACAGCCATTCCGGTCATGTCAGTACAGGATATGTTTTACTGTGGATGTTGATACTTTTGTACAAGCTTTCTCCTGCTTCTTTACATGGTGGTTTTCTGTTCAGTGACTGATTTTTCTCCAAGGTTCATTCATCTCTAGGGGATAGAATGCATTTACTTGTTGGACACTGTGATGGCTGCATGGTTACATGTGGTTAAACTTGCATATTGAACAGATAAAGGTGGGACCTCCAGGCATTTAGAAATTGCTTCCAAGGATGGACCAGATCTGGAGGACCTCAGTTCTTTTCCTGATGTTCCCTTAGCTGAACCCCCCCCCCCCCCCCCCCAATTATATTCAACAAACTGGAAAGCAGGCCTCAATATCCTACCGTAGGTCACCTCCAGTTACCATACATGATACTTATAAACGGAGCAGGATCGCAAGAGGAGAGGTCCGAGCTTGCTGGAGTCCCAGGACGTCTAATCGCTGACAGTTACCAATGCTCTCCTCTTGTTTAAAGTGTCACTGTCGTTTACATTTTTTTGCAGATCATGGATCTCTTATGGAGAGGAGAGGGCTGGAGGAAGATGAGGCACCAAGACAGGACAACAAAGAATTCATTTACAGCTACATCACCGCGCTATCTCCTCTGAAGTTAGCACTGACCTCTCTGACCTCTGAATGCGGCTTTCACACAGCTCCCACTGTGTAATCCTTTGTTCTCTGCTCTCTGCTGGCGACTAATCTCCCTCCTCTCCCCTCCCATCTCCATAGGTTACACAGGGCCCGACTGATGTAAACAAATTGAGATTTCCTGATAATGAGCAGTGAATATGAGAGAGAGGAGGGAGGGGTGGACCTGGGGAAAGTCTTTTTGAATGCAGATAATGGCCTATTTGCATAATAAACCCAAATACAAAGTTTCTTAAAATCGTCTGTACTATTTATTTCTGCAACAAAAAAAACAGACAGTGACACTTTAAGAGGAGAGCGTTGGTAGCTGTTGGCACTTAAACGTCCTGGGACCTTCCTCTTACGATTCTGTTCTGCTTCTTCTGCCGGTTTTCCCCGCTCCCTGGGACGGGCAGCAGACGGCAATAACCCGCAAAGACCTGTACACCCACGGTGCTTTCTAATATTACAGTGTGCATAATGCTTATAAAGCATGCTAAATCTAGACTTTTATGACATTGAATATGAAGAGGGGAGAAATGAGAGTTTTTAATGACTTTATCCGAAGTGTATGTAAACTTATGATTTAGCTGTAAGCATGGATAGAAGAAGCAACAAATGAATCTCCCTGATGTATTCTATGTGGGACATATTGGGAGAAATAAGGTGACTCATGTGCGTTGTTAGTTGTCACTGTGTTCAGAGTTTACTCAGTTCTTTCTGCTCTTTGACGCTATGGAGCTTTATATGCATTATTTCTAACTTAGAGTTGAAAAGCTGTTGTTTCTCTCGGCAGTCTCGGAGGAGTCTCTGTGAAGATGCCCTACTGAAAATCAAAGGCGTCATTAGCTTTACATTTCAAATGGCAGTACAAAGATGCGTTGTCCGTATTCGGTCTGACTTGAAAGCAGAGGTAAGACGTTCTTTAAGATCTAAGACAGAAGGATTGGAAGCAGACTTGGACTTTTGTACTGCTGTTCTTCTGAATAGAATTTAGAAGTAGATTTTTTTTTCTTTATTCCTTTTTGAGTGTCAAAATATGGCAGATGTTGCTGTCTGTGGAGCCCAAAATTCTACACCTGCAAAGTTTTCTTCCTCTCCACCTACTCCTCCCTCCCTTCCGAGGTGGCTGATGTAAACCAGTCCCTATCTGCAACTTTGTATGAACTTTTTAATGCAGGGAGGATTCATCACAGTGAGTTCATCTGCAACTTGACCTCACATTAACCCTCCCAAACAAGCTACGAAGTTGCAGATACAGCCTGCCAGGGACACTGTTTACATCAGGTGCAGGTCCAGGCTACTATAGGCAACAAAGGCGGGGGGGGGGGGGGGTGCTGATCAGTAACGTTCTCACCAATCCGCACTAAGGCCTCCTTTACATGGCCATATGTGGCTCCAGAGTGTACGGACTATGATTGCGGGCCGGTCCACAAATAACACATCGTGCCCTTCTGAAGGTATCTAAAGTCTATGGATCTCAATTTACTTGTAGAAATTCACAAACCTTAGACTATAAGGGGTTCAATACTATGTGCAATTGCAGATAGTATATGAACTGTATTATTACAGCCATATGATAGAGGACTTACTGTATATACTATATATTTGCCTCTGTTCTAAAGTTCAATCGTATGATTTTTTTATTTATTTTTTTTTGCACTGGTTTGAGTTATTGTGTGCCTGATTATACAAATGAACCCATCTATTATAAAGAAGTGCCTTATATCCAATGTATATGTACGTACTCCTATTCAATAAAGTACGTACATAAAGGACTGCATTCTAGGGGAATATATAAGTGTGGCTCCACAACATTGCCTGTGTAATTCTCACTGTGCTTTTTTTTTTGTTTTGTTTTTGTTTCCAGGCTTTGGCAACAGCAATAGCGTCTACCAAAGTGATGAAAGCACAGCAAGTAGTTAAGGGGGAAGCAGGAGAAGAGGTTGGTCATGTTCTAATTAGGCAAACTCTGCTTCAGGTCTCCCACGTCCTCCCTCTGCCCATTTTGGAGATATTCCTTCCAAGACAAGAGGGAGGTGGTTTCCTGCTGCAAGCAATGTCTGGTAGCTGCCTAGCATTACCAATGCTACAGTGACATTGGGCAGCTATTGCTTGTGACATGCACCAGCCTCCCTTTCTGAAGTATACCTTGTTGCGCCGGGAAACTAAAAAGTTAAAACCTAGGTAGCCCTTTTTAAAAATGGTTTCATCATATAACACCATGTGGTATAAAAGACATAACTTTTTCTGTTCTGCATTTTAATTACAGAGACTTCTATAGGTGACTTCTATAATCACTGTACTGATCTCTCATAGAGATCAATGCAGTACATATGTACTGCATTAATCCATGAGATCAGGGCTCGGTTACAATGGGCTGCTGAAGCTCATTTTAAATGAGCACCTAGCAAGGATGAGCGTCATAGCGGCGCTGACCCCTGGCCCGGCCTGGCAATCCCACCACTGGACCGCCAGGAATTGGATTTTAGACCATATAAATGCTGCTGTCAAAACTCAGTTTGACACCATTGCGTATATTTATGCCATATGTCATTAAGGGGTTAATTTGGTTGAAAAAGAAGTTTCTGCTATGACAATGATAGGATTTGGTATGAGTTTTATGTTGATGCCATGTTCCTCTACCATTCCTTTAAGTTGCTGGTGCCATTTCAAGACACTCCTGTGGATGTGGAGCAGAACACAGACTTACCGGACTACCTACCTGAAGATGAAAGCCCAATGAAGGAGCAGGATAAAGCCGTGTCCCGGGTCGGGGCACATCCGGACGGTGGGGCCAGTTGGCTCAGCACCGCAGCAAACTTTTTATCCCGATCCTTCTACTGGTGACATGGGCTTAGGGACTAAAGACTGCGAGACAGTATGAAGAAATATTTCAATCATCCCAGTGAAGTGCAATTTGCAATAAAATACTACACACACACAAAAAAAAACAAAAAAAAAAGTTTAAAATCGCGCAACTTACACTGTGTATTCCCTGTACGATAGCCAGCATGGCGGACATAAGTCACGGAACGTGTTGCTTCATTTATTGCGTGTTGCCTCACTTTGTAAATGGGTCCACCCTTTGCTATTACACTGTCATGTTATAAGCCAAATAATTGTGATAGTGAACACTCTACTACTCAGCCTTAAGGTCACTGGTATGTTGTAATACACAGGAAGCGTCTCTTCACCTCGATACTCAGGACCCGTCAGTTCTCATTCACATTAGATATTAGTGCATGAACGCCTTTAATTTTTAAGAAACGTTTTCTTTCTCTTGCCTTATTTTACGGAAGGATCAGTTTCTGTGACACATGATACGGCCAGCAGCAACGCAACACCATGGTTTGGTTGTTTTTATTTTGCTCACTTTCCAGACCGTAAAGAGTTTATGCCTCCTACATGATAGAGTTCTGTGCAGGTCCAGGCTACTATAGGCAACAATCCTAGAGATTAGCATCGCAACAAGACTAGAAATATAATAAAAGCTACATATTCTCTTCAAAATGTCAACTTTAGTCCTGCCTGAGTATATATGATTAAGAGCTAATGGTTTTTTCATATGAACCATGGATATGCAATGTTATAGCCTCAAGAAATTATCAAAAAACCAGGGTCAGCCTGATGTAATAGCCGAGAACCACTATGGATAGAGAAATGCATAGATGTATATATTTATGTGTGTACAAGATCTGCTGCCTGCTATATACCACGGTGCCATTTTTAGAGACATCATGTAAGAGGTACACCCGTTTTTGTTCCATGTCGATGATGGTGAAGTTTTTATATATTGAAAATGTTTGTAATGAAAAGGAAGGGTGAAATGTACGTTTTAGATGTCCGATTAAACCACCGTGATTGTTTCATGCTTTTTTTTTTTTTACACTGAAAGGCCTGGAATTGAATTGCATGGTTTTGTTGTGAAAATGTGTCATTTGTTCATTGTCACTAGAAAGTTATAACTTTTGCAAGAAAATATTGTTTCTATCAAAGGGTCTTGGAAAAGAGATTTGTTTCTCACTGGCAATGGACGTTAAAGGGGTATTCCAGGCTTGGAAAAATATGTCTGTTTTCTTGTAGAAACGGAACGCTTCTGTCCTCCTAGTTCCATTGAAGTGAATTGAGCTGAACTGTAATACCACACACAACCTGAGGATAGAGGTGATGCTGTTCTTGCAAGAAAGTAGTTGTATTTTTTCCAATCCTTGATAACCCATTTAAATAAATTTAGTTCCCCCATCCAAAAGGATAAGCGTGAGATTTCCCAAACGGGGCCCCATCTCTTTTGTTTTGGATTGAGCAGTGGGGTCAACACTTGCATTCGTTGTCTGTGGAAATGCAGTGATACGACACCTTTGGCAGCTCTTATAGAGAATGAATGGAGGGTGAGCATGTCTGCCAAAACAATGGAGTCAGAGCTATGTTTGGGCGATAGCGCCTTACCCAATCTTCCCCCATCCTGTGTATAAGGCTTATGTTAATTGAAGTTAGAATGCCCCTTTAAGTGTTATGCTTCCCATCTAATGTTTATGGTGGTCTCCTGACTGCAGATGTCCAGGGAAAAGAAGATCAGACACGTTGGATTTTAACATACCAGATCTCTTTAACATTGGAATCTGGCAGGTGCTTTCTTTCCATTGAAGAGACAGGCATGCTTGGCCAAACTCAGCTTTTGCGAGTATACCGGGGGGGGGGGATCAGGTGAGATAGCTGTTGGCCGAAGAACCATTCAACTGACAAGCTTTACAAAAAGGAAAGCAATCAGCAGGTTAGCATGCTGATAGCATCCTGTGTCCTATGGGGAGCTGAGGATGAAGGTATGTTTCTTACCTTCATCCTCGGCACAGTTTCCTAGATATTCATAGTTTAATCTTTATGTAGATGGGTTGTTTTGGTGCACTGGGGGTGAGGCTGCCACCTCCAGTGCACCAAAATAACCTGTTTCCATATGAGGAATAAACTTTGAATATCTCGGAAACTGCACCAAGGAGGAAGGTAAGAAACTTACCTTCATCCTCAGTGCCCCATGCACTATAGGGACATATCAGCAGGTTAGATACTTCTAACCTGATAATTTCCCTTTTACAGGTGATTTTTTTTTTCTTATTACTATAAACATTTATCTCTTAACCACAGGATAGGGGATACGTGTCTGATTGCAGGGAGGGTAAGTTTTAAAAATAGAAATGAAGTGAGAGTGCAAAATCTTTATTTATTGTCTATGTGAGTGCCAAAGACAGCCAAGCACTCCATAGACAAAAAAGGAGAGCGTTCACGTCCGTGCACTGCAGCTGAATGTACTCCAGATTGTGGGTGTGTGTTGCCATTTGTTATGAGCACCCAAGTCATTTTTCTATAAGACCCTTTAACAAATCTCCCAATGGAATCCACTCCCACGGAATCCCTTTTCCACAGAATTCTGCGCAAAATTAGACTAAAATGCGTTGGAGGTATTGACTATATGTAGGACTGATTCTATTTTTCACTGGTTTCTTGCTACATGTAGTATAACATTAGAAATCTGTGTTCACTGGTTACTTTATTTCATCTTTTGAGGCAGTGATGATTTTTGGGTATTATTGGTGTATTCTTTTGAAGTCTGTTATCTCGTAAAGAAAAAAGGAAAAAGATGATTTACTAACGGTTGATAGACTAAGCACTTACTCCTATGCCTGTTACATCAATTATGCTGCTCAATGCCATTGGCTAAATGTTTTTGTAGTGAATTGCTTTCCTGAATACACACTACGACAGTCTAGAACAGTGGTTTTAGTTTTTTTTCAAAAATTTCTGGTTTATTTAGCTTCACTGATGGTGGGAGATGTTTGCGTGGACGTGTCATATTGAGAGACATGCAGTAAGGGTGGATTGATCACCTGGACAAAGACAACTTTTTTTCAATATTATTTATGCTAAAGGGTTTGTCTGAGTTTTACAAATTAAACCAACTGCATTTCATGTTATTTTAAAAATTCCCCATAAAATCCAGTTCTTCTCCTATGACAATGCTCTGATGGTGTCTGTTAGTTTTGTATATTTTCCTGCAGTTAACAATTGGCCTCAGAGGTCTTCTACCATGCATGCTAGTCTCACCACTGAAGCCAGCATTTAGCTGAAACATTTACTGGCTGTAGGTCTACACCAGTAAACCGAGGGGACTACCTGAGCATTTGTGCGGGAGTGTCTCGGGAATTTACCAGTTATCTGGCCAGGTAAAATCACTCATCCCCCCCCCCCCCCCCCCCGTCCTGGAGACTAACAATTTGCTCCATACTTGTTATAACTTTTTCAGTCTCCTTCCCCCAGTTCTGAACCTGCTGCTTTCTGCTGAAGACACAGAAAAGCTGTTCGATCATGTAGTGGCTCATGTAAACAGTTTGCCTGGCTGGTTGTCACTGCTGTCTGTGATACCGAGAACATTAATCACAATGTGGTCACCAACCTCAGATTAACTCTCCTGGCATTACAGAGTGCAGAGACAGCTGGCCAGGGATGTCTCAGAAGGATGGAGGGGGAGATGGAGAGCACAGCTCACACCCCATTTTCTTTGTTTTCAGCAGAAAGCAGCAGCTCAGAACTGAACAGACACTGAAAAGATAATAACAAGTATTGTAGGTCTCCACGAGGGGGATGATTAAACAATTATTTTACCTTTGCAGAATACTCCTTTAAGTACTTTTTTAATTTTATTTTTATTTAATACTGCAGTTAGTTTAATTTTTAAACAGGAAACCATTTAATCCATTTACATTTTTTTACACCAACACAAGCAATTACTAGGCAAATCTAAATAATAACGTCAGCTAAGATGTGGAACTCTCGGTTGTCACCCTAGTTTTAATAAAATTGGGGTTTCATGGCATTTTTAACTCTGCTTGTCAGACAGCAAGCTGCTAGTAACCAGCCTTTCTTAGGTTATTATAGTCTACGACCCTATAATAGTGTCTATTTTCTCACCAAAATATCTGCCTGTGCTATATGCAGGGATTTTAATGTCTAATCTGACCTTTCACCCTGTTAATAATCAGATTTTTTTTCAATGATACCTTTAGGTGAAGGACCAATTTTAACTGAAATTTAAAGGGACATCATGGACTTGGTACAAAATCTGTGCTGTGTTTATAAATTGCAGATGATCATTGTTGGGAATACAGTAATGAACTTACTGGGACAAAATGGTACATTGCCGATTGTTTAACATTTTCACATTTGTAGAGTGAATCTGTATTAAATAAAATGCTACTGTAAAACGAACGGCAAACTAGTATTCCTTTAGTGATAACTTTTTTTTCTTCTAATATAAATATGTTCTAGAAGAAACTATATGCGCACAGACTAAAGGCCAAAGCTATCCACATCAATTACTCCTTTTAAAACCGCATTAGAGCCTTTACATCATTCAGTAGACTGAAATGTGTCTTGTGAAGCTGTCTGGATCCAAGCCGCCCTTGTTTGCAGATGAGCGTATCAGCCTTTTAATATTCCAGCTATAATTTGTGCATCGTCTAAATAGTGGTAATAACCGTTGTAATCAGATTTCTTTCTTTTTCAGTCACCAAAAATGCATTGTTTGCTATTGCTGCTCTAACCATAATGGAAGCAGCCTGTAAATTACATTTTGAAATATGTTGTGTAAAATAAAATAATAAAATTACACGGGTCTTCTTTTTCTTTTCATATTGCAAAAGGGAACAGGTTTGATCATTACTCTTTGTGGCACTTTTTTCTGTAATGTTGTAGTTAGTCAGTAGACACCTTTTTAAATTCATTATAATTCAAAAACCTTGTTCTCTATAGGTCTTTATTAAAAGTTTGCTTAAAGTGTCAGTGTCGTTATAACTTTTAAAATCTAAATCAACAGTAGATGTGAAATGAAGCAAGTTTGCAATTTACATTTCATTATTTTTTTGTTATGGTGCAAAGCAAAGATGAACTTACCAGAAATCCAGGTCCAGTCTACTGAAGGCAGATTTTCTGACTTGTGCTGATTGAAAAAAAAAAAATGACTAAACACAGGAATTCCGGCCAGTAGAGAGAGTCACGGCTCAAAGTGTCCATCAATCACATGAATGCCTCTTCTCTGTGAGCGCTCAGATGGCCTAGGATACACAGGACTTCCTGTTTTCTGACTTTCAGGTTTTTTGAGGAGAAAAAAAAGTCAGTAAACAGGAAGTTCCATGTTTTCCATGATAACTAAAAAAAATGTAAATTGCAAACTTGCTTTATATTACATCTACTGATTAGATTTTGAAAGTTATGACGAAAGTTAGTGACACTTCAATTTCTTTTCTATGGTGTCTAAAGTTTGCTGGGGAAGCATTGTTTTCTCTTTATACTGCCTGGTATTTGCTTTCCACACTACTTACAGCCTGTGTGAGGCCCATGGGATTCTCCCCGGCAAACTGCCTTGGATCTGTTCTCCCTACTTACAGCCTGTGTGACAGCCCATAGGATTCTCCCCTGCAAACTGCCTTTCCCACAATCTGAGCTGTTTTGTAACCCCCTTCCTCTTTCTGCTGCTACCTGTAACAGCACAAAATCTGATAGATTTATCTTTCTGTGAGCAGAATCTAAATGGTAGGATGTATTTAATAAAGACTACTAAGATTGTTGCTTCATTTTAAATTCCGAAAAATAAAAATAGCAAGTAAAAATTGTGAAGGTGTTAATAACCTTTAAGGCTGGGTTCACATCAGCATTATTTTATATAGGGCAAAGATAGGTAAATAGTCCAGCAGGGCTGTTTAGTCCTGGGGACTTGTTTGCCCCAAAGGATATTAGTACATCACAATATACAACTGCATACTCATACTTTATGTAGCCCATATAATAACAGGTCCCTTTTATTTATATAGCCACATCTGTCTACTCATGGGCAATTAAGGTGTAACAATTCAGCTAGTTCCCTCCTTAAGTAGGTCATAAGGATACTGTATATACACAGTGTGCTTTGACCGCACCATGTGGATAACTGAATAGGGCTGGTCACAGTTGTCTGTGCATTGGGACAGATATTACTCAATGTAGCACCAGACCCCCCACTAGGGATGAGCGCAACTCAAGTATGCCTATGGCTGTATCCATGTTTGCCCCGGACTTCCTAGAGCTGCATCCAACTTGGGGGGAAGTATCTGACGCTGAGTGGTACAATTGCCGAGGCATCCATCCAACATGCAGCAGTTAGTAAGCATACTGTATGCAGTTTTGTAATAAACCAGACTTGTGCACAGACCTTGTTGGCCTTGGCGAATGTATTGCCCCAACATCAGCTGCTCCTCCCTGTGACAATCTATACAGAATGGACAGGAGACAGACTTTGGACATTTTAAAGAGTATTTGTATGTCCTGCAAGGCTTGGTTCGCTCTAGCCTAATAGACATACTTTGACATGTGTCTTATGGCCACAAACCCCACCTGTACATAATGTGCCATGTAAACTCCGACCTAAAGAAGTACTCTCAAAACTAAGGGAGAATAATACACTTTCCTGCCATATTCTTGGCTGTAAGGCTTTTTTTATGTCGTGCTCTGTAAATTTTATTGGTACCATTTTTGCATAGATCTAGCCATTACAATACAGTCATGTGCTTAAAGTATACCTGTCATGAGATAGATATAGATATATATATATATATAGCTAATGCTTGCCTTATGTATGTAGTCCGTTTTGCATGTCAGTACAGCAGTGGAAAGATTTAAACAATTTCTGGGCTCCGGGCATCGTATTGAATGATGTTGCCGGGAACTCTGAACTCTGTTCTGGAGCACATTGTCCGTACATACAGACTGTGCACGGAATGTATAAATGCCCTCTTGACCCCTGACCCAACTGCCCCCGTATTAGAAGCAATACTTCTAAGTCATGCAATGTCAGGAAGTGCTGGGCAGAAGAAGGCTTCAGCCTACTTCTGCTTCATGGTAACCCTTTTAAGGCACTAAATTTATTTAAAATACTGGCCGTTTTCAGTCTTCTATTATTTCCATTGAAATCTATGCAAACAAAGGCCGTCTATTTACACAGTGTAAAGAATAATGACTGCTGTTCTCTATTAGCCTCGGAGAGGTCACAGTTAGTGTAGGTTCCATCCTGTGTATGAGGCCACCTTACTGTGGTGGGATGGTGTACACTGTTTGCATATGGTATGCCAAGGGCCGCATTATATTTATCGAGATTTTCTTTAGCAGTTGGCGGGGGAGGCTGCTTTTAGCGATTTTTCATATCTGTATTGGGTTTATGTCTTGCTGGGAGCTGTTGCATTGTTTGTTTTTGTGTGTCAGCATTAAACCTTTACTTGAATAATGAACCATTGCAATGACGGCCGCCAAAGTACGCTAAGCAATGGCCATTATTTTGGGTCTAAAATAACGGCCCTTGAAAAACATTGTGGAACATTGCCTAAGGCTGGTTTCCATAACATTTTTACTTCCATATTACAAATGCAAGACCTGGCCCAATATCTGATGACCCAAACTGTTCAAATGATTAGAACTGTGGTCGGGCCGGGACTTGCCGCTGTAATACAGAGGCAAGAACATATCCATATTATATGAACTCTATAGAAAGGTGTCGATTTTGGCCTCGTACATTAGGACTTTTAGGATCTTTTTCTAGAAATATTTGTATAAAGATTTTTAATAAATCCTAATATTGCCTCTTTACCTTATATATTTGTTTTACTAGGTTTCTATTTTTTCCATTTGCAAAAATGAGCAGTAAACATGGATGGATCAAAACAATACAGTCTTTATGTGGAGATGTACATCAACACGTGACCAATCTCTATAGAGTATTGTAGAAATGTCAGCACTATAGAATCCCAATTACATTTATTAAGCTGCCAGCTCTCAGACTTCTACTTGGAAAGAAAAGACGTGTTTGCCACTCAGTTTTAAGTAACCAAAACCGAACACTAATACGTGTTATTTATTTGACCCCAACATCTGGTACTTTATTATTTCAGATATAGTTTACCGACTTGTACTATTCATGCATAGGAAATAAAAGTACCTCTGAAATGTGACTGTTATTATATGTAGCCACTAGATGGCAGTATAGAAGTATGATTGACTGATAAGAACTGGTACTAATTCTGATTGTACACTGTATCATCTAGAAATTAGGGAACACTCCATGTCATGCAAGCAATGGGGCTGTAATAATATTATCAGCATTGGGCATAATTATTAATATTCATAATAATAATAATAATAATAAATTATATTATTATTATTATTATTCGAATAATAGAATTTATATAATCAACTAAACAGAACACTTCATATAATACATCATGTAAAGCTTTTGAGCCTTTGGAACTGTTAAGTAATTCAGCACCTAACTAAACAAAGTTCATTTTTTCCTTCTAATTCACATACTAGAGATGAGCGCATCACTTGGGAATTCGTTACGCAAAGTTCGCGAATATTTGCACGAATTCATAAATTGCATACAAACTAATTCCAGTAAAAATAGTGGCAAGCGAGCATGTTAGTAAATGTTTGTATGTTTGTATGAACATGCTGCTAATTGTTCGTGTTCGCCCATACAATTTGCTCGATGATCAGAATGGTTATAACAATCATTTTCGAACATGCGAACGTTCATCCCGTGATGTACGCAACTGTGTAAATGTAAGCTAATGTGTGCGGTTGCTATTGTGGCTGCCATGTTTAGCGAATTTTCTAAGCAAATCTGTCAAATTCGCGAATCACAATGAGGTGAATTAAACGCCAGATTTGCTGCGAATCGGAATTCGTCAAATTTGCTTTGCTCATCTCTATTACATACAGTATATATGATATCCTAGGGCGCACTTTATCTTCCATCCTTTACATTGCTGTATACATCCTCCTTATTGTCACCTGATTACAGTGTGAACTTTACATGATGAGCAAAATGTTCATTTGTCAGTTTCAATCTGTTTTGTGTGATTTTTTTTTTTTTTTTTTTTTAATTCTTTCACCATTCTGAATAAGACAGCATGCTGTACCATTCGTTTTGTGCAAAAAAAAAAAAAAAGTTTATACTTCATCTGTGTGATCAGTATTCCTGAGAATATGGTTTATTCAAGCTACAGTGTGTTAAAAGAAAACAATAAAAAAAATATACACTGCTTTAATAAAGTTATATTACTTTGTAGAAAAAAATGTGCATATATATGTATATATATTTTTTTAAAATCTGGCAATAGTAAGAGACAACATGTACCTCTCTTCCTCTAATAAGACTATACAGTACAGTGTGTATGAGGCAGCGCTTGATCAGAGACTAGGGGATGGACAGCTCCGCTGTTCCCGGCATATCTGTTGGTGGTAGCCCGCGGGAGGCCATGTTGCTATTTTCTGCTGCCTCTCAACTTGTAATAGTAGATAAAGTTCTAATATAAAATAATAATTTAACAATTATTTTTTTTTTAAGTTTCTTTTTTAAAGCAATGTATTATTTTTTTTATATATATATTGTCACTCTCTGGAGTTTCCCTGTAATGTAATATCCATACAGTTAGATCATTTTATAGCTATATACTACTGCTCTATTCACACCCTCACACAGCTGCTAAAACATAAACCTTGGTAGAACAAACCGTGTCCGCATTTACTAATCCAGGGTAGAGGGTGACCCCTTTATTTAATAGCAGGTTAGGACATGAGCATCGCCGAGGCCTTGTCTAGCATTGTTGCCTTGTATATCCTAACCTGTATTTTAATGAAGGGGTCGCCTTATTCTGGATTGGTGAGTGCTGCGGCGTTCTGTTCCTCCCAGCATACTTTGGTAAATTCACTTCTTTCAGCTGATGTGTGCACCGCCATAGGGATATATTCAGCTGATCCACATGGGAGATTCCTGTGTATATAGGAGCAGCGTTTATTGCAGCTTATACATGTGACTACTTCTCTTCTTTCCATCGATTTCCTTTGTTATCTAATTTACTGGTCATTCATGTCTTGTCCAGTGGTTACTTATTATGGCCTAATGCAAATACAATAGACAATGGTAACCCCTCCCCCCAATATTCACTAGTGACTATGAAATATTTCTCTGTTTCACATGTACCGCTCCCTCTTACTGTCTGAAGCAGTGCACATATAACATACCTCTCCTTCAAAGAAAATTCTGTTAGTTTACAGGTCGGGAGACAATAATTCTATCAATCTATACGTTTTAAGTTAATCTCCCCAGCAACGCCACCTCAGTGGCAATTAATGGGGCTCTGTCACTAGGTGGTTGCTTCCTTAAATGAGGGCAGCATAAACTTGTGACAGAAATGCTGAACACATCAGTGTATTACATCATTCTGTTCGGCCGTTCTCCTAATATGCAGGAGAATAGGATTCCTGACACACCCTTCCCCCGCCCTCCAGCTGCTGATAGACAGTACACTGCCTATACACAGCATGGATAGATAACTGTCAATCAGAATTTGGTTGGTGTAGCTTTTTGTTTCTCATAAATATCCAGGACTATTGGGCTCATGCACATAATAGAGAGGACTACTTATTGTCCATGTTATTCAGCAGGATATCTCTGAATTAGCTGCACAGAACAATGTAAGTGATACATCATTCTGTTCAGCTTCTCTCTCACTAGTTTATGCTACCCTTAGATAGGGCTGCATAAACCTACTGACAGAGTCTTCTAAGGATTACACAGTGTTCGATCAGCTGTTCAGTGCCTGCACTACACAGTGAATGGGGTCAGAAGCAGTTGTCTCCATTCACTGTGTAGAAGTGGCAACTTGTAATTGCAGCTCAGGCCCCATTTAATTGACTAGAAGCTGAATTGCAGTAACCAAATCCTGCCACTACACCAACTGCTTTCAGTCCTGTTCACTGGGTTGTGCCGGTGCTCCATTCTGCTCCATTCACACTAGCATCATGACCTTAATTCTTAATGTAGTCATGACATCGTATTCTAAGAAATCCTGATGATCCCATTGACTTGTAGTGGTGTCCATTAGTTTACTGATTGACTGGGTATACTTTTTAAAGCAAGAATAATGCTTTAGACTACATAGACCAGGAGTGTCAAATGCATGCCCACCAGCTGTTGCAAAACTACAATTCCCATCATGCCCAGACAGCCAAAGCTTTAGCTTTATTTTTATCATCACTATACAAAGCTATTAGTTTTGCTGCACGTCTATCCAGTCCTTTGACCCTAGATTTCTACGTAGTCCTTTAAGCATATTTTTAGATCTCCAGAGTATACTTTGCTGTCTGTTTGGTGTCATTTTGTGAGGGCTGGCCATGGTGACACCAGCTTAAGGCACACTTTTATTTGACTTGAATCAGCTTATTGTCTTGTTTCGTAAAATATGTAGCTCCTAGGCATCTCTCTTTTATATAGTCATTTTGTAAGACAAGTAGCTTGCAAAAGTCTCTCCGATGACACTTTAGGACAAAGAACTTTCTTTTTCTGCATCAAGGGTATTCCGGCAGCTGCATATACTCTATATACATGTACCCAGTGACTATAGCATATGCCATGGTGAAATGTGCCTCTTTTAATTCTCAGGCCAAGTGGAACCAATCAGTACATGGCTAGTTACTAGAGATGAGGGAAATTACATTACAAACAAAGCAAATTGCTTCCTTTTCACGACAGTCGGCTTATACACCGACTTTCTTTGATGTTTGTGATGCTCCTCCCTGGGTGCCTGGAAAGGCTGGATCCAGCCCTGGGAAACTTCTCTCAGTTTCCCAGGACTGGATCCAGCTTTTCCAGGCACACTGGAAGGAGCGGCACGAAGATCAAAGGCAGACGCCTACTGCCGAGCAACGGAAGCGAATTGCTTCGTTTATAATGTAAATTTGCTCCTCTCTACTAGTTACTGCAGAGCACAGTAATATAATAGAAATCTAAGTAAAATAAAACTATATATTATTTAGTAGTAGTAAGTAGTAACACCTTGTTCACACTTGTGTTGCTTGGCGGCCGCCTTCTCTGCCGGCGGTGCCTGCTGGGTGTGGGGGGGGGCCCTTGGGGTTTGGTCCTGTGACAGTAGGGTTGCAGGGCCATTCTGTGCCCCCCCCCCTGTTGGTGCTTGCTTTGTGGGGCTGGCAGTCACTGACCGGCACAGTATTGTTTTGGAGTAGGGACTCGTGTGCCAGAAGACCTGCACTCGGTACATGAGGCAATATGGTTTGATCAAATTATATACCAACATTCTGGGGTTGGGTTTTAAATATAGCCAAAAGGCATTAATGTAAACCATGGGTGTGAGGTGCAGCCACTCCTCTTTCTCTAGGTCTGTATATATTATTTATATTTCTTCACAACCCAAGAATGTCTACATTTGCAGCCTCAAAAAATTCACGACAAGAAGTCTCTGTTGAAAAGAACTTCTATAGATATAAGAAAAAAAACTATAGCGAGACATATACATTGCAAGCCCTCCCCCATTCATCTGCACTCAACACCCCATAGTGACAAAGTAAAAACAGAATATTAGAAATATTTGCTGATTTGTGGTTGGATAGGGGCCATTGGTGGACGTCATTTTTTTGGTCTCTCCAGAGATGTTGAATTGGGTTAATGTCATGGCTCTGGCTCAGCCACTCAAGAACTTTTACAGAGTTGTACCTAAGCTGATTCTGTGTTGTCTTGGCTGTGTGCCTAGTGTCCTGGGGTCCACAACACTCTATATTAGGGTTTCATTAAGAATATTTGTGCACTTTGCTCCATTCAGCTTTCCCTCAACCCTGACCAGTCTCTCTGTTCCAGACACTGAAAAGCACCCCCACAGCATGATGCTGCCGCCACCATCCTTACTGTAGGCATGATATTAGGCAGTACATAAGCAGTGCCTGGTTAACTCCAAACATAGAATTTAGGCCAATCTTGTATTTATGTTCCCCACAATCCTTTTATGCAAACACCAGGCTGGTTTTCACCTTCATGTTTTATTTAGGAGATGCTTTTGTTTGGCTATTTTGCCCACTGTTTATCTAGTTTGGTAAAACGACCAGCTCTAGACACAGTTCCAAACGTCTTCCATTGAAGAATTATGGAGGAGGCCACTGTGCTCCTAAGAACTTCAGTGCAGCAGATGTTTATTTCACCTTCTCCAGATCGGTACCTCCACACAACCCACAATCCTGTCTCTGAGCTCTACAGGCAGTTCTTTCCTCCTCATGACTTGGTTTTTGCTCTAATATACATGGTCAGCTGTAAGACCTAACATCCAATCACATCCAATCAGCTGAATTTATAACAAGTTTCTATAATAATCAACTATTATAATGTTTCTATAGCAATCAAGGTATAGACACATGTTAGAGTTGATCAAATGGGTCTCCTGAGCTAAATTTCAAGTGTAATAATAGCAAAAGGTCTGAATAATTATATCATTTGAATTTTTAGTCTTTCCTTTTTAACACATTTGTGAAAATTTCCAATATTTTGTTTTTCACTTTTTTATTATGTAGTATTGAGTACAGACTGATGGGGAAAGGTTGACTTTTTGAACATCTTTAGAATGAGGTCTACTTTTAGTTCCAGATTCTTATTGTTTAGGAATAAATCTCCCTGTAAAATATGCTGAATTTGATGTCTGTGTGTTTGCTGTCGATTCTCTGCTTTCTTTCAACATCCGTTTTCATCTGCCTTTTGTGTGCAAGTTCAAGGGAGGCCTGGATGCTTTTCTTGAACAATATAATATTACAAGTTATGGGCATTAGATTTCCGGTGATACGTTGATCCAGGGATTATTCTGGTTGCTATTGGAGTCGGGGGGGGGGGGGAGTTTTCTCCCTGTGGTGGGGTGGTTGTCGTCTGCCTCGTGGGGGTTTTTGCCTTCCCTGGATCAACACAGTAGGGTTCCCCTAGGTTGAACCTGATGGACTCTTGTCTTCTTTCAACCTTATTTACTATGTTACTATTCCTCCCTATCTACGCCTGTTGTGAGTTGCTCTTCACGTATGCCTTCCCAGCTCTCCACACTCTGACCTGTGGTGTACATCCTCCTCCCCCTCCCTGACCGCTAAAACTGAGGAAAGGAAAATGTGCAGCAGAAAGCCCATCAGCCAGACTTTCCTCACTCTAAGGGCCCTATGACATAAGGAATAACCTGAAGACCCTGTCAATTCACACAATAGAGTGAACGGCTCTGGCTGTAGGCTTAAATGTGTGCTGCGGGGAGTTCTGATGCTGGTGCGCCAGGTCACGGAACGGCCGGTCTAATTCGAGGTCTGAACATAGCCTTAAAGTGAACAGACATCACTTACAGTAATCGAGCCATCTAATAGGCTCTGTGTAATATGGTCCTTAGAACAGGTAGATGACCAAACCCACTGCTTGCTGACCCTTCCTATGGCACTACCCTAAATATTTTAATATTGCTGATAATATTGATGGCAATTAAATAAACTTCAACTATAACTATGACAAACAGGATAATCAACACCCACAGGGGGTCTTAATGCCACCGGTGATAGTAGTGACATCACTGCCAACTCTTCAAGGACTTGAGGAGGAACTTTAACCATTAAAGTGGATGACACTATTATTAGACTGCATTAAAGTCAATGAGGTTAACAATACAAGTTATTAATCTATTAGGATGCAGGACTGAGACTCCCCATGGATCCACTTTACCAATGTGCTTGCTGTTTACATATATAGCAGTATAGACTGGGCCTTGTAAAGGAAGAGATTTATTTCTGTGTGAATCAGGTTGTATCTATAAAGTTATTACTCCTAATTTGCTTATAATTTCAGGTTAAACTACAATGGCTGTAAATGAGAGGATTCATCTCAATTATAGGTGGAGTGTCAGCGCATGACATGCGGTGTATTATGAGTAATTAAAATGAGGCAGAAAATGTGCTCTGTAACAATATGGTACGAAACATCAAAGTATCTGCAAGGTAGGAAAAGACTTTGCACAGACAGGAACTTCTGAAACATAATTTATATGAACATGATTTTCAAAAAGTTTAAAACTGGATTTAAAATATGTAAAAAAAGAAAAAGAAAGAAAGATGTCTGTATTTAGTTACCATTATCTTACAGGAAATATGATGCACCAGGTGATTTTTTTTTTTACTGGCTCTACTGGAAAAACGTAATTGGGGCAGAGGTCGGCCTCCGCTGTGTCACATATTGAATATTTATATGGTTGCATTTATTTTGTAACCTATGCTTGCAAAATTGATCATTCACAGATGTTGACCCTATGATATATTTGCAGTAATTTTTATACATAAGCTCCATTCAAAGGGGTTATCCAGGGTTTTTTTTTTATTGATGCTCCTGATGATTCTGATCCTTACAATAAGCTATTAACTAGGGATGGTCCTAACCTGCCAAGGTTCGGGTTCGCACGAACCCGAACTCTCGGCAATGGTTCCCGCTGTCTGCCCACTCCGTGGAGAGGGTGGATACAGCGGGAGGACCGCCTGGAAAACTGGGATACAGCCATAGCCATAGGCTGTATCCCAGTTTTCCAGGCGGTCCTCCTGCTGTATCCACCCGCTCCACGGAGCGGGCAGACAGCGGGAATCTGATGCCGAGCGTTCGGGTTCGTACGAACCTCGGCAGGTTGTTCTGTAGAAACAAAGAAGCTTGTTGTCCGAAAAGGACCACTTGGTTCATCTAGGCTGACATTTTCTTTCTTATTATCTTAGTGTAGATATATGTTTATCCCAGGCAGGTTTACATTCAGTTATTATCGATTTTTCTACCACATCTGCTGGAAGTTTGTTCCAAGCATCTACTACTCTTCCCGTAGTAAAATATTTTCCCTGACGTCCCTATGTGTATAAGGTCATGTATATTGGATGCACAGAAATAGCAGCACCTGCTCACTCTCTCAGGATTTGTTAGGGTCCCTGCAGTCTGGCCCTATGAAAGCAGATGTAGGTGATAAATATCAGTGATGGACCCCCCACCCCCACCCCCTTCCTTTAACCGTCTTGCAGAATGTTGTCTCTCTATATAAAAGCCTATATGCAATATGTTCCATAGAATTACCTTTGTAAGCCGAGTTCTATATAGACCAAATAAGCAGGTGTGAATAAGACCCAGTATCTCGTTCTCAGCTGGAGGGGGATGAGAAGAACTTAATAAATTGCATATTCCGCACACAAAGTATATACATGTAAAAATATAATTGTAGTATTTAATTTTGCAGATGGTTATATATTACTGACGTGTAGCCAGCTCCTGTGTAATATCCACAGATTTAGACCGAAATGAAAGGGCTGAACTCTGTCTTTGTTTCAAATAGAGATCTTGCTCCAGTTTAACAGTGTGAAATAAAATGAACATTCATTTCATTTGTTGAAATCATATATTGAATAGTTCTTTACCTTACAACTAAATGTGTGCGTTGTGCCCTTCAATGATTCTCTCGGCTCTCCAATCTCTCCAGCAATAATATGCTTGGATATTACTGAACTGTGACTGAATCATCATTTGTGCTAAATGTGACAGGGCAGAATGATAATCTTCAATAAACCTCTAAACTACATTAATCTTTCATGGAGGATCAGATGCTGAGCACTACTTGAAATGATTTTTTTCCTTTGCTTTGTACGGCTAATTTATTGATAGCATCTCGCCACCGCCTCTGCCTTATTTAGCCTTGTTCTTGTTAAAACAAAAAACTCTTATTAAACTCATCATATTCCAAAGGTGGAAAATTAGATAAAGTGGAGATTGTTTGCTTCTAAATGTGCCCACTTGATAACCGAGAACAGTCATGGAAGCACATAAATGACATTGGATCCCATAGATTAGTTAAACGGGTGCTCCGGCGAAAATCTTTTTCTTTCAAATCAACTGGTTTCGGAAAGTTATATAGATTTGTAATTCACTTCTATTTAAAAATCTCAAGTCTTTCCACACTTATCAGCTGCTGTATGTCCTGCAGGGAATGGTGTTTTCTTTTCATTCTGACACCGTGCTCTATGCTGACATCTCTGTCCAAGACAGGAACTGTCCACAACAGGAGAGATTTTCTACTGCTCGGGCAGCTCCTGTCTCGGACAGAGGTGGCAGCAGAGAGCACTGTGTCAGACTAAAAAGAAAACAACGTTTCCTGAAGGACATACAGCAGCTGATAAGTATGGGAAGACTTAAAGTGTCACTGTCGTGAAATTTTTTGCAGAAATCAATAGTCCAGGCGATTTTAAGAAACGTTGTAATTGGGTTTATTAGCCGAAAAATGCATTTTTATCATGAAAAAGCAGTATGAAGCTCTCCCCCCCGTCTTCATTGTTCTCCTATGGAGAAAGCTAAATAAAAGACCAAAACAGGACAACAAAGAGTTAATCTACAAATACCTCACCATTATCTCCTCTGACAGTCAGCACTGACCTCTCTGACCTCTGATTACAGCTGTCACCCAGCTCTGTGCCTGTAATCCTCTGTTATCTGCTTTCTGCTGTCGGCTAACTCCCTCCTCCCCCCTCCCCTCTCCCCTCTCCCTAGAGCAGACAGGGTACGTCTGATGCAACAAGTCACAATTTCCAGATTTTTTGCAGTGGATGGAAAAGAGGAGGGAGGGGGGGGGACCTGGGAAAAGGCTTTTTAAATGCAGATAATGGCATATTTGGCTAATAAACCCAATTACAAAGTTTCTTAAAATCGCCTGGACTATTTGTTTCTAAAAAAAAAAAAAGAAAAAATACAACAGTGACTCTTTCAGATCTTTAAATAGAAGTAAATTACAAATCTATATATCTTTTTGAAACCAGTTGATTTTAAAGGATATCATTTTCACTGGATACCCCCTTTAAAATGGGGCCCTCTTATGGTCCTGGAGGTATTGCTTCTTTTATTTCTCACTGTCCATTGTAAATAGTTGTAGCTAAGCTTTCATTTGCTGCCATAGCTTTGTAGCTACATATTGTAGTCAAAACAGCGTAAATGCACCCCTGATGCACCTAGGGCATGTACCCCAGCAGCACACTTTAGCTTCACCTCAGCTGGAAAAGTAATTATACATAGGTCTCTCCTGTCTTACTGACTTTGTAGTGTTAATCTTAAAGGGGTTTTCTCACCTGTGGAATTCTGCTTGGCACTGCCACATCCCACTCTCACTTATTTGGTGTGTGTGGGGCACAGCGTTGCTGAACTGAATCGATTCTGCATCGCTTTATATCCCACTGAGATTACACATACGCCTCCAGGGACAATCTATAAGCCATGAAGACATGTGGGATCTCAGTAAGAGACATAAAACTGGTATCAACATGCTTACCAGCTCCATAGGATATCAGCCACCCTGTAATGTCATGGCCTGGCCACTGCCCACAGAGCGGAGAGTGGTGGTTGGGAAACTAGGAAATAAGCTGTCAACTAAATAAAAGACAAGAAGGTCAAAGCATGTTGCTACATTGCTTACTATTGCATTCTCTATCACCTTATAAAAGTTTAGGTAATGAGAATACCCCTTTAAATAGAAAAAAAATTTTTGGAATACAATACACTTGAGATAGCGGTAGCCGAACTCTTTTATCCAGCATCTACCGTATCTCTCTCGATCCCAACATACACATATAGGCTCTGTTCACACGGAGTAAAACTGGCAGAATTCTCTGTAGAGCAATCCCGCCAGCCTCCGTGTGATACTGGGAGTCTATGGGAGGCTCGCGTGCCTCCTCTCTCCGTGCTGAAGAATTGTTGTGTCCATTCTTCAGCGTGGAGAGAGGAGGCGCGCAAACCTCCCATAGACTCCCAGTATGACACAGAGGCCGGCGGGATTCTGACAGTTTTACTCTGTGTGAACAGACCTGTATATTCAGTATTCTGAATTAGCAGGCATGTCTGCTATGTTGAAATCCAACATTTCAGACCCTTCTCTCCCCCATAATCTCTTAGTAGGCCTTTGGTTGGGGACGGTGCTGATTATTGGTTTTGTGCACAAGAACTTCTTATTAAAGTTAGTCGTTTCACAGAATCCTAGTGTCAAAAGTCATTTTCCAGCACTTTTATTACTGAAACAGCTCATTGACCAATGGGTACACTAGGGGCACTATACTATCAATACTACCTTGCCACATGACAAATATAATGCACAACTGCATCCTCTTTAATACCATCTGTTGCACCCCCTTGTGGCCACCACACTGGTTGGCGAAAAGTATGGGCTTGCAATATATTATGGCTACTACTGTGGCTTACACATTTGCATTGGCAGTGCTACAACTGGGACATTCATATGGGAAGTGCTATAGCAATAACTTTACTAAAGGCTAAAACATGTAATTGGAAATGCTTTATTTCCATGGCTAATACTATCATATGGGAAATGTTATTGCTATGTTTGATCTAGACTTCTGCCTTGGATATACTCTATGTACCTTTTAGAGAGCTCTTTCACTTTAGAGAGTAAATAACTGTTTGTGAACTCTGGCAGTTCACATATACTAAGGACTTGTTGTAGGGTTAAAGTGTCACTGTCGTTATAACTTTCAAAATCTAAACCAAAAGTAGATGTGATATAAAGCAGGTTTGCAAAACTTGCAAAACACTACACTTCCTATTTTCTGACTCTTTTTTTCTCAAAGAGTCAGAAAACAGGAAGTCCGGTGTATCCCAGGCCATCTGAGCACTCACAGAGAGATGGCAGTCATGTGATTGATGGACACATTGAGCCGTGACTCTCTGTACTGCTGAAATTCCTGTGTTTAGGTTGTTTTTTTCAATCAGCACAAGTCTAAAAATCTACCTTCAGGAGACTGGACCTGGATATAGTAAGTATAGGTGTTATATAGCTGCCTTCTGGAGACTGGACCTGGATACAGTAAGTATAGCTGCCTTCTCGAGACTGGACCTGGATATAGTAAATATAGCTGTTATATAGCTGCCTTCTGGAGACTGGACCTGGATATAGTAAGTATAGCTGTTATATGGCTGCCTTCAGGAGACTGGACCTGGATTTCTGGTAAGTTCAGCTGTTTTACAGCATGATAACAACAAAAAATTATGAATGTAAATTGCAAACTTGCTTTATATTACATCTACTGTTGATTAAGATTTTGAAAGGTATAATGACAGGGAAATTTTAACATTTCATACACCGGTCATTGGTAGAACATCTACCATAGTACCCATAATAGATGCATTTCTCTATAAACATTTCCACCCACTCCTGTCACACCTTCCACACTTATAGTATTGCCACCAGCCAAATGACTTTGGTGTGTTGTCATATTCATTTCATACAAAAAACTTTTTACAAATAGTAGAACCTCAGGGTATTCAGGTATTGCAGCAGTGATACAGATGCTATAATGCGGCCACGTATCGAGCATCTGAATCCAGCCTCAGGCTCTGCTCAGATATGCTCTTTCAATAGTTTTTTTTTTTTTTTAAACAAACATATGAAATGACAGGAAAATATTTCTAATAAAAGTCTGGTAAGAATTGCACATAGAGTATGAGCGCATCCTAAATCCTCGTACACAGAACCATATTATATTATAGTACCATTAGGGTAAGTAGAGCCCTAAGAGGTCTGCAGTGCCTTTCTCTATTATCAGTCCTCAAGTACCCCCGCCAGGTCATGATTTGAGGATGCACCTACAAAGATTCAGATAGTATTACACTAAAGAAATATAAACTTAACATCCATACTAAAGCCGTAACCATGTATATGAATGATACTAGTCAAGACATTTTTATTATACAATAAATATTGTTTACACAATAAATAGGTATACATAGTTACATAGTTACATACGGAACCCTGAACTGAAAAAATAGTATGAATTTCATATATTTTCATGTTTTTTTTTTAAATTAAAGGAGTCAGACTTTTCCCCCCAAAATAGCAGGGGAGGAGGTGGCTAAATATAACATTTACCTACCTCCCTGGCTCCTGTGCTGGGGTCCAATGGCCTCCTCATTGAGTGACACTGTCCACTCGGCTCATAAACCCAGAATAAACAGGAATTTTAAAGTTGTAAGTTATACTAAATCTTTTTACACATATGTCAATCTGTTAAAGGGGTTATCCAGCACTTTTTGTAATTTGCAGCTCTTATATAAAACATAAACATTTTATTCTTACCTTATCCTGCTCCCCTGGTGTCCTGCCAAATCTCCAGTCCCCCCCCCCCCCCCCCTGCTGACCACATCTGCCACCACTACTTCTGAGACAAACTCGTATCTGCAGTGATGGCCTGTTCAGCCAATCATTGGCTGCGGCACTATCCCATGTCAATAAGTGAATAGCCTAGTGGATTGTCAATGCTGATACAAGTTCATCTCGGAAGTGGTGTTGGTGGCTGTGGTGGACTTGGAGATGTGGCAGGAGGACACGGGGGGAGCATGGTAAGGTAACAATAAGATGCTTGTTATGTTAAGGGCAGTAAGTTTTAAAGTGTCAGCTTCTTTTGCTTTATGATGCCAGTAGAATAAACAGGATTGATCTTAATGGGGATAGGTATCCTTTAAGGTTTACCACTAGAGATGAGCGAACCGGGTTCGGGTTCGAGTAGATCCGAACCCGAGCGTTCGGCATATGATTAGCTGGGGCTGCTGAACTTGGATAAAGCTCTAAGGTTGTCTGGAAAACATGGATACAGCCAATGACTATATCCATGATTTCCACATAGCCTTAGGGCTTTATCCAACTTCAGCAGCCACCGCTAATCAAATGCCGAAAGTTCGGGTTCGGATCGACTCGAGCATGCTCCAGGTTCGCTCATCTCTATTTACCACCCTTACAAGTTTTATTTATCCATTTTCTATCAGGTTTCATTGATGCTGGATCATTGAACTTTTATTGCATTAATAAGCAGAAATACTAATAATCATTCATAACCCAAATTCAGAATTAAATTGTGTTATTGAAAAAACTATAAAAATTATTTTAAGGATGGGTTTACATACAGTATATCTGACGGTCCAGCATCACTCTTTTTCAGTGTCATGAATTGTCCTATTCTTTTTTTACAACAAGCAGCATTCTGACGTATGGCGTGTCTGGCGATCCAGTGGCATTATTACCAAGCTTTAAACTGTCCAATTGAAATCAATAGGATCCATTCAAAGATGCGTTTCCCTCCGGCACTTTCCTACTGCACCAGAGGAAAATGCTGACAAGTGTAAACCTGGCCTTAGGGTGCCTTCACACATATCTGTGATACCTACAGGCACAAAATGGGGCAATTTTACCAGGATTACGCAAATGGTGGTAAAAACAACAATTGCTGTAAAAAAGCAGATTTTTTTTCTGCGACTTTGGAAAAATATTGAGAAAAAAATTGTCAAAACCACACTGTGTAAACATAGTCTTAGCTGCTCTGTATAAAAGTTAGGATCTAATTAATAGGTACTCCGTGTATAAATGACTGCCTGTTTATTAGGCAATCTGTATGTGAATTATTGCCCAATTGTTAAGTACTCTATATAGATTATGGCCTAATTATTAGCTACTCTGTATATAAATGATTGCTTGATCATTAGGTAGTCTGTATTTAAACAATTGCCTAATTATAAAGAATTGTCCTATTATTAGGAATTCTGTATGTAAAAAAATTGCCTAATTATTCCGTACTCTGTATATAAATTATCAGGTGCTTTGTAAATAGATTTCTGCCTGAATATTAGATATTCTGTATACAAATGTTTGCTTGATTATTAAGTAATTTTATATAAATGATTGCCTGATTATTAGCTATTCTGTGTATAAACAAGTGCCTGATTGTTAGGTACTCTGTATATCAGCTGTGAGTGCCGGCCCCTTCCCCACCAGAGCGGCGCACGTCTTCCTTCTCCTGCGTGACGCGCGATGACGTCATTTCATGGACATGACTGGGGGGGTTAACTAGGCTACCAGGGACATGACTGGGGGGTTAATAAGGCTACCAGGGACATCACTGGGGGGTTAACTAGGCTACCAAGAACATCACTGGGGGGGGGGGGGTTAAAGGGGTATTCCCCCCAAGAGCTAAAAAAAATTAAATGCTCCCAAACCTAGCTGATCAATCAAGTCCCCCTGAGAATTTTGAACCATCTCCCGTCTTTCTAGCTGCTTCCGTTCCATAGTTATGAGTTTCTTGAAAAGCTGAACTATATCCAACATGGCGCGGGCCAGAAAACTACATCTCCCATCATACAATACTTATGCCTGATTGGTCCATGATGTAGCAGAGCTGATATCCACAAGATATAGCATAGTTGAGGTAGCGACATAGCAGAGTTGAATGAGTTGCATTAGCAGAGTTGAATGAGTGACATAGCAGAGTTGAATGAAAGACATAGCAGAGTTGAATGAGTGACATAGCAGAGTTGAATGAGTTGCATAGCAGAGTTGAATAAGTTGCATAGCAGAGTTGAATGAGTGACGTACCAGAGTTGAATGAGTGACGTAGCATAGTTGAATGAGTTGCGTAGCAAAGTTGAATGAGTGACATAGCAGAGTTGAAAGGGTTGCATAGCAGAGATGAATGAGTGACATAGCAGAGTTGATTGATGTGAGTTAGTGAGCATGTGAGTTGCAAGGGGTGCCGTCTGAGATAAGGAGGCGAGGGGGGGATGCCATCCGAGATGAGGGGGGGGTATGCCGTCCAATATGCGGGGGGTTTGGGGGGGATGTGCTGTCCGAAATGCGGTGGGTGGGGGTGCGGGGTGGGTGTCTGAGAAGCGCGGGAGGTGCCGTCCGAGGTGCGGCGGGGGGAGTGGGTTGCCGCCTGAGATGCAGGGGGGTTGCCACCCGAAATTGGGGGGGGTGTTTGAGATGCGGGGTGGGGATGGGGGTGTTTTCCATCCAAGATGCGGGGAGCTGCGGCCATCAGGCGGGATACGGGGCTGGCGAAGGAAGGGAGCCCGCACTGCAGCCGGCGTGTCTGCACCCTGGCTCGTGCACAACTATAACTCCCAGCATGCACGGAGGCTGAGCATGCTGGGAGCTCTCCGAGATGCTGTCCGAGATGCGTGGGGGGGTTGTGTCCGAGATGCGGGGTGGGGGTGGGGGCAATTCGAGATGCAGGGGGGGTGCTGTCCGAGATGTGGGGGGTTGACTATCCGAGATGCTGGGGGGGTCGGGTGCCACCTGAGATGGGGTGGGCGTTCGAGATGCGGGGGGAGCGGGGTTGCCGTCCGAGATGTAGGGGGGAAGTGTGCCGTCTGAGGTGCGAGACGGGGGGTGCTATCCGAGATGCGGGGGGTGGCTTTCAGAGATGCGGGGGGGGGGGGGGGGGTGCCGTCCAAGATGCGGGGGGCTGCGGCCATCGGGCGGGATGCTGGGCTGGCAAAGAAAGGGAGCCCGCACTGCAGCCGGCATGTCTGCACCCTGGCTCGTGCACAACTATAACTCCCAGCATGCATGGAGGCTGAGCATGCTGGGAGCTCTAGTTCTGCCCCAGCTAAGCCCCAGAAGAGCTGTCATGGGGGAGGGGGGTTTGTGATGGTGGGTGTCCGCGGCCTGTACTGGGGGGGAGCTGCACTCATAGCAGTGGCCACCGGGTGAGCTGCGGGGGGATACAGAATGCGGGGCAGGTGAGCTCCGGGGCGAGGGGGAGCACACAGTGGGGGTGGGGGGCTGCTGTCAGAGAGGGAGACAGTGAACAACAGCAGCAGCTGTCACTGTCTCTGTGTCCTCCCTCACTTCAGTGGACTGGGTTAGAAGCGCTAACCCAGCCCATTAAAGAGAAGGAGGACACGTGATCCCAACTCTGAGGGTGGGGGCCAGGAGCAGGGAGCGTGTCGGGTTGAATTGAGATCTGATGATTCTATGCAATCTGTGGCGGTGAATGCATCTAGATAACAACAAAACTGTGCAGAATCCATAATAACTTTATATTGAAAAGATGGAAAGCTACGGGTGGGCAACATATTAATGCAAAAATAATTTGGGGGGGAATACCCCTTTAACTAGGCTACCAAGGACATCAATGGGTGGGGGTTAACTAGGCTACCCGGGAAATCACTGGGGGGGTTAACTAGGCCTACCAGAGGCATCACTGGGGGGATAACTAGACTACAAGGGGCATCAATGGGTATATGACCTATAGGGGGTCATATACCCATTGATGGTTATTTTTATCTGTGTTGACTATGAATGTCTGGATTCCCGAGTGGAATTTTTAATTGTTTTAAATCATGTTTTTGTAGTGTTCTATGTGATTTTTCAATAAAATATGTTCTGTGATTTTTCATACATATTGTGTGGAGTGCACTCTTGATGTATGTCTAGCTCTTTTTTTTTCTTTTTTTGGTTTACTATGGTTATAATCTAGACATTGAGTGGCACCCCGTTTTGTGAGTTATTTTGGTAGAGCCCCCTACTTCGTTTCTTAGTTAGGCACTCTGTATATGTTATTACCTGATTATTAGGTACTCTGTATATATTATTACCTGATTATTAGATACTCTGTATATGTTATTACCTGATTATTAGATATTCTGTATATTAATTAGCGCCTGATTATTAGATACTCTGTATATGTTATTACCTGATTATTAGATACTCTGTATATTAATTAGCGCCTGATTATTAGATACTCTGTATGTTATTACCTGATTATTAGATATTCTGTATATTAATTAGCGCCTGATTATTAGGTACTCTGTATATATTATTACCTGATTATTAGATACTCTGTATATATTATTACCTGATTATTAGATACTCTGTATATGTTATTACCTGATTATTAGGTACTCTGTATATATTATTACCTGATTATTAGATACTCTGTATATGTTATTACCTGATTATTAGATATTCTGTATATTAATTAGCGCCTGATTATTAGATACTCTGTATATGTTATTACCTGATTATTAGATACTCTGTATATTAATTAGCGCCTGATTATTAGCGTCTCTGGATTACTATATAGTAACAGACAAACATCCAGTTGTGCAGCTGTAATGACAGGTGGAGCGCTGACACAAATGCCTGTCTGGAAAAGTCTGTCTGGAAGCAAAGGCTCTGCTGCTCTGCTGTCCTGTAATGAAATGCATGAGTACAGCAGATAATAATCATTGCAGCGGTGGCTCTTTACAGCTCCCAGATGATTTGGTGCTGTCACAAGTGCACTGTCCTCTGACATCCCGGCAAGAGAGCGGCATCACTGACTGCATCCCCTGATTGGTGCAATGAAATATTGCTGGCGAAAATTAAAAGGTCTCAATGTCAAAATAATTCATGATATGCATATCTTCCATTCTGATGAAATGGCTGATATCTGGATTAGCAAGATAATAAAACTGATCAGGCTACAGTTAAACAATTTAAACTGGAGAGCTGTTCATTTTGTAGGTGTCACTTGTCAGATCACGGGGTCAGGGAAGAATGAAAAGCTCTCCTTGGTAACCTTCTCATGATGTGGGCAAGGAATATTCCTCATGATTTGCCCAAAGCTCTCATCAAAGCAATGCCTTGTAGCATTACTGCTGTCAGCTGGATTGTGACATCCAAATCCCAGGAATGACAGGTTATTAGCTATTCAGAACTAACTGTACATACATTACAAAGCACCTGACCTGTAATTTCACCTCACGTTAAGAATATGATAGCGCCATCACGAAACATGGGCCGACTAATACGGGTTATGGAAGAGATGACTTTTATTTAATAGACCCGCTTTAGCACTTGCTGATTGGAAAAAAAAACAATAATGAAAAAAAAATATCTCCACGGTTCACGGCACATATTAAATATACATGGAGCGGCGGGGTAAGCCGTGTACTGTACTCCCTGTGGTGTCTTGTTTAAAAACACCCTTCTTTTCTTATTTATATGCTTAATAGAAGCTCTTCAATAGGAGAAGTCCCCAGTCATATGCTCAGGGACTGCGGGAAGTGGATTGCTGTTTGTTTAATTGGATGTTGTATAGAAGTGTTTTACACTCCATTAGGCTAATTGCCCAAGTGTGTCTTTAAGTCACTGATAACAGGGAGTTTTGGAGCCACTAGGTTGAGTAAAGGGTGACCTGTGACAAGCGTGCAGGACATAGGTTTATGGAGCGTTATGTGCTTGGATTCCTTGGAACAGGAGTGTATTGGAAACATTCAAAATGTAAAGTTTAAGAATATACTACAATGTAAATGAAGACGATAGAGACACTGTTTATGTACAGAGCATTCTTAGAGTACGTCCACATAGGTCGAAATGCTGTGGATTTTACTGAAGCTTTAGAGATGGATTTGTCACTACGGCCGTTGTTCACAGTCTGCTGGCCCAAAATAATTGACAAGGGAATTATTTCCATAGCCATGCGGGACAGCGGCTGTTGTGCAATACATTGTCTGCACAGTGGCGCTATTCTTCATAGGATTTCACACAGTGCATTCTTATTTTTACAAGAATGGCCGTTGTTTTAATCGCCAACATTCTTGTAAAAAAAAACAATACATCGTGTGAACATAACCTAAAAAAGAGGAGTTTACTATGTCTTGTAAAAGTCACAAATATTTGCCCAACATTTATATCAAATTAATACAACTATGCAAGTGTTTTACACTATATGCTCCACTTTTTAAAAAGTCGGTTGGCTTAGAGGGGTCTCCATAGCCCATAATGTTTACTATATTGCACGCAGTTTTTGCCATGTATATTCTACATGGCATAAATTATAGTTGTAATTAGAAATGAGCGCAACTCGAGCATGCTCATAGTTTACTGCGGCTTACACGGCCCTACAGTGTGAGCGCCTGGCAGATGTTGTGTTGAGGGTCAGCAGGTACACGTATTTCCTACATAGTGGGAAGCTTTGGTAACGGTAGCTGGTGTGGATCTGTGGTCCTAGACATTACCTTGGGGTCACCACAAAAATAAGTAAGGGGCTGCATACATATGGCGGCATTTAGTCCCCTGGGGCACCACATACAGTGCCCAGCCAGTAGAACTTGGTAGTGTCTCCAGTGTTATAGTAGTGCAGATGTAACCAGATGTTTGGTGCGGTTGGTGCAATTACAGACAAAAAATGGTCCCCTTGGTTTCTATGGCCCTATTTACATGTCTGTAATTTTCTGGATCTGTGATTTGACCATGATTTGTGCCGTAAAAAATGTGCCAACCATAATTGCGGCACAGGTACACCAATGGACGTTTATGGGATCATTCGTAATGTGCGGATGTTACGGAGGTGACGTCTGTGTAAGGATACACACCACAGCCTGTCACCTGATCTGCGGTCGCCCTGCGGTCCGGACATCTGTCTGCTCCCTTTCTGCCTCTTATAGTGTTCATTTTTCTGCATCTCACCCGCCTTAGCATTCTGTCCTGTTCTGAGCCATTCAGCACTTTACTCTCTTCCCAACGACATTCTAGTCGTTTGGATCTTTGTTTCATCCCTGGCTCTCTGCTGACCTCCACTTTGGTTAATGTCATCACAAAGTAATGTAGAAGTTTGTCAGCATTGGTATGTATGATCCCGGGCTCCAGTAGTCATTCATTCCCTTCAGTCGACAGTCACCATGAGACCTTCTCTGAGGGTAGCGACCTGAGAGTTACCCATAGCGAAGCCCATCCTGCAGCGGGCTCTGGTGAAAAGTGGGGACTCTATAGACCCTTAGGCTTCTTGGAGAGGGTACGTAAGCACTCCTTAGTTACTCAGGGGATCCACCCCCTCATGCCAGCTGTACCTGTTACAGTCTGTAATGTCTGCAAAAAATATGGATACTTATTTCTAGCTAGTGACATCTTTTTGACCATTCATACTTTTACGAATTTGCAAAAAAAAAAGTAAAACAATAAATAAATAAATAGATTGGTATGGGGTAGGAAAAGGGTAAGAATTAAATTTTAGGTATTAACCCATCTTGAGGGGAGGGGGGATTAGGTGTATATGATATTCAACTGTATTCTCTAGCTATGAAGGCACAACATTTAATGAAGTGGAGGTCCTCCCCCATTATGGGGTACATATGGGCTAAAAAACTGTCAAAAACTCTGGTACTTGCAAGTAGCTAATGCATATGCTGCCACAGAGGAAAAGAGAAAACTTTATCAAAAATTTACAAGCTTCTAGCACAAGAAAAATTCATTAACCATCAAATGAGAGTTAAGCAGAAGTGGGAGAAAGCTCTTGTCTTATAATCGAGAATTTGATAAAAATACTCTGTCAAATCAATGCACAAACTTATCCACTTTAGGATACTATACTGGCTCTACTATTCTCCAAGGAGCTTAGGGCGAAAATTCTAGATGCCCTAAGTGCCAGCAGGAAGAGGTGGACATTCACCATTTAATTTGGGGAGGTCCTAAAATACTGTACAAATGTTTTGGACAAGGGTAATTAACCATGTGGATGACCAGATCAAGATAGCTGGCACCCTGATTGGATTTATTCAGTGCTAACAATGTTCTAAGGTCATCCCTTTCCACGCAATGGGGGGGGGGGGGGGGGGGATAAATAAGAATCTTCCTAAGCTGAGGGTAGTGGACAGGAAAGGGGGATATGGGTGGGGTGGGATAAAGTAGGGGAAGGTAGTAGGGGAAGGTAGGAAGGTAAGGAATAGAGTAGGGAAGCACATAAGGAAAAAGGTTATACTAATAAATTAGCAGGTTGAGGAAACTATTAGGACAGTACCATAATGTTAAGTATCAAACAAATTAGTGTTTTATCAAAGAACCTGTTGTCTTTGGTGAGTTTGACCGCCTCTTAGGTGTGTGGTGGCCTCCCGTCTCTCCCACAATAGATGACGTCTGATGAGAGAACGGTTGGATGTGTTGGATTTCTGCCACCCTTTCCTTTGGTTCTTGGAGGAGCGAGCTAGAGCTAGAGCAGTATGGCTGCGGCCTACCCTTCCCTATAGACAACACATGATCGTTTGGACTCATTTGGTCAATTCATGTGTATGGGGTAAGATTTTGAAGAGATTACTGTCGATGGACAGCTTTAGTTTCCCCCTCACCAATGACCAATTCCCACCCCAATGTTGGACATTCTGCACAGATTCTAAGCACCTAATAATAAAGGAGAAGCACCCACCGGATCAGGGCCCACTTATTTCCAAGGGCCTCTCAACAGATGTACGGTCTGCCTCTATAATATACATGTACTTGTCTATGTATGTATTATTAGAAGAGCGGTAACCTTTATTTTTTCAGTATCTACTAGAAAGGCTTATAGAATCGCACCACATATTCATCAGTACTAAGTGTGAGTATTGACGTTAGATTTTTATTTCTTATTTTGCTACTAGACACATGCTTTTCCATCAGTTTTTCTCTGGCCTCGTGTCTGTCTTGTTCTTTCCATCTCATCTGTGGTTTTTTTTATTTCTTTCTTTTTTTTTCAAAATCGACAGATGGCCTCATGATGAATCCTTAATAATACTGTCATGTAAGTCTGCTAAGACTAGAAATCATTTTAAACAATAATTCACAGCAAAAAGTGAAAAATTCAGCTGAAATAAATAGACAAATATCAGCAAGGCCATCAGGGTATGAGGTGCCTCCTGTAAATAAACAGATAAAAAGCCGCCTCTTGTGACCCCGGCCTCTCGCTAATATCTTTTCTTATCTTGTCATTATTGCGGCTTATTATTTCCTTACGTGTTTTATATTCATGACATTCATGATATTTAATGTATCCTCCAGTTTTTTTCCCTTTAGGTCTTTCTAATTGTGGATCAGGTGATGTTTTCTTCCATTCATTTCAAGGTCATGCACCACTACGACCATTTTCGTGACTGAGAGGGCACGTAATTTCACAGTCGTGTACTTCTCATTAATCCACCCTAAGTGGGTGATCAGGAAGTTCCAGATCACAGGTTTGTTTTGTCTTCCTCTGTGATTCATTGCTTCACAAAAGGATTGGATTAACCCCTTTTGATTGTTTTTAAGACGTATCTGTATAAGAATAAACATCCGAGAACTTTATTTTCTAGTTTTTTTTTTTTTTTTCACTTATTGCATGCGCTTGGTAAAAAATGGCAAAGATTCACAATAATTCCCCTGTCACAGGTTCAAGAAGTTATGGCCTGCAGCAGGTGCTAGATATGTCTGGATATGTCACGTCATCATTGACGTGACATGATGTAAATTTGTCATGGCAGCAAAGGGGAAGTGCACACTATAGACTGGCACTTCAGATGTGATGCAAAATGGCAGATGAGGTCAGAGCTTGACATATGTCAATGCTGCATGTAACTCACGGCTGCTGTTACTTTAAGTCAGGAATGAGGGGGTAAAATAGCCTAAAACTACAGAAGTGGTGACAAATATGTATATGAAAAAAATATTTGAATAAACAGGTTGCAAAAACACACAAAGAAAAAAATAAATCACACAACACTTAAAGAGTAGTGGGGAAATATTGGTGAAACTAAATATATTAAAGGGGAAGTTTATATTTAAAACCTGTAAATGGCAAATTGATTCACATTAAACTGTCATTAAATAGTAAAGCTAATGATCTATATATTCACACTTTTACAAATTACTTGCTACCTAATGTAGGATCGAAAGTCTATGTACAAACTATGAAGCAGCACAGTGTAACGCCTGGAGTAGTGGATCCACTGAACCGTCACTAGCGATGGCACTAACCTCACCAGGGAGCGGAGTATAAGGGGCCGCTGGTTTTCACCAGAGCCCGCCGCAAGGCGGGATGGACTTGCTGCGGCAGGCGACCCCCAGGTCGCTACCCCTGGCTTGGTTGCTAGTGACGGCAGGCAAGGCATGGCAGGAGCAGTAGGCAGGAGTGCAGGCTGAGGTCTGTAGGCGTGATCACAGGTGGCGGACAGGACTCAGGAACAATGGGAAGGCAGCGGGCAGGGACTAGGGACAAGGACTGCGGACAGGAACAAGGACTAAGGTCAGGAACAACAGGGAGCTGGGCCAAACGCTATGGGAAGCATGCAGAGGCTCCAACACCTGTAGTGGGGCAGGGTTGGAATATATAGGGAGTGATTAGTGCAACTAACCAATTAGGGGCGGACTGGCCCTTTAAATCTGAGACAGCCGGCGCGCGCGCGCCCTGGGAGGCGGGGACGCGCGCGCCGGCCGGCACAGACGGAGACAGGAGCGGGGCGAGGTAAGGCGCCCCCTGGGCCCGAACAAGTAGCAGCGCCGGGTCCCTGCACAAGGACCCCGGCGGCTTCATGGGGCAGAGAGAGGTCGCGGCGGCGGCCCGGAGCACGGGACGCCGCCACGGCCGTGACACACAGGTACCTTAAGAGATAGGGTCTACATCTACCTTAAGGCCTCGTTCACATTGTTGCAGGTTTGCAACAATCGCCGTTGTTTAATCACAGCGGCAGATAGTATTAACCCCTATGGAATCCCGGCTGTAGTGTATACACACTGTATACGCTGCGGCTGGGAGTCCAATGCAGCCGCACAGAAAACTGACATGTCTTTTTTGTGCGGCTGCTATTCAGTGAACAGCTGATTCCTGGCTGTTCTTTACATTGTGTGATATGGCTAATTGGAGTACGGGCACACCCGAATGTGTGCGCACTCCAATTAAGTCATAGTAATGTTCACCTAGCTCATACTGCATTATCGGCCGGGTTGAACATCTCAGACAGTGGCCGTTCAGTGACACGGCCGTGTCACACAACGATCGCTGTTTTGCCATGTGTGAACATGGTCTAAAAGAAAAATATTAGTGCTTCCTATTGCCTATTAATCTGCAGACAATATATTCTAAAAGGTTATATTCACATGTGATAGATTTATTTCAGAAATTTTTGCAACCCAAAAATCCATTCCATATGTCTAAACACAGTAGCGAATCCACTTGAATTGGTAACTTTTTGCCAGGTCTGTACCACACTTGCCAAGGAAGTGGGGGTGGGTGGGGGTGCTGGGCGTGGGTGGGGTATGGCCTCTACGCAAGCTGCATATATAACAATTTACATCTCAACGAAGGCCAAATTGTAGGTGAAATATATGCCAGTGCTGAGAAGCTCAGGTGCACTTAGATTTATGTAGAGATGTGTGTCTTTACATCAGTACAGCGTGCCTGTGTGCGGGAGGGGGATCACTTAAGACTGTGTCTTGCATTTTTGTGTATTTTAGCACTTTTAAACCATTTGCCTTCCTCTAAAGCAGAGGTAGAGAACCTTGGCTCTCCAGCTGTTGCAAAACTACAACTCCCATCATGCCTGGACAGCTGTCCAGGTGTAACAACTGGAGTTGTGGACCAGCTGTATCACCGCTATTGATGGCATAAGCCACACCAGGGAGTCTTCACCAGTGCCCACTGCAAGGCAGGCTGAACCTGCTGCGACAGGCAAACCCCAGATCGCCACCCCTGCCTTGGCTTGTTGAGGGCGACGGGTGAAGGGCAGCTGGAGACATGTAGGCAGGCCCCCAGGCTGGAACCACAGACAGCATGAACCATGGGCAGGGGTCACGGTGTGGTGTCCCTCAGTTAAGAGCTCTAGGCACCTGTCAAAGCTATCTCTTCAATGGTGATGAAGGTAGCATTTTATAGTTTCACCACTAGGTGCCAGTGTTACATTTGAACCTTGTTATATGTTGCACAGCTGGAGTGAGTAAAGGGTTATTGTTAATACTGTACCACCTGGTCTAAGCTGTCCAGTAGGAGACACACACACAGACCCTGGGGAAGTAGTTAGCTAGCCCCATGTGGACAGGAAGTTAGGGCAGTGTGTGGTCTAGTGTGAAGTGAGTCAAGACACGTGTATGGAGCAACTAGAGACACTCCACTTCTTCAGCCTATCTACTATTCTAACTATTCAGTGCTAGATACTATGAGGAGGACAAGTCGGGGAATAACCCAGCCCACGTTGAGAATGTCTCTGAAAAGTGCAGGCCAGTATCCTAGCTACAGAGGAACTGACCCGGATTGAGCAAAGTTACCGTAACTAAGGTCTACTTACTCTATCTCGCAGCGCGGGTGACACCAAGGTAACCAGGACTGGGACTTGTGTCACCCTAGGAGGACAGGTACCCCGACACTGTAGTGCAAAAGGTGGTGAGAAAAGGTCTAAACACGGGCAGAAGGATCTCTTAAGTATCTGACAAGTATCTCTCAAGTCTTTTTCTTTCTAAAGTTCCAGCAGAGCACATAACTACCCTGGATTGGGCTCCCTTGACAAACTCCTCTCCTCTTCTTTTCACTGCTCCACTCTAAGCTACACCAGCACTGCTATATCTACCTCTATTATATCAGCCCTTATCAGTATCTCCCAGCACAGATCCAGTGAACACAAGCCTTCCAGTAAATGCAGCAAGTGTTCTGTATTTCAAGAGACTGTTCAGTAAGGCCATTATATTTGTTCTACTGGGACATCATTGCACCAGCATCTATACACATATGCTACACACCTTGGGTCATTTTCCCTATTCAGTTGTTGGTGGTACCGATAATCCGGGTGGGTCATTTTTCCACTCAGGACTACTGTGACAGGTGCCCAAGGGACCCATCACAGCCCGGCAGGTCACCGACCATTGGGGAACAGTACAAACCGGCCATACATAAAACAGGTACCAACATCACACCTGTGTGCTGGACTAGCACTGGCGTCATGACAATACCATCACTGTCCAAGTAATAGAACACCACAACAGGTGAGTGGGTACCACACACTAGGAAGCATCACAGGTGTAGAATTTATAGGGAAGGTGATTGGTGCACTAACCAATTAGGGATGCATTGTGCCTTTAAATCTGTGACAGATGATGGGCGTGTGCCATAGGAGGCGGGGCTGTGTCCAGGACAGCAGGTAGCCACAGCTTGGAACGATGAGGCACCCCAGGGGGGCAAACAGGAAGTGGCACCGGGCCTGGGCACGTCAACACTGGCAACCGCAGAAGATGGAGGACAGGGAGAGCGGGTGTTTTATTTCAAATTTGACAGAAAGTTATATAGATTTGTAATTTACTTCTATTTAAAAATCTCAAGTATTCCAGTACTTGTCAGCTGTTGTATGTCCTGCAGGAAGTGGTGACTTATTTCCAGTCTGACATGGCGCTCTCTTCTACCTCTGTCTGTGACAGGAACTGTCCAGAGAAGTAGCAAATCCCCAAAGAAAACCACTGCTGCTTTGGCCAGTCATGAACAGAGGAGGCGGCAGAGGGCACTGTGTCAGTCTGTAAACAGACTGAAAGAAAACAATACTTTCTGCAGGACATACAGCAGCTGATAAGTACTGAAAGGTTTGAACTTTTTAAACAGAAATAATTTACAAATCTATATAATTTTTTTTACACCAGTTGATTTAAAAGAAAAAAACATTTCACCGGAGTACTCCTTTAACACTATATTAGTAGTTCTATATCTTTGGCTTAGGGGTTAATATACTAGTGTTTAACATGTATTAATAATTCAACAAACATATATTGGTTTTTTTTAACAATAGGAATCAATGGGTCACTTGCAGCTTAGGCCATTCAGTTATATATATTGGGGCCTCACATTTAATTTTTATATCAAAAGATGCTAAACAGTATAAACAGTACCTTAAGCTATTTTTTTTTCCTTCTAGTTATTTTTTTTTTAATTTTTGCACTTAAAACTATCTTAGTCTACCTAGTAGTAAGGGTGTTTTACATAATGTCCTTGAAGGAGACTGTTCTTCATTTCTTGCTTCAGAAAGCAGGAATCATCTTCCCGTGCCATAAAGTAATGCTGTATATTAAATAGAAACATATTTCTGGTCTCTCATGGAAGGTTTCTTTAACATTTCTGAGAATAGAGGAGTAGGCCCAGGATAGTAATTTAGCTGATATTTTTTCCAAACATTTAAAATAGACTATACAGTTTGAGTCGGCAGCAATATGGCTCGGAATAAATTATTTGTGGGCTATAGTCAATGGAGTGTGTGCACTGTGCTCTGATATGTGGCTGGGCTGGTAGCCGCACCAATGTGGGCCGGTGCTTTTTATATCTCAGAGTTTTATTCTCATTCTCCTGTTAAGATGACTTGCACATAAATAACTTGTAGAAAGCTGCCCAGAAGCGCATATAAAATGTGGAAATTTCGATCAAAGTAAGACATATAATAAGTGTGTAACTATATGGATGGTAGCACATGAAGCTGGTATGAGCTCTGGCAGTGTTGGGTGCCCATAATCTTATAATTGCTGTTGGCAGCATGCAATAGAAGCCTATTACCTCCCATTTATCACCTCTTTTCTGTCCACTCTCTCTATGCACAGCTTTGGCCATTTACTTAGCGTTGAACTTTAGAGTAATTGTTACAATATTACAACATTTTTGCTCAAAATACTTCTAAATATATCCACATATGTAACTTTTATTGCTTTAGATGTAACTTTAATTAGTTTTTTTTTGTTTTTTTAGAGACTGCCTTTCGACACTTGCTCTCAAGGTCACTTTTGCAGCCTGTAATTTCTTCATCAAGTATTTTTTAATTCCTTGATTCTCCCTTGCATTAAATATACCATCAAATTTAACGAGCGATCGTTTCGATATTCTTGCTGTTTTAATGAATGATGGTTTAAAAAGTAAGGAAGCCGGATGATTTGTCGCGTTCACTTAGGCAGTGAAAAGTCTTTCTTCAAAAAAAGAGCACTATAGCGGAGATGACCATTCATTACAAAATAAGCGTCATAAAGCCGGGCTGGTAAAAAGTTCTGCTGAAAAGAAATGATACAAACTGTAGCAAAAATAATGGGGTTGTCTATAGCAAACAAGTAGCTTTTATTTTCCTCTTGAATTGATACAAAGTATAAGGGCCTGTTCACACTGAGCAAAAGTGCCAATTCTTTGAGTGGAGGGCGGAGGAGTGGGAGAAATCCCATTAAACCAATGGGTCAGGCGGAATTTCAAGCTGCGTCCCCGACACAGCTTCGGCTTGGAATTCCGCTACTTTTGCTCAGTGTGAACTGGCCCTGAAAGAGGAGGCACCTCTGTAACAGGGAGCCATAATATGCTACATCTGTGGTCATGAATGGTTCACATTACAATTTTTCGTAGCATGTTTTTGCTCTGCAAATAGCAGAGGTAAACTTATTTGAAATGTTTTTGAACTATAATGACCTCAATGGAAATTATAAAACAAAACTTTGGCATCTTAAAAAAAAAACAACTTTATCTGTCAGCATTAGAGATGAACAAACTTGAGGATAGCTTGGGTTCACACAAACAATCGACATTTGAACTACCTGGAGAAGGTGGATGCAGCACAAGGACTGCCTGGAACAACATGGATACGGCCTTTGCGCAAACCTGAGCTTTCGGCAAGTTCGCTCAACTTTAGTCACCATGTTCAGTCAGTGCTCCAATATTTCCTGTGTTTTTTTTTTTAACCCCTCTCATACCACTCACCTGCTATTGGTGCCTGTAATTTTGGCACCCAACATGCTAATGAAGGCTTACACTATAAAGTGTGTGTGTGGGGGGTCAACACCCCTTAATGCCTCAGTGGGGAGAGCGCTCGGCTTCTTGCACCGTTTGACACCAGAGCAGTGGGGACTGCCCTCCGGGCAGAACATAGATTGTAGCGGTGTCCTTCGACTGTTAAATGGGTGATCATCACTACTCAGTTGTCAACAGGAGCATGATCCCTTTTATTGGTTACAGTGAAATGACCTGTTTCTAGTTGCTGATTTTGTTAATTTTATTTTATTTCATTACTAAAGAGGCAGCCATGTTGCCCATGCTGCCTGAAATGTTTTGCAATGGCTTTACATCAAGCCCCATGCACATAGGCACAATAAAATAGAGGTAACCCTATTGGCTTCTATGGCACAGTTTTCTAGTCATACTGAATGAGCTGTGCAGGTATCATTGTACAGAGAGGTGGAGTCCTGAGCATCACCTGTAATCCTGTCTGTGATGATAAGACTGCTGAAAAATCATATTTATAGAACAGAAATGTTCAGCTTATTGCTAAAGTTTACCTGTCAAGACTAAAAAAACAAAACAAAAAAAACCCACCTGCACGATTAACCTTTCAGAGTGGTGTCAAGGGGATTTTAGCACCCTTAAAGGGGTATTCTCATCACAACAACTGTTATCTAAAACAATAGGTTATTAATAGTGAAGAAACATTACAATTGGTTCTGTTTACCTTTTCAGCTTTGACTCCTTTCTAAACAATGGGGGAGATTTATCAAACATGGTGTAAAGTGAAACTGGCTCAGTTGCCCCTAGCAACCAATCAGATTCCACCTTTCATTTTCTTAAGAGTCTGTGAGGAATGAAAGGTGGAATCTGATTGGTTGCTAGGGGCAACTGAGCCAGTTTTACTTTACACCATGTTTGATAAATCTCCCCCAATGTGTCTGTCATGTTTACAGCTCATTATTTAGGTTCCTGACCACCTCTCTGTGGGGGCCAGGCTGGTGACTTTACTCCCTCGCCGCTCTGAGTGTTGTGGTTGGTGATCTCGGAGTACGCATCAATGAAGAGATGTTGTCAGGACTGTGTGCTGGTGCTCCTCGGTTCGAGCTGTGCGGACGAGAAGGTGCTGAGTTGGTGCATTCCAGAATCCTGTCTGAACACAGGTTTATTTTAGGTTTATTCAGCCCCACCCATCTTGCTTGTTGTGCCTTGGCAGCTTGAGGGTTAACTTGCTGCTTGCAGGTGAGCTGTGTGGAGGATCAGGGGCTGGTTCAATCAGCTGCTGGACTAAGTTCCTGATCCTGTATAAATAGTAGGTAAGCCCAGCATTCTGAGCTGGCTATTAGTTGTTACTAGTCCCAGCTCCCCTGCTCCTTTCCCGGTGTTCCCCTGTCCTAATCCCCCTTGCTATTGCTCTGCCAGTTTTCTGACCTTTTGCCTGACCTCTGACTACCCGCTCTCTTTCTGATTTTGTGCTGCGTTGTCCGTTTGGTTTTGACTTGGCTAGCTGACTCTCCTCCATTTTGTTTTTTTGTCTTTCTACGTTCTGTGTGTTCACCTACTCAGCGTGGTTGTCCCTGGCCATTTTGAGCCGTGCATGGCAAGTAGGCAGGGACATTGGTTGAGGCAAGTTCAGGGTTCACTGTCTTGTCTGTGTCTCCCCAGCCTGACAGATGTGTAATGGCTCTTCTGCCTGGCCACCTTATCTGCAGTCAGTGGCGTAGCTACCATAGAGGCAGGGAAGGCGGTTGCTATGGGGCCCGTGGAGGGAGGGGGCCCAGGGAAGATAAGAGCCTCCTGTGTCCTTTTGCCTAACCCCTTATTTACTGCAGTGTGTAAGTGACCCAGTGTTTTCTAACATGCTGCAAAACAAAGAAAGGGTTAATACAGAAGACAATTAGCTCTCTGCCTGACTACTCTGATAACCTCTGACCTCTGTTCTCTGAGTTCCTGCAGAGGTCAGGGGTTATCAGTGCAGGAGTAAAAGGAGAGAGCTAATTGTCTTCTGTATTAACCCTTTTTGTTTTGCAACATGTAAGAGAACACTGGGTCACTTACACACTGCAGTAAATAAAGAGTTAAGCAAAAGGTAGTCTGCTCCTGCACCTATGTATATAACCATAGTATTCTGCCTCTGGCCACAAGAGAATTTTGGCCACATCACCGAGTATATATATATATATATATATATATATATATATATTAGTGTGTAGGGGGGGGGGGGCATACAGTTTTTTGCTATGGGGCCCATGAATCCTAGCTACGCCCCTGTCTGCAGTAATCCATCTTCACACTGACAGCTCCCAGCCACATGGAGCTGTCAGGACAGGACTCAACATAGCAGAGCCCAATACAGAACAGCAGAGTGCAGAACCAAGGAGCACAGTGCTGCTGGCCAGAGTTTGACAGCTGAGAATACTCTTTTAGGCAATGTTCACACAACATATTTTTTTGTATTTCTTCGGCCACTGTTGCCGATTGCAACAACGGCCGTGGTAAATACGAAAAAATATGTTAGTTTGCCTTCAATGGGATCCTGGAAGGAGCGTATACACATAGTATGGCTCAGCCCGGGACCCCTAGCGGCGCCGCAAACAACTGACATGTCAGTTTTCTGCAGCCGCTATTCAGTGAATAGCCGCTGCAGAAAATCATGTCAGTGCACACTATGAAGCGAGCGGCTGCGGCCGCAAGCTTCATAGTGTGCTGTGGGTAATTCTGATGCACACTTCACACTGACAGCTCCCAGCCACATGGAGCTGTCAGGACAGGACTCTAAATAGCAGAGCCCAATACAGAACAGAGGAGTGCAGAACCGAGGAGCACAGTGCTGCTGGCCAGAGTTTGACAGCTGAGAGAATACTTTTTTATGGTGCGTTCACACCTACAGGATCTGCAGCTGATTTTCTGCAGCAGATTTCATTTAAATAACTGAACACAGCATCAAATCTGCTGCAGATCTGCTGCAGATCCTGTAGGTGTGAACGCACCCTTAGGCAATGTTCACACAACATATTTTTTTGTATTTCTATGGCCATTGTTGCCAATTGCAACAACGGCCGTGGTAAATACAAAAAAATATGTTGGTTTGCCTTCTATGGGATCCTGGCCAGAGTGTATACACATAGTATGCACTCCGACCGGGACCCAAACAACTGACATGTCAGTCTTCTGCGGCCGCTATTCAGTGAATAGCCGCTGCAGAAAATCATGTCAGTGCACACTATGAAGCGAGCGGCTGCGGCCGGAATGATCATCCGGCCGGTACTGAAGTACCGGCCGGGATGATCTTTGCAGAGACCGGCCGATCCGTGACAGAACAGCCAGTCTGTTCCGGCGTGTGAACATGACCTTAAAGGACAAGTGCCATGAAAAACTTTTTCCCAGTAATTGAAGCACATTACAAAGTTATATAACTGTGTAATATGCTTCAATCACCTATCTGCCTCCCTTCCCTGTCTTTTCCCCCTCCACCCCCCACCAGGAAGTGTCCTGACTCACACAGACCTGATTACTGTCGTCACCAAGCTCTTCTCTCAGCTCCTTCTCCTGTTACACCAGCCTCCCCCCTCCCCTGCCTTGTCAGGTGACTCAGCTTGCTCAGCTCCCATTGGCTGAACAACTGCAAGCCATCACTTGTCCCCCCCCCACCAGGAAGTGTCCTATCTCACACAGACCTGATTACTGTCGTCACCGTCACCAGGCAGCTCCTTCTTGTGAGGATGAGTCATCAGCAGGAGGGCTGCTCTAGCTCCTGTTACACCAGCCTCCCCCTCCCCTCCTTGTCAGGCGACTCTGCTTGCTCAGCTTATCTTCTCTAGTGACATGACTCATTCACTCACTGAGTCCACGGCAGCAGGAGAGAGGGTATGAGGGGAGGTAGGAGCTGCCTAAGTGCTGGAGTCAGTCGAGGGAAGATAAGCAAGTGAGATGTGACAAGTGATGGCTTGCAGTTGTTCAGCCAATGGGAGCTGAGCAAGCCTGTCACCTGACAAGGCAGGGGAGGGGGGAGGCTAGTGTAACAGGAGAGGGAGCTGAGAGAAGAGCTTGGTGACGGTGACGACAGTAATCAGGTCTGTGTGAGTCAGGACACTTCCTGGTGGGGGTGGAGGGGGGAAAAGACAGGGAAGGGAGGCAGATAGGTGAATGAAGCATATTACAGAGTTATATAACTTTGTAATGTGCTTCAATTACTGGAAAAAAGTTTTTCATGGCACTTGTCCTTTAATGCTTTTATTTAGCCTCTGAGAGGCCCCCCCCATTTTGCACAACTATATGTAAATATCTTCATTTCAGAAGGCGAAACCAGAGCTGAGCGGTTTGATTGTAGTACACACAGGACTTCCTTTTCCTTACGCCAATCACAGCACATACTTCTTTTCTATGTCATGACAAAGTGCTGTATAAAGTGCACTAGAATGAACAGACTGACTGTGCTGGGCTTATGATTTACACAAGGCAGTGGGGATACAAGGGTTTACTGATGCACTGGGTTTGCAAGGTTTTATGTAAGCAAAAGTAAAAGAAACACCAGCAGCATTGTTACAAAAATAGAGTGGCTACTGTTGCTGCTGCTGATAAGTTGAAGGGGTATTCCAAGTAAATAAACTTTTACCCTATCCACAGGGGAAAAGTAGAAGATCGCGGGGGTTCAACCTTGTACCCTCCCCATCTCTGTATCGGGGCGCCCGCTTCTGTATTTTGAATAGAGCCGCAGGTACGGCACATGACCAGTGGCTTTATTCATTCCTGTGAAGCGTCAGAAAAAAATGAGTACAGTATGCTGGAAGAGCATTGTACTCGGCTTTGTTTGTTGGCTCCATAGAAATGAATAGAGCCGTGGGTCACATGCCATACCCACGGCTCTATTCATAATACAGAAGCTGGGGGCCGATATGGAAATCGGTGGGGGAACAGAGGTCGGACCCCCGGCGATCTGTCTTTAAAGGGAGAAGGGAGAAGGGAGAGTACACTGCAACACTGTGTACAGAAAGTAGTAGGTACACTGGTATTTACATGAAGGACAACTGGCCAGAACTATGTGGGTGCTGAGCAATGAAAGGGAAGCCTTGATTTACCATTCAGGGACAGTGTGGATCATTTGAAACAGGCAGGCAGCTTGTAGTTATGCAGCTCAGGCTTTGTTCTGCCTATGCTGTACCCCAAGTATTATTTTGGGGGGGAGATTTTTCGGTAAGTGGTGTGATTTACAAATATGTTAGAAATCACATTATTTGTCCAGTTGAGTAAAGTGTTTGAAATGACTTTTTAAGCTTAGCAGCCTGGCAAGATTTCATTTTATCATTATTATTATTATTTTATTATTATTTTATTATTAACAATAAAGGGAAGAATTAGAAAAAGCATCACCATATATTCCAAAAATCACTTTCTAATGACACAATCCCTTTAAGCCTAATTCTCCTCCTCCAATGCCCTGTATAAGCAGAGTTTATGGCACTAGCCTCTGAGGACTGTAAACAGAACAAGGAGGGGGACGGCCACAGCTGAAACGCCCCTCCCCCAAGGAACAGTTTTGGAGCTGTGTTACATATGTAGAGCTTGTTATTAAGCCCAGAGAAACAAATCACATGTAGATAAAAAATGTTTACTGGTTTGTGTCAGCTTCTGGTAATTCAATGAATAATTCATTTCAAACTAGTAGAATTTACATAAAATGATACTTTGCAAATTTATGGTAAGTACTAATTACTTGCCTTATTTGCCATGACTATGATATTAAATATTCATAAAAATTTGATTATTTCTTTGATTTGGCAGGCATTTAGATTTCTCTACAGCTTTTCACACTGCTAATTTTAATCCAGCAAATTATGTGGAAGAAAACAGTATGCAGCCTAAAAACTGTTCACAATTCTCTCTGACAATAAGCATGTTAAGGGACTAATGATCCGTTGCAACCAAAACTCTGGAAAGGTCTTGCAAGAAATACAGAATGGCCAACTGTAGTTCTAGAATCTTATTGCGTCATATGTTCCCAACTAGGAGAAAGGAACAAGACACATGCTTACATTGCATAAGACTCAATGGGTATTCAAAGTATCAGCAAAAACATTTATTCCTTGTACTATTGTAATATGATTGTCAACCATAGCTTAAAGGGGTACTCCGGTGAAAATCTTTTTCTTTCAAATCAACTGGTTTCAGAAAGTTATAAGGATTTTTAATTTACTTCTATTTAAAAATCTCCAGTCTTCCAGTACTTATCAGCTGCTGTATGTCCTGCAGGAAGTGGTGTATTCTTTTCAGTCTGACACAGTGCTCTCTGCTGACACCTTTGTCCAAGATAGGAACTGTCTAGAGCAGAGGAGGTTTTTTTTATGGAGATTTGCTACTGCCCAGGACAGTTCCTGTCTCGGACAGAGATGTCAGCAGAAAGCACTGTGTCAGACTGGAGAGAATACACCACTTCCTGCAGGACATACAGCAGTTAATAAGTACTGGAAGACTGGAGATTTTTAAAAAGAAGTAAATTAAAAATCGATATAACTATCTGAAACCAGTAAATTTGAAAGAAAAAGCTTCTCGCCCCATTAAGAAACTTTAGAAACTAGACTTTGACCATACAGTGGTACCTTGGTTTAAGACTAACTTGGATTAAGAGCGTTTTGCAAGAAGAGCTCACAGTTGTTCAAAATTGCAATTTAGTTTAAGAGCATTGCTTTGGTTTCAGAGCTCACTGTACTGGATGGGAGGGTAATGGGGAAGGGTATGGTCTTAATAGCGAGGTCTACCGCACTGTACTCTGACCCAGGAAGTCCCCGGACAGAGAGTGCTGCTATACTTTGCCCACATATGTCCTGCTCATTCCTTCATGCTCCGTCCCCTCCCTGTCAGCCCTTGTGTTTCCCATCCTCGCCATTCCTGCTATAATGTGTCTGCACTTACACTCAGCCACTCACACTGCTGTATAGGAGTTTCTGTCACTGTTCTCCTGCACAGCTAAGGGATTCTCACTTCCTGATTGGTCCATGCTGAACACCCCCCCTTCCCCATCGCTGTCATGTGACCACACAGACCTCTGCTTCTCTATTTTAGCCTGTTGTACTACGCTACTGCATTATGAAGATATGCAGTTCCATCCCATATCTACAAATTGCTTATGTTTTTTTCATTCTTATACACTTACTATACATTATACTACACATGCTGATTGTTCTACTCTACAGTAACTTTTTTTTTAATGTTTGTTTCATTTGTTTAACCTGCTATTGAAAATAAAAAAAAAACATTATTATGGGGATGTCTGCATTTCAATGGTTTCTTGTTGGAAAATTTGCTTTGGTTTAACACTTCCTGCAGGGCATACAGCAGGTAAGTACTGGAAGGGAAGCCTTGACATTTTTAAATCAAAGTAATTTACAAATCTGGCACCAGTTGATTTAAATGTTTTTTTCCTCTGGAGTACCCCTTTAAATTAAATGAAATTCTAAATCATTGAACACCTTACAAGTATTTTTTTTTTTTTTTTACTTTCTTGCAAAATTTCAGCTGTTATAAGAACAACTATAGTTTCACTAGTGCATTGATTTTACCAGCGTCTTTCATGGTTGCATGGTATAAACTGACAGCTAAACCCAGGGAAATGATCCCCCCTGATCTGAAAATATGTCTTTAATTATGATATAAAATGAGCATTTTGCAGAAAGTAAAGACTTGGCCAATCAGAACAAGGATTCCCTAGTGCCATTAGTGACATTTAAGCAAAGACAAGGTGAGACGTACACAACACAAAGACACCACAAACACACACATAGTGCACAAATACAAGTATTACCAGTGTTCCTGGAGGTGTGAGGTTTGACTTAGTGTGTGGACCAGTTATAAAATACAATATGAAACCTGCAGTTAATAAAGTGAATGGCACTTAGTGAGACTGCCAAATTGTGGCAATTTACTCTCATTTCCACATTAACACGAGCCCACCTGTGATGAATTGGAAACTAAATAAGCGCATCAGTTTTAATTAGTTATTTTGGATGCTGGATCTAGTTTAACATCACAATGTATTAGTTTCTATTTAAAGAATGTAACATTCTCACAGAGGTCATCTACCAAACTGCCTGCCAAATGGTCAGAGCAGATAAAAAGTTATATGGAAGGGGAGTTATCAACCATTCCTCATAGTTCTTATATGTGCTGTAAATGATGAAACTAAGGACAGACGAAAGACCGGTTAGTTCTGATTTACATAATGACTGAAGGTCATTCGGAGGCTTAATGGCTGTAGACGCCTTTGTGCTGAATATTTTTTATTCTTCATTTGTTTTCTGAATACAAAATTAAGCAAATTTTTAAATAGTTTTTCGTAACAATTTTCTATGATTTCCTTCTGTAGAGTACATGTAATTAGAGATGAGGGAACCTCAAGCATGCTCGAGTCGATCCGAACCCGTTCGGCATTTGATTAGCGGTGGCTGCTGAAGTTGGATAAAGCCCTAAGGCTATGTGGAAAACATGGATATAGTCATTGGCTGTATCCATGTTTTCCAGACAACCTTAGAGCTTTATCCAACTTCAGCAGCCACCGCTAATAAAATGCCGAACGTTCAGGTTCGGATGAACTCGAGCATGCTCGAGGTTCGCTCATCTCTACATGTAAGTCTTTCACCTGGCTACCTGTCCCCAATCTGATTCTCACAGGCTTTCTGCTCTACCCTCCCTTCTGTCAGTGTAAAATAGGATTATACACAGTGGCTTTCTGCGGAAATGGATAGGGTGTAAAGGCTGTGGGTACCCCCTAACAAAAACTCTGTTGGCAGAACCCATAACCAAATGATGGTTAACACTAATTTTAATATAAAATAAGTAGACTCAGAAAACTCTTTCTTTTAATGTGTGGGGATAGGCTACAGCTTTTATTAAAAAACATATAAAAATATAAAATGGCAAAAACATATGGGAGGGCCTTGCCGTCACTCGAGCTGCATATCTTGGTAGAGGTCACCACATGCCAGCCATCGCTCCAGCAATGGGAATGTCCTGGTTGTTTAGACTATGGTGCCTTTTGGCTGAAGATCCTCCCAAGGCGCCGAGCTGTGACAATTATAAAATACAAAACATGAATATAGGCATAAATATGTATAAATATATCGATATAAAACAAAAACAAGAGACATCTACCTCTGCTGTCTGCAGTTCAACTGCAGTTCAATGTTTCCAAATGTAAAATAATGCACTTGGGGAGAAGGAATCTTCTATTCAAATATCATATCAGCAGTTCTGTGTCAGCAAAGTCTTTAGAAGAGAAGGATTAAGGGGTAGCGATTTCTAACAGCCTTAAAAAGAGTTACCAGTGCAGCCAAGCGGTAGGGAAAGCTAATTGTATGGTGGGCTGTATAATCTAGAGGTATAAACAGTAGAAAGAGGGAGATTATGATCCCACTGTATAGAGCTCTAGCGCAGTCATATCTGGAATACTGGGTCCATTTCTGTAGACCTCACTTACAAAAATATATTGAGAAGATTGTTCAAAGGCGGGCTACAATAATGGTGTAAGGTTTAAAGGGGTTATCCAGCGCTACAAAAACATGGCCACTTTTCTCCCTCTCTTGTCTCCAGTTTGGGTGGGGTTTCAAATTCAGTTCCATTGAAGTAAATGGAGCTTAATTGCAAACCACACCTGAATTGGAGACAAGAGAGGGGGAAAAGTGGCCATGTTTTTGTAGCACTGGATAACCCCTTTAAGGATCTAAATCTGTATAGTCTGGAGGAAAGAAACCTGAGACTGCAACCATTAAATATGGTTCAGGAGGGAAGCATTTTTAATAAGAAACTGAACACAATAGGGCTTATTAGTTGATTTGGGGCCTATACCGTACTGTCTGCTGTGTACATGTGCCTAGTGCTAGTTCACATTTACCTTGCCTGGTCTCTATGACGTATTATGTGCTACCATTCTCTACAAGGTATCGGCACTAGCTTGAAGGAATATGATTTAACGAATATCTCCATTTAGTGTACAATATGTTTTCTCCAAAAAGGTCACCTAATACAAGCGGAGCAAATCAGCACATTCTTCATAGACATTCCTATGTGTTTGATTCAATAATTAATTATCAGGAGAGTTAGAGGCACGATTCCCTCCTGCTGTTCATGCTTGTCTCCGCTCTAAAACAGATGGAAGATATGTTTAATTTGTAATGGTTTTGCAAGATCAATCGGTCACTCTATAAATTGGCAGCAGTGTACAATATTGATACACACAGAACTCTCTACAGGCAGCCATGAGAAATGGGAGCTGCTACAGTGTGAACTTCATGACAAACTTTTAACTATGGGAAACATGAACTTTCTAAAAAAAAAAAAACATAAAAAGCCAATCTGGTCATATCCAGTTATAATCAGGTTCTCGGGGAAAAGCACTAAGTTTTCACACAATATGAGCCCCCCTGACAAAAGTGATGGAGTCACCACACCTAGGGGATGTTCAAGCTACTTTTCTTTTATAGCAAAAACAGAACTCACAGATGACACAAAATAATGCTTTACAGCTGAACATTCTGGCTTCAAAACACATCCTCCATGCAAACAAAAGTAACTTATTTTAGTCCCTTAAGGACCCATGACTTACCGATACGCCAGAGGGCCCAGCGAGCTACTGAGCTCGCTTCATAGAGGGTGAGGACTGGCGGCTATCAGCAGCCAGGTCCTCATCGTTAATGACGGGCCACAGCAATCCTGCCACTGTCCGCCGTTAACCCCTTGGATGTTGCTGTTGTGCTCTTTCCCGGGCTATATCTCCTGATCACAGTGGGTCTTAGCAGTGAGACATGCTGCCATCAATAACTTTAATAAGTCATCAATAAGTCATTTTCCATGAGAAGTACTCTTTAATAGTGATGAGCGGGCCTGTGGGTATTCAGGTTCGCTGGGTTTTTATTAATAAATAATAATTAATAAAAAAAAAGCTTTTCCATTACCAGCCAAGTAAAAAAAAACAGCAGCAGCCTAGTAAGTCTACACCAGCCCCAGCAAAAAAGGGTTTAAAGTGTACCTGTTGTCAGGGCCGTATTAACAGCTGCTCCTGCCCTAGGCACTAAACCTGAAGACGCCCCATCTTCACTCCGCATCACATTGATATCTGATCAGTCTTAGGCTGCATTCACACTTTTACTGTACGTCACCACATGCAGCAGATACCAGACTCTCATGCGGTAACCAATAGGTATATGGTCAGCAATCCTGGTAACAGCACATGACTAATGGGGAAGAAATGGGAGCGTGGGTTTAAGCCACATGCATACCCCTGACACCCCACCACCACCTTGAAAATACACCAGATTTACTGGCAAGTCTGAAGGGGAGGTGGGAGAGTAAAAAAAATAAAACAAAAAGAAAGTTTTTTTCTTCCCCCTGCTCCCTGGTGCTGCCCCCCTGAAAGCTGCTGCCCTAGGCACTGCACCACGTGTGCCTAGTGGTAAATACAGCCCTGCCTGTTATAAAAAAACTTTGGACAGTTGAAGTTTGAACTTTTGAAGTTGTTTTTTATAACAACAGGTACACTTTAAGTAATTTAACCCCTTTCTTGCTGGAGTGGGCACAGTGAGCACAGCACAGCAAATAAATAAAAGTATGGCCCCCAGGGAGTTAAGTAGGGATGCTCTGCATCCCCACTTAATCCCCTGGGGGTCAGACCTCACACTGCACCTGCACCAGGGGTGAGCACCTGGGGCACCGGGGGTGGACACATTGTGTGTGTGTGTGTGATGGCTTAAATTTTCATACTCACCATCCGATGTCTTCACCAGACCCGTCACACTGAGCCGGCACAGAAAGCTCAGTGTGCCAGGTCTGGTGAAGAAATCGGATGGTGAGTATGAAAATTAATCTATGGCTGTATCCATGTTTTCCAGGCAGCTTTAGGGCTGTATTCAACTTCTTCAGCCACAATTAACCAAATGCTGAGAGTTCAGGTTCGGATAGACCCTCACTTCTACGGCTGACAAGCCCTTCTGACAGGAAATGGTCGCTTAGCATAGACAGTACTATACTGTCTATGCTGAGCAGCTATTTCCTCTCAGAGCTGCACATCAGCGGAAGTTGTAAAAAAAGAGCGGACGGTCTGGGAACTGGCAATTGTCGCGGACTGAGACGGGTAAATATGCACAGTTGTTAAGTTGTTATGTCCTCCACAGCCCTGGCAGCATCATAGATTAGTAGTTTATGCTGGACAATCTCTTTACTATCTCCTCCTAGCTATTCTGCTCCTGCTTCTACCTCACATCCTTCTCCAGACTCCTCAGTTTTCCATATTCTTTGTCCACCTGTTTCTCACAAAAATGAACAATTTGTTTCATACAGGTTGTATTTTACTGTGAATCTCTCCTGTGAGTTCTTACCACTCAGATTGTAGAAAGTCTCCTTTGGCATTCAGTTCTGTCAAGCCCTGGATTGAGCTCTAATTCTTCTAGTTAGCTCTGGGGTAGTCTATTTTGCAGTCTCCATCTGCTCTTGGCTCCCTTCGGCCACTCCCCTCTTCTCCATAGACTTGTATTGGCAACATGTAATCTGATCTCATTACAAATTGCTAGTCTCTAATAAATACAAGATGGAACTGACTCCTTTTTAATTGTGATATAAAAGTTTATCAGTGGGATGAAAGAAACTCGATAAAAGGAGAAAGAAGCATTTTCTCCGATAAGATATATTACAATGTTTCTCACATTTCCTTATTGATTTGTGCAAATTTTGTTAAATTAATAGTGATAATTTAAAAGAATACTCTAGAACTTTTTTTTTTTTAATCAACTGGTGTCAGAAAGTTATTACTTCTATTTAATAAGAATTCCAGTACTTAGCAGCTGCTGTACGTCCTACAGGAAGTGGTGTATTCTGTATCTCTGTCCATGTCAGTACTGGAAAGCTTGAGTTTTTTTTAATAGAAGTAATTTACAGGTCTGTATTACTTTCTGACACCAGCTGATTTAAAAAAAAATATTATAAATATAATCTGTTTGCAACCAGCAGAAAAATATTGGTAATTTATTTTTACACCTAATATAGGAATCATGCAGTAGCTCACCAATGCACATTTTTTTCATATCCATGCCCTTCATTTTATGACCGCACCCAGATGTGCTACCTGAATAGCTCTGCTGCCGCCTCAGACTCTATAGTTTAGTATTTTTTTTTTTTTTTTAAAGATGGTATTACTAATAAGGAAACAAAGTTTACTATACCACCACTGCTTAGGTCTAATTTGATTAACCCTTATATGCTACCTCACAGGACTATCTTTCCTCTATCATGATTTACAGTCAGAAGTTGGATTTTGCTATTTTGTGCCCCAGTTGTTACAGCCATCCATCATATAATTCACCACTGCCTGTCACAGTATCTGAAATCCACCAGGTATTGTGAAATGATTTAAAGTGAATTGCTTAACCAGGATGTCACCTGCTTCTTTAGTGTCCTGATGGTGGTTACAATCAGAGCCCTGCAATTATGGTGATACATTGGAAACCATGGTGCGTGACAGCCCTGTCTGTGGCATTGGTGATGGGAAAATCCAACTACAACTAATAGTCAAGTCACTTCCCATTAAAGAACAATTACACATAAGAAGGTTCAGCTGAAACAGAAGTTGGCCAAGCAGATTTTTACTACTGACTTTATTATATTTACTAGCAGTGTAGTGAGAGAGGAATGGCACTGGGTGTAATATTAGTATTATATATTACACTACATAAATGTCTATATATCAGGATGACCTCTAAATTTAGTCCTGATATATATATATATATATATATATATATATATATATATTATATGCTATTATTACTTACAATGTTACATACTAACAAACAATAAAGGCTTATTCTCATGTCTGTGTAACACAGAACCTATGATGTAAAGGAATATGATTGCAGAAGTGGGGAAAGTGTTTTAGTATGATATCTGTGTTTACAAAGACTTCAGAAGAGAAGGATTTAGGGGTAGTGATTGCTGACAGCTTTAAAATGAGGATAGGGAAAGCTAATTGTATGCTGGGCTATATAGCTAGAGGTATAACCAGTAGGAAGAGGAAGATTGTGATCCTGCTGTATAGAGCATTAGTGAGACCACATCTGGAATACTGTGTCCAGTTCTGGAGACCTCACCTACAAAAAGATTGTCAGGACCAGTCACACCAAACACACAGAGACAGTGAGCCCTGAGCTCAGCCCCGCCCACTGTCCCTACCTAATTGCCACAATCTGCCCTAAAATGGCAGCGGACAACTTGGCGGCAAACCCTGGCCTGGATACGTGAAACAATGGACAAGACAAAACGAACAAACACAATCAGAATGGTCAGCAATCCGGGTCACAACAGTCTGGCAGCAAAGGTACAAAATCAGGATCCAAAAGAGTAGTCAAATAACAGGCAATATGGTCGGGGGCAGGCAGCAAGCAAGCAAGGTCAAAAGATACAAAGCTGAATTCAGGAGGAGCACAGAAACAGAACCACAAGCAGGCAGAGACTAAGTCAATAACCGGCAAGGCACAGGCAGAAACAGAAATCTTAAATAGGACACCAGGAACCAAGTCCAGAAGATGATAGGAGGGACCAGCTGTCAATCACTGAGGCAAAGGCAGGTTAACTGTTACATGACCAGGGAAGCTTAGAAGCACAGACACGGGTGGGGCAGGGAAAACAATTAGCAGACCAGAAGGAAAAAGACACAGTTCAGACTGGCAAAAACAAAAGGCAAACAAAACACAGAATAAATAGAAGATTATGGCCAAAAGCGCAGTCTCGGTCGTACCTTACGCACCGAGGACTGCGCCAAAGTTGCATTCATGACAAAGATATTGATAAAATAGAACGGGTCAAAGACGGGCTACAAAAATGGTGAAGGATGCCAGGCATAAAACACATCAGGAAAGATGGAAACCTTTAAGGCTATGTTCACACTACGTAAAAGTACGGCCGTTGTTACCATCGGCAACAACGGCCGTACCTTATGCAGTGTGGAACATTGCCTACATTTCTATGGGATTCCGGCCGGAGCATATACACACAGTATATGCTCCGGCTAGGATGCCGTGTGGCGCCGCAAATAACTGACATGTCAGTTTTCTGCGGCAGAAATTCAATGAATTGCGGCCGTAGGAAACCCTGTCAGTTCACATAATGAAGCCAGTGGCTCTGGGAGCTTGCTTCATAGTGTGCTGTGGGAGGTTCTGATGCGGGCGCGCGCTGATGCACCCACATCAGAACCTTGCAGCCGGAAAGATGATCCGGCCGATCCTTAAGTAATGGTCAGGATGATCCGGGCAGAGACCGGCCGTTCCGTGACCCGGCCAGTTCACGAATCGGCTGGTCTCATACGTAGTGTGAACATAGCCTAAATATGTAAGCTTCAGGAGGGAAGTGGTTTTAGAAAGAGACTGAACTTAAGAACGAGAGGACACAGTGAGAGGTTATTGGGGGGGGGGGGGGAAGAGCAGAAGCAACATGAGAAAATATTAATTTACTGAAGGAGTAGTAGATGCTTGGAACAAACCTCCAGCAGGTGTGGTTGGTAAATCTACAGTAACAGAATTTAAACATGCCTGGGATAAACATATATCTATCCTAAGATAATAAGAAGGTAAATACTAAAAGGGCAGACTAGGTGGACCCAGTGTTCTTTTTCTGTTGACAATCTGTCTATGTATATAAGAGATATGGGCACAAAGAAAATATTTGCACTGTTTTCTGTGTTTTGGACTTGCTTCTGGTCTTTCCATATACCCCCTTGAAGTCCATAGGTGATGTATAGGAAAAACTTATGGAAACTGACTTTCCTTTCAAAGCATATTAGTACTGCTACGGTATGAGTGAGTGCAATTGTTAATATAGAATTTAACTTTAGTTTCTTCTCAGCTACAGAAATGGATGCTGTTTCCTTTGCAATTTTATTTGGCCTTTTTTTTCACTTCTCCACTCCTTTATTTCCCAAATGAGATCAGTCTGATAAAGGTACTTCTGATATAAGCTTTGTGGAAACTCAAAGCCTGAGATCTGAGCTAGTGGCATTGTCATTACTTTCAAAGGAATCTTTGATGGCAGACTTCAGAACTTGCTGATGTAGCCATGTGTTTAAAAAATAGGTATTTAGCAACTTTGTTATCCTTACGCCAGAATTATGTAATTTTATAATGGTTAAAGGGGTTTCCTGTTTTAGAGATATGCAAACTTTATTTGGTATAAAAAGAAAGTTTTAGAAAATATTCAGTGATCAGACGGCCGGGGCTGCAGGCGGGCACTGGAGCGAGCATATACTTTACCTGATCCCGGCTCCGGCTTGCTGAAGACTCCGGGAACCGCCGAAGCAAGCCGGAGCCGGGATCAGGTAAAGTATATGCTCCGGCGGCCGGGGGGTTAACGGGGCGGGCTGGGGACAAACTTGCAGCAGGGATGGACATCCCTGCTGCGATTTTGTCTAACATTGAAAGAATAGGGCTGGGATCCGCAGCGAGCCTCGCTGCAAATACGCAGCGAGGGGACTCGCTGCGGATCCGGCAAGTGTGTTTGTCCCCTGAGTTTCTGGAGCATCACATTTGAGGGGTCAAATAAACGCTCAAAATGGCCTGATTTGAAAACGCTCAAATCTGAAACTCGACAGTCTATTCTTGTTCTTAGAAATGAAAGCTATTCCATGCGAGAAATTACTAAGAAATTGAAGATTTCCTACAACGGTGTGTACTACTCCCTTTAGAGGACAGCACAAACAGGCTCTAACCAGAGTAGAAAAAGAAGTGGGAGGCCGCGTTGCACAACTAAGCAAGAAGATAAGCACATTAGAGTCTCTAGTTTGAGACTAGTTTGGCATCTTCATTAAATCGTACCCGCAAAACACCAGTGTCAACATCTACAGTGAAGAGGCGGCTGCGGGATTTTGGGCTTCAGGGCAGAGTGGAAAAGAAAAACCAATATCTGAGACTGGCCAATAAAAGAAAAAGATTTAGATGGGCAAAAGAACACAGACATTGGACAGAGGAAGACTGGAAAAAAGTGTTGTGGACGGATGAATTCAAGTTTGAGGTGTTTGGATCACAAAGAAGAACGTTTGTGAGACGCAGAACAAATGAAAAGATGCTGGAAGAATGCCTGACGCCATCTGTTAAGCATGGTGGAGGTAATGTGATGGTCTGGGGTTGCTTTGGTGCTGGTAAGGTGGGAGATTTGTACAGGGTAAAAGGGATTCTGAATAAGGAAGGCTATCACTCAATTTTGCAACGCCATGCTATACCCAGTGGACAGCGCTTGATTGGAGCCAATTTCATCCTACAACAGGACAATGACCCTAAACACACCTCCAAATTGTGCAAGAACTATTTACAGCAGAAGCAGGCAGCTGGTATTCTATCATAGGTAATGGAGTGGCCAGCGCAGTCACCAGATCTGAACCCCATTGAGCTGTTGTGGGAGCAGCTTGACCGTATGGTACGCCAGAAGTGCCTATCCAACCAATCCAACTTGTGGGAGCTGCTTCTAGAAGCGTGGGGTGCAATTTCTCCAGCTTACCTCAACAGATTAATAGCTAGAATGCCAAAGGTGTGCAATGCTGTAATTGCTGCAAAAGGAGGATTCTTTGACGAAAGCAAAGTTTGATGTAAAAACAATGTTATTTCAAATACAAATCATTATTTCTAACCTTGTCAATGTCTTGACTCTATTTTCTATTCATTTCACAACGTATGGTGGTGAATAAGTGTGACTTTTCATGGATAACACAAAATTGTTTGGGTGACCCCAACATTTTGAACGGTAGTGTATAAACTCATATACTGCCTTTCAAAGATAAATAATGGCTCCAGCAGCCTCTTTAATTACACACACACACACACACATGTACAAAATCATGAATTTGAATGAATAACTTTTCTTGTGTTATAATCAATCTTATTAAAGCATAAAGTAATCCCTGTATAAATTTAAAGAGCACCTTTGACTATTTTTATGCAGCCCGAACTGTAGGCATCATGAAACCAATGTTGTATCTATATCTGGGATTGATGCTCACTGTTACCTGTATTTGTGCACAGGGAAAAATCCATCAATCGGGGCTGCTTGGCTGCTCTCGTGGCTCTTATTCTAGGCCCAAGATACATGGCTCTGAAATGACACAACCTTTTTAAATGAGTTATAGATTATTGCAGTAGTGGATTATAATAGGTCAGTTTTAGGCGCTAGCTCGGGGGCCCTAAGCTCCTGGGGGGCCCATGGCCACCCAAACAGACTTATACTTTCAGTGGTGTATTGTCTCCTGGCTACAGTTCTGCCATGACCTGCAACAAATTGCTGCTTTTTTACTGCAATTTTGCACAAATCAGGCAAAAACCGCAACCAGGAGACAATTCAATAACATTAAGGTGCGTTTACACGTAACGATTATCGTGCAAATTTGCGCGATAACGGTCAAATTCGAACGATAAACAATAAAAGCAGCGAACGATCAAACGACGAACGAGAAATCGTTCATTTTGATCTTTCAACATGTTATCAAATTGTCGTTCGTCGTTCGCAAAAAAATTCGCAGATCGTTCCGTGTGAACAGTCGTTTGCCGATTTAACCAATGTGTGAGATAGGCTTAAGCGATCGCGAAACAATCTCAAAATGAATTTTCCGTATGATATATTGTACCGTATAAACGCTGATCGTTATGAAAAAAAAAATCGTTACTCCGACATCGTTAATCGGACGATAGAGCCAATTATCGTTTCGTGTAAATGCACCATTAGAGAACATACTGAAGGACCTTAATATGTGACTATGATGTCACCACAGGTCCTGAACAGTCTGTATTATGGAGAAGGAAGACTAAGGGCCCTATAACACGGAACGATTATTGTGCGAAAAATTGTTAAATTTAAACGATAATCGTTTTGTGTAATTGCAGGCAACGATTGAAAAGTTTATGTTGTTGATCGTTGGTATAGATCTGAACCTAAAATTATCGTTAATCATTCGCTAATTGTTCGCTGTAATTCCATGTTCGTTCGCTTAAGTTCCGCATTTTTTCACTAATCGTTCAGTGTAATCGCACATTGTTCATTGTTTTTCTGGGATCAGAAGGAATAAACGATCATAGTAACGATCGCAATAACAATCATAGTAACGATCGTAACTAACGATTATTGTTCTGTGTTATATGGTGAACGATTGCAGGTTAACGATAAACAATCTTGTTTGCGATCGTTTATCGTTAGTCATTTAAAATCGCTCAGTATAATAGGACCATAAAGCTAGTGCTGCCATAGTTACAGGGGGGAGGGAGCCAAAGCTTGGTGAACAGCCCAGGGCCTTATAATGCTTTTATTTTTGGGTCTTTGGGGCTATTTGAGGTTTCATTTTTTGAGCCATGATCTATATTTCTATCGGTATCTTGCTTGCGTGCATCCAACTTTTTCATAACTTTTTATTACAGTTATTTGGGATTTGATGTGATAAAAAATAATCAGTTTTCACGTTGGAATTTTTTGCGCTTGCGCCCTTTACCGTGCAAGGTCAGGAATGCCAGAACTGACTAGTCTGGGCAATTCCACACTATATATATATATATATATATATATATATATATATATATATTTTATTTTTTTATTTATAAAATGGGAAGGGGGGGATTTAAACTTTTATTAAGGGATGGGGTGTTTTTGTTTTTTGTTTTTTTAACTGTAACTTGAAGTTCCCCAGGACAACTTCTGTGATGACTGCACTGATTTCTCATAGAGATCAATGCAGTACATATGTTTCAGAAGTGAAGTTTTTTTTTTTTTTTTTAATAAGAATCTAAGTACAATAAGAATGGAACACAATAAGTCAATAATTCATTTTGTGAGATTCTTAAATATTCACCTTGGGAATCCAATCCTAACTAATCACAATAAAACAGCTAAACCATTGTAGCTACAATAGTGGGACTATTACAGAGTTTAGCTTTGTACAACAGCTGGAATATATACAATTAAAAAAAGTAAATCTTAAGCCAGTCAATTTTTAGTTAATTTTGATTGTCCTCTGCAAAGATGTCCAAGGCAAGGTCAAGGGCAATATATGACATTCACTGCTCATTGGATAAACATTCCTTTGGGAGAGGTGCAGCAGCAGCAACGCCGTATAGAGGTCACACCACTCTGGACTCGGGCCAGTATTCAGACACCTCATCATCTGCCACCAGCACCTCATCCAGTCATCACAACGTAACACACCCTATCCCTCTGGTGTACCAACGCTACCAAGCCCACCACTGTCACACTGCCCTTAAAGGGTGACTCCAGCATGGGGGCACTTTCTGGGGGGGACCGGGGAGGAGGTGGCTGAAATAAAAGACGTCCACTTACCTTCCCGGTTCCAGCGGCGGGTCACTCATCGCGGCGCTCCTGTACCTTGTTCCCAGCTGCTTCCTGGTGTCTGACGCCGCCCGAGATGCTACGTCTCAGGGCCGCTCAGCCACTCAGTGAAGGAGGCGGGATCCGAGCGGACTTCAAACGGATCCCACCTCCTTCACTGAGTGGCTGAGCGGCCCTGAGACGTAGCGTCTCTGGCGGCGTCAGACACCAGGAAGCGGCCAGGGACCGGAGCGCCGCGATGAGTGACCGGCCGCTGGAACGGGGGAGGTGAGTGGATGTCTTTTATTTCAGCCACCTCCTCCCCGGTCCCCCCCAAAAAGTGCCCCCACACTGGATAACCCCTTTAACTTGTATAGCCTGTGTGAACACAGCCACTGCTTCTGTCCATAGAGGATGAAATTTCAAAGTGGCTCACCCCTTGATATCTGCAGTATGTATATACTCTGCACTAGTAAGCTGCACTACTCTGACCCTCCCCTTATCCAACTCTTCAATAATCCCACTCTCCACTACTGCAACACTGCTTCTATACTCCTTCTCCAAGGCCTCATTCCTATATAATAGTTTTTTATTAATTTTTTTTTTTTTTTAGAAATGTCTGTTAGATGTGAATCAATCCAGGAGCCTGTACTGCTGTGAACTGCTCTCTTCAACACACACACACACACTGACTGAGCGTCTCCCGGAAACCGTCAGCCTATGAAGTCTTGAGCGGCGGGGGGGCACGTCTGGGAGAGAAAGTGCCATGTGATTGGACGGCTGCAAGATATTATGGATAATCCCTTGCAACCGCCAATTCAATGTAAAATGTGAAAACATGTGCACCCACCATTGGGGCCGCTATGTTTTTTGCTAATTTTCATAACAAATCTGGCAAAAATTCGCTTAGTTGATAAAGCGAATTTTTACAAAATTCACGTCGCTCATCTCTAAACACAACCTGAAATTAGTTGCGGGGAAAGATCCGAAGCAATATGAAAACCTTTTATTTTACTGAGAGAGTAGTAAATACTTTGAATGAACTTCCAGCAGACGTGGTTGGTAAATCCACAGTAAGTGAATGTAAACATGCCTGGGATAAACATATATTAGGCCTTGGCACAGTTTGTCCTTCCCTGGACTGAGAGCATTGTCTGAGAACTCACACCTTATGTAAATGAGCTTTCTGGTGTAACTCTTTACAATCTTTAAAGATTGTACTTGCATTGTACTTGCAGTCCCATGTGCAGTCCTATATTTAGTATAACTTGTAATTTATAACTTTAAATACTTCCTCATGCTACTGTATGTTTAGCAGTCTGGTGGGCACTCCTAATCAATCCCTGTATCAGTAAGCATACAGTGAAAGCTGTCAATCACTGTACAGGGCCACCTACTAGACTCAATTATTCAACAATAGGAGTAAATCTGGTTCATGAACTGTAGACCTTTGCATCCCTAGAGTTTTGGGGCTGTCAAGGTATGGCTTAGTGGCGATGTAAACATGTTTGCCTGTGGTACTGTGATAGAGTGTAGTTGTGCTCCCTGGGCAATGTGACCTTTTTAGAGAACCCCCTTACCCACGTTATCCTAAAGATAACAAAGAGACAAAATTTTTTTACTTTTCCCCTATCCACAGGATAAGGAATAAGTAGGAGACTGCAGGGGGTCCGACCTCTGTATCCCCCTCTGATCTCTGTATCGGGCCCCTAGCTTCTGTATTATGAAAAGAGCCACAGGTATGGCATGTGACCCGCCGCTCTATTCATTCCTTTGGAGTGGCGGAAAGAGCCAAGTACGCTGGAAGAGTGATGTACTCGGCTCTTTCCGTTGGCTGCATAGGAATGAATAGAACCGCGGGTCATCTGCTGGACCTGCAGCTCTAGTCATAATACAAAGGCCAGGGACCTGATACAGAGAATTGCAGGAAAAAGTGATTTTTTTCATGGAATACCTCTTTAAGTTTTATAAAATATATATCTATACACGTTTTATATTTTTATTTTAAAATGATTAAATAAACTGTGAAATCAAAGGATCTCCCATTATAATAATCTTGAAAGCACCACGTTTTGGAAGTTACACAGTGTATATAGATATTATTCAATGTATATTTTACATCTTACATACAATGAATTATGAAATAAATCACATTTGAGGGTTTGGGACCAATTCTTTCTGTCCATTAGGGATGCACAGTAAGTCATTCTGCAAGAACTAAACTTGCAAGCCTCCCTTCTTGCCACTAGATGTCACTAGACAGTTAAATCAATGCAGTGCTATCCTACAGTCAAAAAGAAACTTTGTAATCACTGGTAGGGAATGATTAAGATTCTTAATTACTAGTCTCTAATGAACCCATGTCTATTTAGCTGTATTTTAATCAAATCAAAATATTTTTGTGGAATTCACTAATTAATGTTGTGAGAATTATCTATATCCTATTTGTTTTATTTCTACATAAATTATACTTATTGCAAATCAGTAATAATAACCTTTTGGATGAAAGTCCTAAAATGTGACATAATATGATTTAATGGACTCCTTAGGGGCTCATTTATGCATGTTTTAGAGATGCAGGCCCCCTTTGTGATGTGCTTTGGCAGGTAAAAAAGTTTTTTTTTGTTTGTCTGCACAATGGATTCCAATGTACGCAAAATAACGGCCGTTGTTTGGAGTATTAAATAACGTCCGTTGTTTAACATACTTGAGCTGCCATCACTACAGTTACAGTTATTAGTACATAATTCAAGTTTAGGTTAGTGATGGACGCTATCTAACACCCTTTTGTGTGTAGCTATTTCCATTCAATGTTATATAAATTACGGTGAAAGGACAGTTAAATTAAAAAAATCTATATATGAACAATTTAAAATAATGGCCGTTGTTCCCTCAGTAAAGGCCGCCAATAAATGTCCTGAACATTAATTTGACGACTGCTGCGAACAACGGCCGTTATTCTATGCATTGTGTAAACTAACCGCCGCTGTTTCCATATACTTCAATGGAAATCACTGAAGACGGAAAACAATGGCCGTTTTTCTATGCATTGTGTAAACCAACCACCGCTGTTTTCATAGACTTCAATGAAAATCATTGAAAACCGAAAGCACGGGCCATTATTTTGAGTATCAGATAACGGCTATTATTTTAATTAAAAGACGTGTTTAATTAAAAGTGTGTGAACATGGCCTTAAAATATTTTGAAAAGCATACAGTATGTGGATGTAGGGACTAGAGAGTTTCATCTGTAACAACATGGTCTGTTTTATGCAGCATGGGGATATAAGGAAGCAGAGGCTCATATGTTTCTATGAATTCTGTGAAATGACCATAGATTTTCAATAGTTTCAATAGTTTTCAAGCATTCCTGGACAGTGAGGAGAATATTTTTCCATGGACAGAGCCAAATCTTGTCCTCAGCTTTTGTGTCCTGACTCCTGAGACCTTATGTCATGAATGTGCCTGTGTTGGAGTCTGTGTACTGTACCCCTCAGCTCGTGCTGTGCGGCTAAAATGGCGCTGATATTCAGTGTTTTAGTATGTCTTGTGCAGTAACCTGAACCCTGTCTGAACACTGGCCTATTTCTATCATGATGTTCCAGCCCACCCGTTTGCTGTGTGCTCTGGCTATGAAGTAGTTACACTGCTGCCAGTTCTGTGCACAGGTGATTTCGTTTGGAACCAGGAGCCTTGTCCAATAGGTGCTGGGACTGTCTCCTTGTTCCCTATAAGTGTTTGGCTGAGGCTCATTCTGGTGCTGGTTATTGAGCTTGTGTCTGCCTCTGTTACGCTCTGTGTTTATTCTGACTACTCTGCCTTGTATTCTGACCATCCCTGCTAGCTGCCTGCCCCTGACCATATTGCCTGTTTATTGACTTTGCTTATTGGATTGTGATTTGTACTGCGCTGCCCGATTGTTGTGATCCAGACTGTCGACTCTTCATTATTGTGTTTGTTTGTCTTGTTTTGTGTTCCACCTAGACAGTGCAGGGGTCGCAGCCCAGTTGCTCGCTGTCACCTAGGACAGATTGAGGCAAGTAGGCAGGGACAGTGGGCAGGGTTCAGCTTAGGGTCCACTGTCTGTGTCCGCCATCTTGTCTTTCTGAGCGTCCAAGTCCTAACACCTTAGTTGTTCCGGGGTTATGGTTGTTCCCCCTTACAATTTTAGTATGCTGTTAAAGGTCTGAGAATTGGAAACCAGACCTAAATACACAGGTATTCATCCTAAGTAATTTCTCATATTGTTTTTACATCAGGAGAACTATCCTAAAATGCACCCCTGCCAATTTTTCTTTAATGCGGTTATCCAGTGAAAATTGTTTTCTTTCAAATCAACTGGTTTCAGAAAGTTATATAGATTTGTAATTTACTTCTATTCAAAAATCTCAAGTCTTCCTATACTTATCAGCTGCTGTATGTTCTGCAGGAAATCTTTTCTTTTAAGTCTGATACAGTGCTATCTGCTGCCACCTCTGTCTGAGACAGGAACTGTCCAGAGCAGGAGAGATTTTCTATGGGAATTTGCTGCTGCTTTGCACAGTTCCTGACATGAACAGAGGTGGCAGCAGAGAGCACTGTATCGGACTGAAAAGAAAACAAAATTTCCTGCAGGACATACAGTAGCTGATAAGTATGGGAAGACTTGCAATTTTTTTATAGAAGTAAATTACAAAGCTATTTAACTTGTAACCAGTTTATTTGAAAGAAAAATATTTTTGCTGGATAACCCCTTTAAGGTGTCATTGTTGTCCATGTAGTTTCTTGATTTGTTTTTCTAGTTTTCTCATTCCTTGTGAGTTACCATATGTACTAAGAACTATTTCATTTTTAACTTTACAAACGATATAGCTGTATATATTATATATTTACTCTGTTTTTATTTAGCCCTCAGGGACCATGCACCTTTAGGCTATGTTCACACAACGTAAGAGACCGGACGTTCCGTGACTCGGCTGGGTCACAGAACGCCCGGTCTCTGAAAAGATAATCCCGTGCGCGCCCGCATCAGAACTCCCCACGGAGCGTATACTAGGTGTATATACTCCGGCCAGGATCCCATAGAAGGCAAGGCAATGTATATTTTCGTACAAAGTACAGCCGTTGTTGCCGATTGCAACAACGGCCGTACTTTTACAAAAATATACGTTGTGTGAACACAGCCTTATGGAGCCTGTAAGGCGGTGCTTAGTTCCTGCATAGTACGACTATACAATACAATACAAAACAACCTTTGAGCAATGTTGTACAATCTGCCTGAAAAGAGGAATTCTACTAGAAGCAATGCTTCCTTATACATCTGTATGTATAGAATATGGTGGAGCCTTCCACTCGTTTTTTAACTCATGCAGAATGTAACAGAAATAAAATCTCCATATTCCTCTGTATGACATTGTATAGTAAAACCCCATGCGCCTCTATGACCATTTACAACTCCATAAAAAATGGCCCCATTATACGGCTGTGTGCATAAGCCCTAATGCCAGTCATTCAGCTCAGCCAGTGAGAAATGACTGACATAAATCTCTGCTAATGAGAACATGGCGCCCATGATCACATTGTCTAAGAGCATTGAAGCAGCAAATCTCAACAAACCTATAGATAAATGAAACAATCATCTTCTCTCGCTTAAAGTAAAGAACAAAGTTCAAGCTTGTTTACTTATGGATGACATAAAAAATTATATTGAGATTGAGTGAAATAAAAAACTGAAGACTAATCTACAGTATATTCCTTTCATTTTGAAATAATCCATAGGAATAGAACCTATGCGATTAGCTATAGACTAGCGCCATCTAAAAGGAAACCATGGCTCACAAAGCTGGGAATATATTGTTCCCTTTAAAGACTCGATTGCCTCTTCCCGTTTTTTCAATTAGAACTTTGAGTTCGGCGCCTTGATTAGAAAGCGGCAATCAATCATAATTAATTTGTTTAAAATGTTCAACCATTAAAATCATTACCATTAATTAAAATAATCATCTCTTTTTTGGCTTCAGTTCATTCCTGTTCCATGAAAATGTGCTAGATCTCTGAGAATGAGCTCTGTGTCAGGAGGTTCAGGATACAATATACCGAGCCGAAATCTGCTGATACTTAGTAACTTTATCATTGTAGATTGATTTTATTACCTGGTTGTTTAGGTGCTACAAGAATGAGATGCAAAGAAAACCATCTATAAACCAAGTAATGTAACAAAACGCAATGAAGCGTTTAATATTTCACATTATAAAACAGAACTGATTTTTTTTTAAAGAGGGTCTCCAGGTGAAATATTTTATATATCCATATCTTTCCAAACGGGGTCTTTGGCTCAGTTTTTTTTTTTTACCAGAACCAGAGGTGTGTCTAAAACGCAGAAGAAGATGCAAATATTTATATTGTAGTTTTCTCTTTGTTGGTTCCACTTCTCGTTTTGGAAAAAAAATACTGACCAAAATGAGGACCACAGTGAGGCTCAAATACCTACAATTTGGTCTTGGATGATGAAAGAATACGTTTTGATAATCATCATCCATAGTAATATAGGATAGGTATGGATTAATATTTATCATCCTTGGAGATTAAAGGGGTACTCTAAGGGGACAAAAAAGGGGTCCAATATCTGTCAGCTGCTGTTTGTCCAATAGGAAGTGGTGTTTTCTTTCCAGAGACATGGCTCTCTCTGCTGCCACTTGTCCAGAGCAGGAGAGGTTTTCTATGGAGAGATGCTGCTGAACCATCCCCCCTCCTTCGTTTCCCCATGACATATTCATCAGAACTATCAATACTGATTAATATAAATGTGGTATTAGTACTAAATGGGGTCTTATTGTTATTTATCATAAATATAGACATGTCCATGTCTTATTATTGAGAATGTTGAGCAAACAACCACAGTGCAGGGAGAAAGTGAACCATTAAATTTAATGACACAGATTCCACTTTAACAGCATCAGTCACCCCCACCAAATGTTCCTTGAACAACTAGGATCGGCATAACATTGATGGGGAATTTTGGATTATTGCTTCTTCCAAATTTGTCAAATTTGTGCACAGCCCTCTTATCGTTGCATTGCTCAGCATTTGTCCTGGACTGCTGTCCTTTTATTCTTCTTGAAAGTTTATCATTGGTGCGTGATGTTTTTTTTCCCTAGCATTGTGCTAAAAAGTTTCGCTTCCGACTTCCGAAAAGTTTTTGCAGAAGCTTTGTAGACCACGTTTTTTCCAGGATAGCTGTGTCTTCCTTTGTGATATCCTGCTATAAAAACCATTTTTGTTCAGTGTTTTTAAAATCGTAGACACATGAACAGAGGCTATTACAGATTGTATAACTTCCTGTAGGTCTTTTACTGTTATCCTTGAGTTTTTTCTCATTTCTTTTAGGATTGCTCCTTGTTTTCTTTGAGTGATTTCATAAGAATGTACATTTTGTGGCCGCTTCTTTTCTTATTTCAAACAGATCACTGATCTCAGGGAGACCAGCCAAAGAAAACACTTTCGGCTGCTGGTTAAAGCGCTCAATACAGTGAAATCCTAGGTGCATTGCTTTCTGGGAAACATCAATATGCAAAATGGTCCACGGAGCCTCAGTTACAAGTCTCAAAACACGGGACTAGCCAGATATCCCTCCAGGGAACGGCCTGGTAAAGGTATGGCTCCTGAATGGAGACCACCAAAACCACCATATTAAGTGGCTCCTTCAGTCAATATCCAACTCAATTACAAGTCTGATGATATCACTAGGGAAATACCAAAGCCAGGTATCCATCCACAGACAGCTGTTTCGGGGTGTAGCCCCTCATCAATGTGGAGCAGGATTCAGACTAGGTGGGAGCAATACCTAGTAGTCCAATATGGGAAACAGATCACTGATCTTAGGGAGACCAACCAAAGAAGACACTGTTGGCTGCTGCTTAAAGGGCTCAATACAGTGAAATACTAGGTGCATTGCCCCCTGGGAAACATCAATATGCAAAAAGGTGCGCAGAGCCTCAGATATGAGTCTCAAAAAACGGCACTAGCCAGATATCCCTCCAGGGATATATGCCTGGAAGCATATCTGGCTAGTCCAGTGTTTTGAGACTTGTTCTGAGACTCGCTGACATGGCACAGTGCCATATATTTGGTAATGGCTACACCTGGTATTGCAGCTTGTCCTATATGTATGAATGGAGTAAGCTACAATACTAGGCACAGCTGCTACCAATTGTGCCGAGCTATTTCTGGTAAGCAAAAAGCTGACCATTATGGATGCCAGAAGTTGGACCTGTATCAATCTAATATTAATGGCCTATTCTGAATTTAAGCCATAAAAAAGTCCTGAAAAAATGTAGAGGGTCACTTACTTTTTTCACTGTACTGTGGATGTTTACTGGATAATACAAGGCATGGGCAGTATAACTGTCTGCTATTAGATTAGTTAGATTGTGTTTGCCTATAATTGTCACCTACATTAATTCCATATGATTCTCTTAGTTTTTCTTGCATTTCTATATGAACAGATCCTTATTACACCGGTAATAGAGAATAACATTGGTGGGAAAATGTAATTGCTCACTTTATATCTCTAAATTACATCAACAAATGAAGGCACTTTTTCTGGTATCTGTAAGCTCATGTTTGCCCGCTGATGAAGTGCCCATGATGGGGAACTTTAATGATCTATATTAATTATTAATGAACTTTAATGATCTATATTAATAGTACATTAGAACATTGATGATGCTTAACAATGTGTTAACCTTGGAAAAAAAGAGTGTCCAACAAGCTTTACAAAAATACAGCCATGAAACACAGGATAACCCTGTATTACGTGTCCTATTAATGCATATAGATGTCATAGAGGGAAACCTACCAGCTTTAGATGTGGGCTGAATAATAATTTATGATGCTGAAAAAGATTGTATGTAGAATCCAGTATTGAGTGTGGGTCTTTTTTGTTGTGGCAATAGAGGAATATTTCCTGTTTAGAGATATAGGGGGGAAGAGGGGGCATGTCTACATAATGTAAGCAATAGAGATGAGCTCTCGAGACAAGAGCTCAGCCAACCACTGGAGACCTGGAAGAGGACACTGGGGAAGGGTGGACGGGTCAGCATACTCTCTTTATTTGTTTTTATGTATATTAAATTATGCGGCCACCATCTTAAAGAACTAGTTCAGAAACTTGCAAAAAAAAGTTTAGATTGATACCGATCTCAATTCGGAAGCTTCATTTGCTCATCTCTAGAAGCACACATTGTTAAAAAAAATTGAAGGAATTTTTTGGAGAGAAGAATGTGGCTGATGATAATAACTTAGTTTCATGAAAATCCTTAGTTTCGAGAAATCCTGGATAGTCGAGGAGTCCCGGGTTCGGGTTCGAGTCGATCCGAACCCGAACTTTCGGTATTTGATTAGCGGTGGCTGCTGAACTTGGATAAAGCTCTAAGGTTGTCTGGAAAACATGGATACAGCCAATGATTATATCCATGTTTTTCACATAGCCTTAGGGCTTTATCCAACTTCAGCAGCCACCGCTAATCAATTGCCGAAAGTTCGGGTTCGGATGGACTCGAGCATGCTCGAGGTTCGCTCATCTCTAGTCCTGGACAAATTAAAGTGGTATGATATTGGATCCAATATCTCCTGCCTCACTCACACAGAGTCTGTCAGCTGAGTACAGGTGCTTCAGACCAGTGCCGAGATCGGGGCCAGCAGCACGCTCCGGGGGGTGGGGGTGAGATCTCTGACAGAGACACAGGGAGGGGGGGCCGGGGGGGGGATCAGCAGCCTATACACATTACTTCCCCACCGATGCTGACCCTGAGTCCCTGGGGGGAAGGGATGCGGCGAGCGGCCAGGGGCCTGGTAGCTATGAATGAAGTAATGCCGCCCGTGGCATCCCCTCCCGGGACTCGGTTGGCATCGCTGACATGGGGGGGTTCTGTGGAGTGATGATGGACGCCAGACCCTGCATTTACCTGCTGTAGTGCAGTGCCGGCCCATGTAACTGGTGACCGGCACTGAGCCCCACAACCCCTGATAATTTACTGCGGCCTCAGAGGACCCCCACTCTGAAGCGTGGTGGGGATGCAGAGCACTGAACCCTGATTGGCTACACGCTACCAAGCCAGTCAGGGTTCAGTGCTCTGCTGCTAATGAGAAGGAGAGCGGACACCGGCCGGGTATAGTGACGTCACCGGACCGGAAGGAGAAGAGGATCTGAGCCACAAGCTGGAAGATCATGTGACCGGATCGGAGATCTCCTTGGGGGGCCAATAAAGAACGGGTAAGTATATTAGGAAAGGGTTAACCTTGGTTAACCCTTTCCTTTGCTAAATTATTGATTTTCCCTGGAATACCCCTTTAAGTATTACACAGTTCTCATTGATAATAACAGGCTGTCTGTGCAATGTGTGCAGATCTGCTGGCCATCCTGCAGAAAAAAAATATTGCACATAAATATGAAAGGTAACATGCTTAATTAAAATTTTCAAATGAGATCAATGTCAAACTGATGTGCTTTGCACTTACCAGAGAAAACCATTGGGGGGGGGGGGGGTGCTCATCCTTCACCCCCTTCACATTTCTATATATTTCTATACTATATAGCAAAAGATGGGCATGATCTCACACAAAGGAGCTGTGGTTGTTTGTTAATGTTACATTTACAATAAATTAAATAGGCCTGGCATAGACTTTCCTTCTTGATCCAATGTCACAATACACGGCCAGACTCGGAAATGCCTGTCTAACTAAATTCCCCCTATAGTACCTGTAATATGCCAGGCCAGAAATAGTACATGAAGCATCAAATGGTATGATGGGTGGTTACTGGGTACAAAAACATTGAATTCTGGGGCATCTAACAGAATTTGAGGTGGGCCTTACAATTAGCCATCCATGCCCAGTCTATGTGCCCACCAGTTAACCTGCTAGAAGCTGCTATAATCCTGCTACATTCTCTATGCAGTCCTTGCACTCCTCTACATAAATCCTGGCACATCTGATCTGCTCCTGTGCCGTCCAGCTCCCATCTGGCAAAGATTTTAGCTACAAATTATTCCTGCACACAGGTGTAAATTTTGCTAAATTAAATGCATGATAAGGCCACACCCCTTCACAGACAGCCACACCCCTTCCTGTGCCCTTGGTGAGCTCAGTACAGTTGTACTTTTTTTTCACAAATGTTGTGCAACTTTTTGCCATGTTCATTTTCCCTTATTATTATTATTTTTTTTTTTTACAGGAACCTAATTTTATTTTTCTAAAACTTAGATATTGGAGTCATTTATGGTCTACATAAGCCAGGCCGATAGCAGCATATTTATCTCAAACCAGATTCAGTGTTAGCATATGTGTTTATAGAATACAGAGAAATCATTGTTAGCAGAACAATTCATGCCAGACTGCTGTATTAACAATATGTTAAGATAACTTCTAATGCACCTTCTGGCACCATGGGGGGTTAAAAAGCTAGTTAAAAGTATTATATCTGGTTCAGGATGGTCCCTCTTTCTGCTATATCTATTTTGGTCATATTACAGATGGCTATAAAAGAAAAAAAAAGGCACAATTTTGGTAGCATGTTCCTTATTTTGTGTCTTGTGCATGTCACGTAATGATGTACTCACAAATGTATGTCACTTTTTTTTTCGCCTTTGAGACTAGATTGCTTTATACCAACTGGTAGTGTTTAATGACCATCTGTATATTTTTGTTTTTGGCATACAGTGATCCAGAGCTGTTCTATTGTGTCATTGCCCAAGAAGAGCACAATGTCACAATAGCAAAGGAGGCTTTCTTACAACGCTAAACTTTTACTGTGAATATTTTAGCATTCATAAACTATTGTAACAGATAGAATAATATGACCGGTAATCTGTTCAATGATCTGGAGTTGAAATAATAAAAGGGAAATTTCATTGTCATTGTAAATAGCTGAATAATAAACAATATAAATAAGCAGTCAGTCCAAATGATGGAGGTAAAATTATGTAATTTTTATAAACAAATTTGTCATCAGGTTTTACTAGCCTATGTATTAGCAGCATGGTTTCGGGACAAGACTTCATGGTCCAAATACATTGACTATTTGAATAGTTACTTCTGCTCAGTGTTTTCAGAAGGAGGCCTTCACAGTCACAGGATGGTTGGACACAGCATTGCCTCCAGCTATATGGGTTCAGCTCCAGTATTTTCAGAGGCTGAAGTTGCTGAGGAACTTGCCCGTTTAAAGCTGAATAAGGCGATGGGTCCAGATGGCGTCCATCCCAGGGTTCTTAAAGAACTCGGATGTGTGATTGTTGCCCCCCTGACAGATCTGTATAACCAATCCCTGCTAACAGGAGATGTCCCCGATGATTGGAGAACGGCCAATGTTATACCGATCCACAAGAAGGGGAGTAGAGAAGAGCCCAGTAACTACAGGCCAGTGAGCTTAACATTTGTAGTAGTGAAAATGATGCAAACTCTTCTAAAAAAGAAGATAATGGATCACCTAAGAATCAACATTTTGATGGATCCAAACCAGCATGGCTTTACTGTGGGCCGATCATGTCAGATTAATCTCATTGATTTCTTTGATTATGCCACAAAAGTGCTGGATGAAGGTGGTGCTGTGGATATTGCCTATCTAGACTTCAGCAAAGCTTTTGAAACAGTTCCCCATACTGATAGATAGATAGCTGAGAGAGAAGTTGGAGAATATTGCACTTAATCCCTGGATAGTTCAGTGGATTTGTGGTTGGCTAAAGGATAGATATCAGAGGGTTGTTGTTAATGGTGTATATTCCGAGCAGAGACAAGGTAAGTTAAAGGTAAAGTTTGTCTGTTTGCTGATGACACAAAAGTGTGCAATAAGGTTGATATTCCTGGAGGTGTCAGTAATATGGAAAATGATTTAGCTTTGCTAGATAAGTGACCCAAACAGTGGAAATTGAAGTTCAATATTTCCAAATGTAAAATAATGCACTTGGGGAGGAGGAATCTTCTATCCGAGTATCACATCGGCAGTACTGTGTTGGAAAAGACTTTAGAAGAGAAGGCTTTAGGGGTAGTGATTTCTGACAGCCTTAAAATGAGTCACCAGTGCAACCAGGCTGTAGGGAAAGCAAATTGTATGCTGGGCTGTATAGCTAGAGGTATAACCAGTAGGAAGAGGGAGATTGTGATCCCGCTGTATAGAGCTCTGGTGAGGCCACATCTGGAATACTGTGTCCAGTTCTGGAGACCTCATCTAAAAAAGGACATTGATAAAATAGAACGGGTCCAAAGACGTGCTACAAAAATGGTGGAGGGTGTGAGCCATAAACCATATCAGGAAAGACTTAAAGCGTAACTATAAAATATTTTGACCTTTCAGTTTTAGTTAGCTTAGGGCATGATAACAATTTTTGCAATATACATTAATAACCTAAAATGAACAGTTTTTTTTAAATACATAAGGCTGATTATGCTCTTACAGCTCTGTCTGGCTCTGACTTATTTCTGCATTTCTGCTGGACACGCCCCCTCCCTGCAGATCCGTACCTAGAGTACAGACTCTGACAGCAGCATCAGATAACAGCCCTGACACAGAGAGAAACATAAACAAAACCTCCCCCCCTCCCCTCACCTCCTAGCAGCACGTTCTCCCCCCTCCCCTCATAGAGATCACATAGCAGAGCTGAGGGTGTTGTGTGTGAGGAGCAGTGCAGGGGAGGAGATGGATGGAGGGACAAGTACTCAGTGCTTCAACAAGGAGGGACATGCCACAATGACTCCAATGTGCTGCATGAGGGAGAGTGGGTGAGTCACTGAGGGGAGGACTACAAGTCCCAGCACAACACAGCTGTAGTCCTTCCATAGTACATATAACATTCACCATCAGATGTCTGCAGCAGGTGCCGCCACCTCCATGGCTGACATTATCCTACAGTGTAATGAGAGCAGATGACTGTATCTAATCCCACTGTGTGTGATACCATTGGCTGGTGCTCTGTATCTAATCTTACATTGTGATACTGTATGCTGGGGCTCTATCTAATCCTGCTATGTGTGATACATCTGCTGAGGTGCTGGTCAGTGGATAGAGGGACACAGCCAGGGCGATGAGGGATAGGCCACACCCACTTTCTCTCAGCCAGAAGAAAAATTCATTTATTCTTCTGAGCCAAACAACTGGTGATATCTCAGCGAGCGTACACACTATCAACGCAGTTTAGGGCTCTTTTTAAAGGGTAACCCATGGGCTTTTTATTTGAGGAATTTCATTTTTTGGCTACTGAAATTATAGTTACGCTTTAAGGATTTGAATCTGTATAGTCTGGAGGAAAGAAGGGTGAAGTGTAACCTTTATGAATGAGTGAAACCTTTAAGTATGTTGAAGGACTAAATAAGGTTCAAGAGGGGAGTGTTTTTAGTAAAAAAAAAATGAGCTCAAGAACAAGAGGACACAGTGAGAGGTTAGTTGGGGAAAAGATCAGAAGCAAGACAGGGAAGACTAGATGGACCCAAGGGTCTTTCTCTGCCAACAATCTTCTATGTCTCTATTTTTCTTTGTTTCTACATTTAAGTGGTTCCTAACCCAGGTAAGATATGTTTACCTAATCAACATGCAGACCATATAAGTTATTATAGCACAGTTATCCATTCACTTTCCATTTTCTTCTCCATACAGCCCAGGCTGCCATAGCAACTTCTTCCAGGCATCCTTAGCTACTCACTTTTCCAACACTTTCCCTATCTATTCCCCACTCCCTATTCAAACCTTGCATCCTGCTGATGTGCCACAGTAGATGTGTCCCTCAGTAGTATATTGCCATTACTTTCATCCCTCTCCTCCTCAGAATTGTTTCTAAAATTGCTAAATGCTCTTATGCAAATTACTTGCATAAGAGCATTTAGGGCATTGCTAGGGGCTGAAGAGCATTGCCACGTCCCTACCAGCTCGCCCCCTAACGTCCTGCCCACTATGCATATTCCTATTTGCATAGTGGGCTCTATACACAGTGGCTGCGCAGGGAAGCAGTCCCGTTGTAGATGGGCTGCTTTCCGCCGCCGATCCCCCCAGAGGTCCCTCAAGACGCAAGTATAAGTCCATCTCATACGTTCGTCCTGAAGGACCTCCGGGAGGATCGGCGATGGGACTGCTTACCTACGCAGCTGCCAGAGCCCTCTATGCATATATGAATATGCATAGTGGGTGGGATGGGAGGGGGCAGGCTGGGCGTGGTGTAGCGATGCTCTCCGGCCCCGAGCAATGCCCTAAATGCTCTTACGCTAGTAATTTGCATAAGAGCATTTAGCGATTTTAAAAACAATGCGGGGGAGGAGAGGGGTGTAAGTAATGGCCATATTCTTCTACTGAGGGACACAGCTACTGCAGCATATTAGCAGGTTCTCTGGGAAGAACCTGCTGATAGTGCCGCTTTAAGTAACATCCTGCTACTTCTCCTGCCTATGGTGCCCTCATAATTTAAAGTGTACTTGTTATAACTTTCACAAGGCAACAAATCCCTGCAGCATCGTTTAGTCTGTGCTTGCTGTAAAAGAAACAGTTAGTGCCATCTAATGGCAAAAATGCAGTAAGCACTCTTAGGCTATGTTCACACTACGTAAATTAATGGCCGTTGTTTTCACCCGGCCGGACGTGTGCGCCTAAAACTATGGCCGTAGAAATATGGCCATACGGGCTAGTAGTGAAACTACGTTGTTTAATTTTGCTTCCTAGCCTGTTTCTAAGCGGGCTGAAACAGGTCATTCATTTGGAATTCTGCGCCCAGCCCAAGAAACCACACAGAAAATTTTTAATTTCAAAATCAAGTTTAATTTGGCTGAAATAAGTATTCCGTGCACGGCCGCATTGAAATCCACGGCCATTGTTGGAGCATTACCGGCCGTAAATAATTGACATGTTAATTTTAATGGGGCCGTATAAACAACGGCCGTTGTCTGATACGTAGTGTGCATTGTACGACCGTAGTTCGTATATATATTGCAGCCAGTCTCAACATCATAAACAGTATAAATCATCATAAAACATTATAAAACAGTTCAAAGAAAAGCAGATCATCACACATATAAAAGGACATCTAAATCTAAACCCTTGTTAGCTGACACCTAACAAAAGGCCCAAAGGTTCTTACACTTATAAATATGTATACTATATAAATATATATCTAGACCACTGCTTTTAAAACAGATTGGTGGTTGGTAACCTACACTACAAACTGTCAACAATAGGAGATAAAAGGAGGCATATCAGGAGAAGGAGGCAAGTTTGCTAAGTGAATGCATTTGCAAAAATATTCAACTTGACAAGTCCTACAAGTATGGAAGTGAAACAAGTCCAGCTGCATCCAGTCTTGAAATATCTTCAATTCTTTTTAAGCTCACAAGCAGAGACACGACAGTTCGTCTCGAGATGAGTCTTTGGCATCCAGCAACGTGCTGATACAGGGATCTATTGGTGCTTCTTGACCCCTCTTTTTACTTGAGGCCCTAGAAGTATAGCTAGATTAATTGAAATGGGAATATACCTTTAGGCTATGTTCACACTGCGTATATCTCTGGCCAGAGATTTACGCTACTTGCGGCCGGCCACGTACGGACCGCGAACTTACGCCCGAAGTCTACTTACGCGTCCCGAGCACCCTACGTAGCGATCTGACAGCGGTCTTTTACTTGGAAATCTTCGCCTAGCCCCGGACACCCCACAGAACCTTTTGGATCGGCACAAAAAGCTGCAAAAATGAATAAATCACCACTATGTACGGGACCGCATGTAACACTATGGGCGTAAGTTACGGCATTTTCGTCCGCAAACAATGGTCTGGTTCATTTTTTACGCCGCCGCATACGATCCGGGCGTAAGTTTGTATGTAGTGTGAACTGTGCAGCCGTACTTCGTATACTTTCCATTATACGCAAACTACGTAAGTCTCCGGCCGCTTATTCACGGAACGCACTACGGCCGGAAACTTACGTAGTGTGAACATAGCCTTAAGGTGCACTAATTTTGCAGTTTTTTAGTTGTGTCTCCATTTGAGTTGATAATATAGGGCATGTTTGGCAAATCCATTATAGAACCAGAAATTTAAGGGACTAGAGGTCCAGTAAAACTACTTAGTTTATTCAAAAGTCTACAAAATAAAAGTTTTGGCCAAAATGTATAGATTTCTGACTAAAGCAAGTGGTTTTCTTGAAACACTATTGGAGTTCTTGTTCTAGTGATGTCTACACGTTGCAGTGCGGAACCGTTCCAAGATAAGCGCACACAAGAGGTGCACAGGGAGCCTCGACCAAAACTCAAGGAAAATGATGCTTTAATGGTGAAGTCCTAGAACCCTGAAACATTTACAATGACCCCTCTCACATCCTTATGGTATTTTTCTCCTGGAAATAACACAGCCTCTTCATCTGAGTTTTAAATATTCTAGGACACCTGTTTCTTTATGACGAGCTGAAAACTCATTGGCGTTATAATGAAAAGCAGACTGCGTTCCCTGTCATGTCAAGAATGCTGCAGTCGGAAAAGTCGACATGATTTCATGGCTAATGATTCACTTGCTAATATCAGTGGGGGCTCTAGTGAAGATAACCAAGTTGAGCTGTCTTAGATCAAATGATTCAATTAGGCCAGCTGTCCCTATTTGTCATGGCTCAATTCGCTTTTAAATTACCTTTCCAAAGTGGATACGTGCCTCAGCACAGAACCTAATAGCTCAACAGTTTTATTTTAAAAAATATATTTAGACATAAAAAAAGACAATGAATTTTGCCCTTTTGTCTTCTGTACCTCGGATTAAATATAGCCATTTTACACAGACGGTGTGAGCCTGACACCTTGATCCAGGATTTCTATTTAAGGAATTCAATAAATCCTAATGTAAAAAAACATTGTGGATCAGCCACTGAAAATAGGAGTGATTATTACAAGAGCTATGCCGTAATGAAGAAAAGGAAGGGAAGGAAAAAGGGTCAATTCAAGGATCAATCCAAGAATACAGACAAGGGTACAGTAAAAGGCGACACAGAAGCACTGTGTCGATATGTCTCATTTAAAAGGGTATTCCTTGATTAATAAGAACAGCATGGGCACTTCCATGTGGGATGTATTTGACACCAGCACTATAAGAGTACATGGAAAAAAAGGAGAGGTACGATCTTTCCTATATAGTTCTGATTTCTTTATGATTTTTTTTGGCTTTAGCTCTAGCATGTGCATGTTCAAGGGATTCTATCACCAGCATAGCCTATATGGATTTCGACTGCTTCTGACAAAACGTTGCATCGTTCATGGACAGCATCTTTAATATCTCCAAAATTATTTAAAAATTAAGCATGACATTTTTTTAAACAAATGTATGGCTAAAAATTTGCTTGCTGCCAATTTCACGAAAAAAAAAATGCTAGTTTTAATGAAAATTGGCTTTACTTTAACTAAGAAATACTCTAAAAATTCACAGTGCCTGTGGCTAAATCTCTGAGTAACGCATATGAGGACCTGCAAAATTGTCCACGATAAAATTAGATAATGGGATAAAGTGATCACTCAATGTCTATTTAGCTCGTAATAATCCTTATTTTGCACCTAGATGTTCCACAGTGTGTTCCAACTGGGTAAGTACTAAAACTAAATGAACAAAATAAAACAGAGATGTCCCAGCCCATAAGAGCTTACAATATAAAGGGAATGGTAGAAGTGGTATGAAAGGTAAATACTTTTAATTTTGTCCAGGCAAACTCTATGAGTTTGCAGGGGGAATAAAACTAAAGCTGTTTGAAAGCTTTATCTGGCCAGCATTTGAGCCAATACAGAATACACAAAGTGCAAAGTAATATGATAGGTACTTTGCTGAGGACAGGATTGAATGTAGATATTTGCGACTGTGTCAGGTTATGTATAGACATAGGAGTCTTTCAAAATATTTAGCTCTTATCAAGGAAAATAGTCATGGCCCCTTAAAGAGGATGTACCATTAGGTACACGGATAGAATGGCGCTGTCAAGGGGAAGCCGGTGTGGTGGTCCATTTTTTAATTGCGGCCCAGTTCCCGTGTACGGCGCCGTTCTATCCACGGGCCATGGCTCAAGCTCTGGAGGCGGGCCGGCCTGCCCCACCCCCAGTGGGAGGGAATTCCCTTCCCTTTATGACGCAGCTCTTTTAAAATCAATGGAGCCACATCATAGAGGGGGAGGGAATTCCCTCGGCCCGATGCCAGTGGAAAGAACGGAGCTGTACACGGGAACCAGGCCGCATTTCAAAAAACGGTCCGCGGCAATGGCTTCCCCATGACAGCACCGTTCTTTCCGTGGGTCATATTAAAGGTGATGTACCTGATGGATGGTACATCCTCTTTAATTTAGTTTTATCTCCATGAACTCCTATCTTATACCATATTGCATATATTTATTGGACAGTCGAGGGCTTAGGGCTGTACTGTATAGTAAGTCCATGGGCAAGAGGAACAGGAAAAGGGCACCACATTGGGAACTAGGTTTGCTCATCATTGTTTTCTAAATAAGGTCCATTAATTATGCTCCAATGAACCGGTGAAAAGAGGAAGACTACAAGAAAATATAGAGCTTTTATTTGCATTGGCCCCTGAGAGCACTACTAAATGTACCGGTTAAAGACACTGGTATGGGGCATGGAATACAGTTAGGTCCCTCGTAAAGGAGAATTCCGGGCAGACAGACAGTGCCGGGGAGGGGAGGATGGAAAAAATAACATGCACTTACCTCCCGGCTCCAGCGCTGGTGCCCACTTAACGATGTTCCTGTCCCCAGCCGCTTCCTGGTTAGAGAGAGGACCTGTGACGTGACGTTCCAGGCCTGCTCCGCCAGTCAGCTGTTGTAGTAGGTTCCCGCCACTGCCGCTCACTGGCTGAGCAGGCCTGACGCGTCCCAGGTCCTTTCTCTAACCAGGAAGTGGCTGGGGACAGGAGCATCAGTAAGCAGGCACCGGGAAGCCGGGAAGGTAAGTGCATATTGTTTTTTTCATCCTTTCCAGAACTCTCCTTTACATAAATTGTTTCAAGGCTAAAAAAAGATGTGATTATTAGGAGGGAATCTAATGGTCTGAGGCAGTGAGTTGTACAGAAAGCGTGCAGCATGTGAGGAGTTCTGCCCACATGTAAGGAAATGTGATGAGTAGGCCTTCTAATAAATGTGGCATAATATAAATAAAATGTGCAAAATTGTGCACTGTAGAGTATTTAGAGTATCTGACATCTATCTATCTATCTATCTATCTATCTATCTATCTATATACATATATATATATATATATATATATATATCCTCTGCTTCTGTACATGAGGTTCTAATTCTGAGTTTGCATTGGGTATTTATGTTGTGTTCTCCGCACTGCATTTCTTGATTGCAGCGATGACATTGCAGTTCTTTCTGCATCAATTTTACAGTGTACTATGTCCATCTGTGTGGGTTTGAGGACTCTATTAGGGAACAAGTCTTAGACCTAAACAGTGGCTACTAGCTTATTCCACGAAGCATACCAAAAGCGTATCATATCGGCTGTATTTCTCAGGTGTGTTCTTCAAACCAGTAATTTCCTAGATATTTTGCCTGAACAATATCTAAGATACACTCTTTTACTAACACAGAAATTTATGCGATTAATCTTTAAAGAAAGACTTCCATCTGTGCCTTGGCATTTGCCTTTTATCACTAAATCTACAATGTCTTAGAGCAGGTGCAGGAACATCTTGGATTATTCTTCATCTGTATCTGGTGCTGTAAAATCTCAGCTCTCTTCCCCTCAGGCTGTAAACTAATAAGGTCAGTCCCATGGCACCATTCTAAATGAGGCTTTATTCACATCACATTTGGGCTCTACGCAGGGGTGTAACTGGAAGCTCCTGGGCACCAGTGCAAAATCTTTAAAACGACCCCCCAACTATCAGGCATCATTTATAGCACTGATCTACTTATATGGGACAGATGGACTTTTTGGTTCTTCTAAGGCTTTGGAGCTCAGGTGTGATTGTAACCTCTGCACCCTTTACATTTATAACTCAGATTCTATATTAAATACAGTATATACATTGGGATATATGTTTATTGTGCATATCGATTTTTATAGACCAGACATGGTTTACGTTGTGTCATATTTTTATTGTATATGTTGGATACTATAGTTTTATTATAAGTTGGATATCTTGCCCTATCTGCAAGATGGAGTCTCTGAACCCTGTGCATTCTGTCACATTTGGTGACTTCTTCTTCTGCAGAAGTCACCAAGGATTAGGAAATCCTGAGGGGGGTGGGGCCTCCATCTCTGTGGTGTCCGCCTTTCCATTTGGGTGATACCTGGCCCATCTTTACTGTACTTTTTTTTGCAATTTTTGCATATGTTTATCCTTCTTAGTACTTTAGAGATTACACTTTATATTTTCTCACATCTTGTGGGTTTACAAGTTTTCACTATGTGGCACTAAATGGTCACACAATGTTTTTTCAGCTCCGTTTAAAATGCCGTCCATCATTTTGAGTCTAAAATAACGGACGTCATTTAGCTGTCTAGCCTTCCCTTGACTTTTCATTATTAGCATTGACTTTTTTCTCTTACATTATTCTAGTTTGGGTTGACTAATTGGACTTTGGGTGTGACTTAATTGGAAAGTCCATTGAATTTAATAGTAAAAACAGAGAAAGAACGGTGAAAAAAGAAAAACTGTGTGTAAACAACTAACAAAAAATGTTAGCTGTTTGCAAAAGACGTACGAAAATAATGAACTTGAAAATTATTCTGACGTCTACGGTAATAATGTCCGTTATTCAGTACATTGTGATTGACGTCCGTCTTCCCATTGACTTCAATGCATTGCAGTCAGTTAAATTGCGGCAAAAACTGACATTATTGTAAATTGCAAAAGCGGCCACCTTTTTTCTATTTTTAACGTTGTGTGAACATAGCCTATAAATGTAGTATTGTTTACATGGACTGTTGTATTGCCTTGTCTTGCCTTGTGGTGTGTTCTGTTTTAATTGGTATTAAATGTCTTTATCTCAGTTTCTTGATTGTGATTAATAAATTGTCATTTTTGGACTATTAGTGTTGAGTGCAGCCTCTTTACATGAGTATACAACTTTTTCTCTTGTTGCGTTTGTTTTCTTAGAATGACAACCTCTGTACAAATGCTGTTTTGGTACATATGGACATCATAGAGGGGACCCCACTCTACCATCTAGAAATCAGCTGTTTCCACTAGTAACTTTAGTCCTAGAGAATTTAAGATTAAAGGGCTTGAACATATTCATATTGATTTTAACAATCAGTTGTAATCTATTAGGGATCCAATTTTTATGTTCTCCTGCAAGGGAAATACTGCATCATATAGTGTCCATTAAAATCAATGGTCTTTCTGTGCAGTTCATGACTGTGCCAGTTCTTCTAGAGATGGTCCTTTAGCTGCTTTCTGCCCTAGTTAATATTAGAGTCTTGTATAGATGACCCCAATCTATTAAATCACAATTCCCTGATTTAGGAACAGATTTTATAAAGTAGACACCTCTTTAAAAAAAATACCACTGATTAAAAAAAGATTTCTTGCACTTCTGTCACGAAAAAGAAAATGCAATAAAAGGCCAAGCAATGTTGATTTGTGCCAGTAGTGCTCATTGTGCTGTGAATGGATCTAAGCAATTCACATTATTATCGACAACTACAGAGAACAAGGGGCCGAGATGAAAACAGTATAAAAAACAGAGAAAATATGAAATCTGTAAATATATTTAATGTGCGGGGGGGGGACCAACTAATGTGTGTCTGTTCGGCCAGATGCCTGAGGCAGAATCTCTTGAAGTGAGAGTTTGATTCAGCTGTCAGGATCTCTGAGTGGACTTGTGGTCATCATAATGATTGGATCTGGACTCTGTTTTTACAAGTTGACGAGAAAAGGGAAAGGTCATATTTATTCAAATGAATTTACCGTCCATTAAGGTGAAGGCGGCGTCCTCGTTAATCCAATTCACATCTTTTGTGTCATTTTTCTAACATACCATAGAGCTGGAAAAATGCAGTCATTTGTAAAATGCAGAGATCCCATGCCTCGTAGAAAATGTTCTCATTTACGGATCTCTTTAGTAAACAAAAAAAGAAAAGAAAAAAAAAAGAAGTCAAAGTAGCGACTGTATTTTTTGCGTTTAAACATGGCCATCTGTACAAAGGGTTTTGCATATACTGGGCTATACTTACATATAGATTTAATTGGTCCTATTTTACTTTTATTGTAGTTGCTATACATTGTTATATAACTGTATTATTAAACAATTTCCAAAATTGTTATTATAGTTATAATCATTATGTTAAATACTATGTACATTTCATGTCAGAATTATTTGCAGGCGCAAAAGAGTGGCATGCCCAGTCACCATGGCTCCCTAAGTAACTGCATTCTGTGTATTGACCTACGGTGCAGCATACAGCTATGTATTATGGAGTTATGTTCTGACATGTGGGGGTCAAATTTTTAAAACTGGGGTTTGATATGCTGGTCTTAAAGGGGTTATTAGCAGACAAGGTATTACTGCTTCCAGCTCACTGTTGTTATCATCACATGTAAACGACACCGTGCCAGCATGGACTGTCCAATAGCTTCACAATATTGCAGCAAAGTCAGCAGCATTGTGTACCCATTGGTCATTGCATGTGGGAGTGGTTCCGCCCACATGCAATGATCAAAGATATCCCCCTTAATGGATAAGTCCGGCTAAAATGAAAATTCAGCCGCAAGCAGGGAAATGCCCTAACATAATAAATGTTATATAATACTTACTCATCCCTGTGCACCCACAGCGCCATATCACAAGTTCCCTGACTGGCACTAGGAAGGGCTTGCTCAGCCAGTAAGTGACTGCAGCAATTTCCCACCCCATTCACTGACTGGCTGCGCGGGCATTTCTGAGCCAGTTCCTGCCGTTGCAGTTGTGGGAGATACAGGAGGCCAGTGGGGGTCTATGAGCGGTAATGCATTGCTGCAGAGGCACAGGGACGGGTAAGTATAGATTCTTTGTTATGTTCCTATACCCCCCCTGCCTGCAGCATTTTTCATTTTGGACAGACTCATTTTGGCATACCCCCCTAAACTACTGGTACCATTCTGTAGATAAGGTGAAATCCTTCCCAGATGTGTCTTCCAAAATGTTGCTGGTGCTGTCTTTTCAGTGAAAAATCATCTTTTATTCCTTAGTAGCTTAGATCATTCATGCCTTGTGGTGCCTCTGTGGTGTGGTGACAAGGGGTTGCCAGGTAGTGTAATATAGCCGGGCAAGATGTTGCAGTATCCCTCAGGGACTTGTCACGGTGGCCAGGAGTGGTATGTGCCCACCCCTGTGTATACCAACACACACCTTTTAGTTAAAACTGATGCAGATGTAGTGTGAGGAAAACAAAGTCTTTGTTGAACTTAGACAGGGACAAGTTTACTGTAAGAATCCTTTTGTAGTGCAGTATACAGGATATAACAGTTCTCTCACTCTGTAACAGAGGTGCAATAATAAACTCAATCCCCTGAGCTGGGTACTTGACACACTTGAATATATACTCTCTTTTTACAGTGTCTTGCAGGAGAAATAATAGTATTATGTCTCAGCTTCTTGCTGGAAGAGTAATAGTTTTGTAGTACTTGACAAGTCTCTGGGTTACTTTGGCTTGGCCTAGTTGCCTTGAACCTAGTTGTATAGGCTGGCTTGAGGAGGAGAGGAGTGGGCAGTGGGCTACTTCAGGATTATTAGGGGCTTTACCTAAACCCTAAGGTACTCAGCTGTGGGGCTTAGAGAAAGAGTACCTACACCCATGGCTATGAACTTCTGCCTATTGCTGTCTATGGGCATGGAGTGACATAAAACAGGAACACGGGCCCCACCTGGTGAGCAGAGCTAGCCACCAAGGGGACCCCTAAGAAAACCTAGCAATAGCAGTGGAGTATTTCGGCTTTCCGTGCTTACCAAGCCACTGACTGGAGATCCTGTCTTAGTTATCAGGATGTGGAGAGTAGCTGCCCAGCGTAGGTAGAGTTATTCTTTTTTCGTCCCTTTTCACCCCAGCCTCCTCCACTGTGGCCTTTTAGCCAGACATAGCCAAAATGGGGTTGCATTAGAAGAAATAAAGAGGAATCTTTTGGCTTGAAGTCCTGCACAGGGGACCTGGCCTCAGCCAGGCCCTTTAAGAAAAGTACAGCAGGAGCTTCCTCTGGTGTGAATCTCCCTCAGAAATACTGACTGGAACTAACTGACTTGTTTTCCCTCAAGGTATAAGCTACTCTGTGATTGGCAGAAACAATCTGGAAGGCCTTAACACTGGCCTCTAATTGGTGGGATGGTGTGAGGAATCCAGCTTGGGAATTGGTTAGGGGAAATCAAGCCATATCACAGTGGCATAGACACAGAAAATCATATAGTCATAAAATCATAAATCTCCTTTAGCTGTGCTATATAGTACAGAAAACACAGTGACATCTGGTGGTGGGAGTGCAGATTACACCTTCAGTCTCAGAGCTTTTGACACACATAAAGTTACTAAGCAAAACAAGCTAAACAGTAGTTGAACACCCGCTTTGGGACACTGCCCCTCCCCAGGTTCTTGTACCTTCCCTGGGGGGAGGTCTCTGGTCTCCAATGCTCATTTCTTCAATTGCGCATCTGATAGATGGCCAAGCTTCACATTCCATACTAGTGTGACATTGCACTCCTGACATCTTAGATCGCTATTGAAGAAACAAGGCTTGGAGACCAAATATCCAGCCCAGGTGTGGTATCAGAATGTGGGGTCAGAGAATACCAGCACAGAGGTGGCCCAGGCCTAGGGCACCCTCTAGGCCCGACCTCATTGATATCGCTACTGAGGAATAAAAGATTATTTTTTTCATCCAAAAGACTGCACCAGCAGCATTTTGGAAGAGACATCCTGGAAGGACTTTACCTCATTTAAGGAATGATACCAGTAGTTTAGGGGGGTGGGTCTCCATTTTAGGTCGGGTTTTGTAACTCAGTTCCATTGAAGTTAATGGAGCTTAATTTCAAACCACACCAGAGCTGGAGGCAAGAGTTGTGTTGTCTCTGGAAGAAAGTGGCCATGTTTTTCTAGCCCTGGATAACCCCTTAAAGGCTGCATCCAACTTATTCAGCAGGCGGTAATCAAACACTGCACGCTTGGGTTCAGACAACCCCAAGCGTGCTTCCGATTCGCTTATGTCTAGTGATCGTATAACTCCACCACTCATGTAAGTCTATATAAAAACAGCATATGTACACTCCTTTTCTTTACAATGTGTGCACAAACTGACATTTTTGTACAGACTTTAATGTAGCATGTTATTACATTCAAAATGAGGCCGCATTTTACACCAATTTTACTGTTGTATTTTGCGTTTTTTTTTTTTTTTTTTACTGTGTATGAACATAGCCTTAAAGGGATACTCCAGTGAAAACCTTTTTCCCAGTAATTAAAACACATTACACAATTTTATAACTTTGTAATATGCTTCAATCACCTATCTGCCCCTCTTTCCTATCTTTTCTTCCCTCAACCCCCCACCAGGAAGTGAAGTAAACTCATTCTTACCTAATGACTGTTGACCCAAGGGTTTTCTGTGGCAGCCATTTTTTGACAGTGACTTCATCAAGAGGAAAACTGGTCTAAGCCCTGTTAGGCCAGCCTTCCTTTGTTAGATGACTCAGGTTGCTCACCTCTGATTGGCTGAGGAAGATGTTAGCCATCTAACAGTTCTACAGAGTCAGTTAGACATTACAGGAGACAAAGTGCATCATGGGAAAGTCCAAACCAGGAAGTGAAGAAAAAATGAAGACACCAACTGGAGCTTCAGTTCAGGGGACAAGAGGCTCCTGAACTCATATTTGGTAAGCAAGTTTCTACCTAGTCGAGTCACTTACCTATTTATTGGGGGAACCTCCTATACCTAATGAGGGGACCTACCTATTTCTTCCTAACTCATGTATCCTTCTACATCAACTCACTCACTTACCTACTTTTTTTGCAGTACACCAAGAGGGACATTATTACTGTTTGGGGAAATTCAGATGGGCAAAAGAGATGAAAGAGATGTGGCTGGAAGAAATTCCCATGGTGGGTTGGGCAAAATGGCTAAGAAAAGTAAAAAAGAATGACTCTGATCAACAACACCCCCTATGAGTCACTGGATGTAACTGCACCATAATTATTTATGTGATCTGTAGTGGTAGTGATTGAGGACATGGTGTGGGGGCATTATTTAGACATTATGTAGCGTTATCATAAGTAATACCTTTCTGTATGTAGTATATTTTGTTCAAAAGCAGAATTTGAATGACTAAATTACCTGAAAAATGCCCTGAACTGCAATAACACGAAATGTCAACATATGAAAGCCAAGTCCGCCCATAAATACCAGATTGTGTATTTTAATGGCGCTTACAATAGATACATGTTATTAGAAGTGATAGTTTACCTTTAAAATACTCGTCTTACATTCTGCCTTTGCATTTAGTAATCATAGTCACCAGATGACCTGCTTTTCCATCATATTCCATCAAATCAGATACAAGCATCCATGCAAATTGGATTTTTATGGGCATAACAAGCCAGCACGGGTAGAGTCATTGGTGAACTTGGTAGAGCTGACTAAATTGATCAATCAAAATCATACTGTATTACTAGCCATTTTTTGACACTTTCTCCCCTAGACGAGAGTCATTACTAGGGTGTAATACAGATATAATTTAAGTGCTTCCTATCAAGTTTACATGCACAGTGCCTAGGCTCTTCTGTCATTTAACTATGGTCTTTGCGTGCTAAAATAATCCCTTTATGCTTGAAAAGAACTGTACACATACAAAGACCAACTCAATAGAGCTTAACTGCAGTGCAACATAAAGAGAGCATTTGTGGCGGACAGGCTCATTACATGATATGACCATGTGGATTGTTCTGACAATGGCTGAAGTCACATATGGGTCAACCGTGTTATGGGAACTTTTTAATCTGTTCTCCTTTTCTGTGCCTTTACCCTAATGTCCTATTTATCCTGCAGCACAATCTAAATTATGCTTCAGCCTTTTTCTTGAGCAGCATGTCCTCCTCTTTATGTGCTCCTGAGAATAGCATTGCAATTCCCTTCTGCTGTACACATCAACTGTTCAAGAGAAAAAAAAAAGCTCCAATTCTGGAAAAAAAACAATACAAAGCAGAGTGAAAGAAATCTTCCTTAGGTAACCTCAGAACAGAAGAACTTTGTGCATTATGCAGCCTAGGCCATGCCAAAATGCAATTTGGAGGGTGTCCAGCACTTCATTGGAAAGTAATGGTTTTCACTGAACTGAGTTATGACCAGCTGTTTGCAGACAGTCTGTGACATACTGATAGAGCAGAACACCGTATGTTGCTTTCCAAATCAAATGATACAAGAAGTGTGACAGAGTGGAGAAACATCTGTCATTAGCAATTTTCAGCACGCTTCACTAATTCTGGACAAAATACGTGTAATGAACTTACCGCAGGAAACTTCAAATACTGCCACTGCTACAGCAAGAATGCAAACAACTAGTTCTCCTAATGGCGACTAATATCATTCATTTGCTAGAAGAAACAAACAAAGTGGATTACTTGTTCCTGATCAGGGGGTTAGGTAATGTCTATGACAAATGTTCATTTCAATGAAGGGGCACGAGCCACATTTATCAGTTTCTAACCACAAAATCCAAATTTTTCTATAAATAGATTTTTATTAAAGGGTTCTTCCACAAAATATATTTAGCACCTATCCACAACATAGAGGATGTATGTATAATGGCTGGGGCCCCATTGTTAGGATCCAGACACAGCTGTTCTAATTATAGTCTTTAAACCTAATAGGAAATGCAAGGCTACTCTTCTATTCCATGGGTGAGTTAGGAGGAACAAACTTTATATTCCCATGTTAGAGACTGGTGTAGGTCACGGTAGTGCCAGTGGACCTCAGTTATTCTATGTCAATACGTATCGCATATATTTTAGAGCTAACGTGTTACTGCCATTCAAGAAAACATTTGGCATGTTATTGACACATATAAAAAGGTTGGGGATTGGGTGTTCGGACCTCCAGCGATCGCTAGAAGGAGGTGGGAGAAGAGTTTTACTTAGGGCTTTTCTCTCTGGCTCATTGTTTTTCCCGTCACCCTAAGGGTGCTTTTACACGTACCGTGTCACAGCGGATTTCCCGCACAAAATCCGCATGGTACAAATAAACGCACATAATACACTGCTGCGGAAATACATTGCCATTGAGTTACATAGTAATTATTATCGCAGTGGATTTCATTGCGATAAACTCGCAGCGTGAAATCCGCTGCAATACGGTACCTGTGAAGGCACCCTAAAGAAGTTCTATAGTAGGTCTAAGGTTCCCATCTCTTACAGCGAGACGACTGTTGCTTAGCTGAGTGATTCCCTGAGTTCTATCTAACAATCGGTGGGAGTCTGGTCATTCAGACCCAACTAAAATGTCTGATGTCACTCCATTACAGTAATGCTTTCAGCATATAAGACTTATGATAAATCACCTTTTGGCTATGTTCACACTACGTATATTTGAGGCTGTATTTGGTCTTCACGTCAGGTCCTCATAGCAACCAAAACCAGGAGTGGATTGAAAACACAAAAAGGATCTGTTCACACAATGTTGAAATTGAGTGGATAGCCGCCATTTAATGGCAAATATTTGCTGTTATTTTAAAACAACGGCTGTTATATTGAAATAATGGCAGTTATTTACTGTTCTATGGCGGCCATCCACTCAGTTTCAACATTGTGGGAACAGATCCTTTCTGTGTTTTCAATCCACTCCTGGTTTTGGTTGCTATGAGGACCTGACATGAGGACCAAATACAGCCTCAAATATACGTAGTGTGAACCCAGCCTCAAAGCGAATCTGTACTGCTGGAACCACCACTACCACCACTGGAACTGTTCTTTTGTGTTTCTTAATGCATGTCTAGTCCTAGGGTCTGTCTGCCAACAACTTGTATTCTGGAAGCATGGTGTCAATTCACTTTAAAGGAATGCTCAATGCAATAAATATTTTCAAAAAGGGGAACACTGGTGTAAAAAAGTATGCATTACTTACTGATTACAGTTGTTCCAACACACAACAGGTCCTCATCTGGAGTGTAACTAGAAAAGGCAGGGCCCCATAGCAAACTTTTGATTGGGTCCCTCTCTTCTCCCCCAAGACAATGTAGGTAATCCCCCAGTTAGTTAGTGCTCTGTTTAGAAGATAGCATATGTTAGGCATCTCCACTGGTATCCCCCCCAGTAGCTTGTGCGCCCCATTATTGTAGACATCTCCCCTAGTGTCCACATGGTAGGTATTTTCCCTAGTGTCTCCCGCGGTAGGCATCTCAGCTCGTATGCCCCGTACATAGTGTCCCCCAGAATAGAAATCTCCCCTATTATCCTACCCCACCACCAGTACATAGTGTCCCCCATGGTACGCATTTCCTTTGGTAGTATGATGACAACCCAGGAGGCCCAGTGTATTGCAGGGATGGACCCCCTAATGGGGTGGGCCCCAAAGCGGTTCCCTTGTCCCCATTGATCTCTAGTTTCTCACCTTGACAAAATTGCCTCTGTGGTCTCTGCGTGCGCCGCATCTATCATTTTTTCTGTGGAAAAATGTTTACATGGACGGGCTCCGTGCGATCGGGATTTATGTAGAGGCAATGCGCCTCTACATAAATTCCCTGAGCTCCGGAGACATTTGTAAGCCCAGCGTATAAACTCCGGATTTCATGAATGTCCCCCAATGTGTCGTCTTTTTTTTTACATCTTAAGTCTTCAGACAACCCTTTTAGGATTAATTGTATAGTTTTATGACTTAGATATAGATATACAGTATATAGCACTGCCATTACATTAGTATATGTGTAAATGTGTACAGTGTTTGTCCACTGCTGGCATTATTTGAGCACTGGATAGTTAAATTTACTTAAAGTCACTTTGCCATAAGTCATAACTTCTATATGTCATCAAACATGTCTAAGTTTCTGATCACAATGGATCTCTATTCTGAGTCCTGCTGCAATCCGAAGAGACAGCTGGGGGAGTATATGGCATGAACGTCTCTCCCTGGCTGTCAATAAAATTCGACTCTTTTGCTCCATTACAGTTTATGAAGTGAAAGAGCTGGATGTATGGCCTGCCAGGGGGGGTGGAACACACTGCCGTGCACTCCAAAAGGAAGTAACTTGGAGTCACAGCACGTCTCAGGAGTGAGACCTGTTGCGATCAGTAACTTTTGACAAGTGCTAAAAGTTACTACAAGTGACAGTACAAAAGGATATTCCCATCTCAAGAAGATATTCCCAATCAATATGATAGGGCATAATAAGCTGATAAGTGGTAGTCCCAATGGTCAAAGCCAAGATCCTATTGATGGGGATAACTTCTTGAGATTTAGGTGGTACTGTAAGTTGTTTTTTTGGATACCTGTATTGAAGTGTTATTTGTTGAATGTTTGGCACAGTTATTTGGGCCTATCCTATTTGTTATTAATATACAGACACTATATGGACACGGTCGCACATCTATATACTTATTACTGATTGCTCTGCTTCTCAGCACTATATACTACTAACATCAGTGGTTGATTTTGATCAAAATGCATAAGCCTGTAACGCCTGGAGTAGTGGATCCACTGGACCGTCACCAGCGATGGCACTAACCTCACCAGGGAGCGGAGTCTAAGGGGCCGCTGGTTTTCACCAGAGCCCGCCGCAAGGCGGGATGGACTTGCTGCGGCAGGCGACCCCCAGGTCGCTACCCCTGGCTTGGTTGCTGGTGATGGCAGGCGAGGCGTGGCAGGAGCAGTAGGCAGGAGATGGTAGTGGCAGAGGTCTGTAGTCGTGACCGCAGGAGACAGGCTGAAGACAGGAGCAATTGAGTAACGGGGAAGCAGGAACCAGGAACAAGGACTAGGGACCAGGTAGCGGGCAGGAATCAGGAACAAGGACTGGGGACCAGGTAGCGGACAGGAATCAGGAACAACAGGAAGCTGGGCCAAACGCTATGGGAAGCATGTAGAGGCTCCAACACAAGGGACAGGGCATGCTGGGATTTATAGGGGAGTGATTGGTGCAACTAACCAATTAGGGACGCACTGCCCCTTTAAATCTGAGACAGCCGGCGCGCGCGCGCCCTAGGAGGCGGGGACGCGCGCGCCGGCCGGCACAGCGACGGACAGGAGCGTGGAGAGGTAAGGCGCCCCCCGGGGCCGAAGTGACAGCAGCGCCGGGTCCCTGCCTACGGACACCGGCTGCTGCATGGGGCAGTGGGGAGTCGCGGCGGCGGCCCGGAGCACGGGACGCCGCGGCGGCCGTAACAGTACCCCCCCCCTTTGGCCTCCCCCTCTTTCTGGCCTGTAGGAACCTCTTGATGAGGTCTTGGTCCAGGATGTTAGCCTCGGGTTCCCAGGACCTCTCCTCAGGACCAAATCCTTTCCAGTCCACTAGGAAGGATCGTCTTCCTCTGACAGTTTTCATAGCCAGAATGTCTTTGACAATGTAAACGTCATCAGAGACGGCTTGTGGAGCAGAGAGCGAAGCCTTATCGGAGAACCGGTTGAGGACCACTGGCTTTAAGAGGGAGACATGGAAGGCGTTTGGAATCCGCATCGTAGGGGGTAGGCGGAGTTTGTAGGTGACAGGGTTGAGGCGTTTTAGCACAGAGAAAGGACCGAGGAATCGAGGACCCAACTTGTAGCTGGGAATCTTGAGTCGGACATATTTGGCCGAGAGCCAGACTTTGTCACCAGGGAGAAAATTCATGGCGGGTCTTCTTCTCTTATCCGCCTGGTCCTTCATGCGGACAGATGCCTTGAGCAGAGATTGTCGAGTCTGTTCCCAGATTGACTGCAGGTCAGATAACAACTCCTCCACGGCTGGGACCTCAGAGGATGGAGAGAGAGGCAGAGGAGGACGAGGGTGACGTCCATAGACCACATAGAAGGGTGACTTGCCTGTGGAGCTTGAGTCCAGATGATTGTAGGAAAACTCTGCCCAAGGAAGCAGACTGGACCAGTTGTTCTGGCGAGCGGAGACGAAATGTCGAAGATAATTGCCAAGGACCTGATTGACCCTCTCCACTTGCCCATTGGTCTGGGGATGATAGGCCGAAGAGAAGTCCAGCTTCACTTGGAGTTGAGAGCAGAGAGCACGCCAGAATCTGGAGACAAATTGTGAGCCTCGGTCAGAGACTATATGAAGAGGAAGACCATGGAGGCGGAAGATATGCTGAAAGAACAGCTGGGCCAGGCGAGGGGCTGATGGTAATCCAGGAAGAGCCACGAAGTGGGACATCTTGGAGAAGCGGTCCGTGACAACCCAGATGACTGTGTTACCCGCAGATGGAGGTAAGTCTGTGACAAAGTCCATGCCTATATGGCACCAGAGGCGGTCTGGGACTGGCAAGGGCTGAAGTAGGCCGGCAGGTCTTTGATGAGAGGACTTGTTTCTGGCACAGATGGTACAGGACGCCACAAAGTCTTTGACATCCAGGAGTAGGCTAGGCCACCAGTAGTGGCGGGAGATCAGTTGCCCGGTCTTTAGAACTCCCGGATGCCCGGCCACCATAGAGGAATGACCCCATTTCAAGATGCGTTTACGGAGTGCGGGGCGCACATAAGTCTTACCGGGAGGCAACTGCTGCAGAGTAGAAGTGGCAACTGGTACTAGGCGATCAGGAGGTATTATGTGTCGAGGAGATTCCTCTTGCCCCATAACATCGGATGCTCGGGATAACGCATCGGCCTTGATATTCCTCTCGGCTGGACGGAAATGAATGGTGAAGTTGAACCGAGAGAAGAAGAGGGACCACCTGGCCTGCCGGGGATTGAGGCGTTGAGCCGATTGGAGGTAGAGGAGGTTCTTGTGGTCCGTGTATATGTTAACGGGATGTTTAGCCCCCTCTAGGAGATGACGCCACTCCTCCAGTGCCAGCTTAATAGCCAGGAGTTCCCGATCTCCTATCGTATAGTTCCTCTCGGCAGGGGAAAAAGTCTTAGAAAAGAACCCGCAGGTTCTGGTCTTGCCTGATGTGTCCCTTTGCGAGAGGACTGCTCCGGCGCCCACAGAGGAAGCATCAACTTCAAGAGAAAACGGCTTGGAGATATCCGGGCGAACTAGAGCAGGAGCGGAGGCAAAGGCAGACTTTAGGCTATTGAAGGCATGTTCGGCCTCGGGAGGCCAGCGTCTAGGATCCGCCTTCTTCTTTGTGAGAGCCACTATGGGTGCAACCAGGGTAGAGAAGTGAGGGATGAATTGCCGATAGTAGTTGGCAAATCCAAGGAATCGTTGGATAGCTCTAAGTCCCTCAGGACGAGGCCACTGGAGAACAGCTGAGAGCTTGGCAGGATCCATCTGTAGGCCCTGGTCGGAGACAATGTATCCAAGAAACGGCAGGCTGCGCTGATGGAAAACGCACTTCTCCAGCTTGGCATACAAACGGTTGGCCCGTAGTCTCCGTAGAACCTGTCGTACATGGGACACGTGGGTCTGCTGGTCGTGGGAGAAGACCAGGATGTCTTCAAGATAGACTATGACGCAGACATAGAGGAGATCGCGGAATAAATCATTCACGAATTCCTGGAAGACCGCTGGGGCGTTGCATAGGCCGAATGGCATGACCAGATATTCGTAGTGCCCATCTCTGGTGTTGAAAGCGGTCTTCCATTCGTCTCCTTCACGAATACGGATCAGGTTATACGCTCCCCTGAGATCCAACTTGGAGAAGATCCTAGCTCCACGGAGACGGTCGAATAGTTCTGGGATTAGCGGAAGAGGATAGCGGTTCTTGACAGTCACCTTATTTAAGCCCCGGTAGTCTATGCATGGGCGGAGGGAACCGTCCTTCTTCTGCACAAAGAAAAATCCAGCGCCAGCGGGAGACGTGGATTTACGGATGAAGCCCTTCTGTAAGTTCTCCCGGATGTAGGAGGACATGGCTTCCGTCTCGGGCACAGAGAGAGGGTATACTCGACCTCGTGGGGGAGAAGTTCCAGGAAGAAGGTCTATAGGGCAATCATAGGACCGATGAGGTGGTAGAGAGTCTGCCTCCTTGGCCGAGAAGACATCCATAAAGTCTTGGTATTCGTGCGGTAGACCAGACAAAGGCTTGGCATTAGCAGGTGACCTCGTAGAGCACTTGGGTTGAGGAGGTCTCAGACACCTATTTGGACAGTCCTGGCCCCAGCTGAGAACCTCCCCAGTTCTCCAGTCCAGCTTAGGGGTATGTAATTGCAGCCAAGGAAGACCCAGCAAGATGGCGGAAGAGGAATGGCGCAAGACGTAGAAGGAGATCCTCTCCTGATGTAAGGCGCCCACCTGGAGGACTAGGGGTTCAGTCTGGCAGTGCACAGCTTCGGTAAGAATCTCGCCCGTGATCGAAGAGATAGACCGGGGTTGGGCTAGCTGTATCACGGGTAGCCGCCATCTTTGGACCAACGAAGCAGAAATGAAACTGCCAGCAGCGCCAGAGTCGATGAGGGCAGTAGTCTGGAGAACTTGCCCTGAGGGTGTCTGGATGGAGACTGGCATAGTCAATCTTGGAGAGGTGGCATTCACACCTAGGGAGACCTCTCCCACTGGACCTAGGTGCGAGCGTTTCCCGGACGCTGAGGACGTTGGGGACATCTCTGCCGAAAGTGATCAGCGCCACCGCAGTATAGGCAGAGATTCAGCTCTAGTCGACGGGCCCTTTCTTCAGTCGTCAAGCGAGCTCGATCCACCTGCATAGGAACTTCTGGAGACGACTGGGGCATAGGAGCAACGGGATTTTGGAATACCGGTGCCAACCGAGGATGGCGACGGGGCAGGCTCAGACGCCGTTCTTGTCGGACCTCCTCCTCTCTCTCGGAAAACCTGGTGTCGACTCTGGTAGCCAGTAGGATGAGTTCGTTCAAGGAGGTAGGAAGGTCTCGGGCAGCGAGCACATCTTTCACTCAAGTAGAAAGGCCCTTCTTGAAGGTGGCTAATAGGGCGGCCTCGTTCCAGTCCAATTCAGCTGCCAGGGTGCGGAACTGGATGGCATAGTCACCAACAGAGGAGCTCCCTTGAGAGAGGTTGAGGAGAGCTGTCTCAGCTGAAGTAGCACGGGCAGGTTCCTCAAAGACGGAGCGAAACTCGGCCAGGAAGGTTCGGAGATTGGCAGCAACAGGGTCATCTCGGTCCCACAGCGGCGTGGCCCAGGCCAGAGCTCTACCCTCCAATAGGCTAATGATGAAAGCCACTTTAGAGCGCTCGGTGGGAAACTGACTACTTAAAAGTTCAATATGCATGGTGCACTGCGCCAGGAATCCCCTGCACAACTTGGGATCGCCTCCATATTTAGTCGGGAGGGCCAGTCGAAGTCTCGAGGTGGCTGCTGGTGGTGGTGAGCGCTGGGCTGTAGCATGCTGCTGTAGGGCGGCAGTCAATTGCTGGATTTGCTGCGACTGTTGCTGGATTTGTTGAGCCTGTTGCGCGACCACTCTGGCGACGTCACGGAGATCAGGCACCTCGCCGGGATCCATGGTTGGAGCCTACTGTAACGCCTGGAGTAGTGGATCCACTGGACCGTCACCAGCGATGGCACTAACCTCACCAGGGAGCGGAGTCTAAGGGGCCGCTGGTTTTCACCAGAGCCCGCCGCAAGGCGGGATGGACTTGCTGCGGCAGGCGACCCCCAGGTCGCTACCCCTGGCTTGGTTGCTGGTGATGGCAGGCGAGGCGTGGCAGGAGCAGTAGGCAGGAGATGGTAGTGGCAGAGGTCTGTAGTCGTGACCGCAGGAGACAGGCTGAAGACAGGAGCAATTGAGTAACGGGGAAGCAGGAACCAGGAACAAGGACTAGGGACCAGGTAGCGGGCAGGAATCAGGAACAAGGACTGGGGACCAGGTAGCGGACAGGAATCAGGAACAACAGGGAGCTGGGCCAAACGCTATGGGAAGCATGTAGAGGCTCCAACACAAGGGACAGGGCATGCTGGGATTTATAGGGGAGTGATTGGTGCAACTAACCAATTAGGGACGCACTGCCCCTTTAAATCTGAGACAGCCGGCGCGCGCGCACCCTAGGAGGCGGGGACGCGCGCGCCGGCCGGCACAGCGACGTACAGGAGCGTGGAGAGGTAAGGCGCCCCCCGGGGCCGAAGTGACAGCAGCGCCGGGTCCCTGCCTACGGACACCGGCTGCTGCATGGGGCAGTGGGGAGTCGCGGCGGCGGCCCTGAGCACGGGACGCCGCCGCGGCCGTAACAAAGCCCACGCACCACGTCAAGGTTCCTTATTCATGTGGGTCCCTAACTAAAAAATGGTGCAGCCCCACGTAGCAACCCCCACTGCAACAACAACAGCGCCAGAGAGGGGAGCTACCCAGTCACCCAGCGGCCCTATTTTTTTAATTGTATACATGTATAGGGTCTATGCCTGGCATCCTTCAGCCTCCTGGCTAAAAGCACAGGGTAAGGTTTTTTTCCATTCTGTTTTTGCTTTGTGTGATGTCGTGCCGCTGCTGGCCATTGCTGTGGCGGCACGGTGTTGGTTGGTGGTGTGGACCAGAGCCCAAGGGGGCTATTTCCAGGAGCATTGGGGCTGCTGGGCAACTAGGTGGCTCCCCTCTCTGGCGCTATTGTTGTGGTGGTCGCTACGTCGAGCTGCGCCATTATTTTCTCTAGAGAATTATACGCTATAGAACTATATTGTGCACTGTATGAAAATGTATAATATGGGAAATTGTGAAGATACTGCTTAAAACACTGTCCAACCAACCTACTTCTAGCCCTGAGCCTAATCTTACAACATTGCATAAAGTTTTTTTTCACTTGCAAAGATCAAAAGGTGTACAAATATTATTCATAATCTAAAGCATATGACACACCAAATAGAAAATAAGGTGTAAAAGCCAAGAGAATGACACACCTCTACAACTGTGTAGCTTTCTATACTAATTATAAATGACTTTTTTGGGGGAGGGGATCGCTGACATGCTCCTGACTCATTTGTATTTCTGTTATAACATTATCCTTGTTTAAATGACTGTCATTCTTCATTTTAAGTTTTAAATACTGTTCACAACAAACTATCATAAAAAATGCAAAGGATAAATTTAGCCTCATCCGCTGGAGTTCCACCTATGAGACTTGCATTGGAATCTGTCCCAGACCAAAGACTCTGAAAGCTATTCGAAGCTGATGAGTGTAAAATGAGTTTATGAGTCTGTAGACCGGCTTTTTAATTACAAAATTATTCATGTTAAAATGGCCTATATTTATAATTATTATATTTTTGCAGGGCAAGCTGACCCCTGGGGAAGAAGTAGGTGGGCAGTATTTAAAATTTTATTTACAGCTGTTTTGCAGTAAAGATCTCTTCTTGAAACTTTATTTAACACTTTTATAGTAAAGGAGACACAAGTTCTTTTTTAAAGGAAAGCTATGTATATAGTCAGACAAGAATAATGCTTAAAGGGTGTGACAGTTATTATGATTTATGAAGTTAAGGTCTTCATTAAAAATTTTCTATTTTGTCCTCAGTTCCTTTGCACTCATGTGTCCCTATGGTAACAGACTACAAGCTGTAGTCTGATCCTTTAGTGTGTTACTCCTCTTCCTCCATTTTCCCTTTTGGCTGGCTTGCAGACTATAGGAAATAAATAAAATGCAGGCTTCTCCATCAATATGTACTTAATACCCCATAATTAGAAGGTGCACATTTATTTTTTGTATTAAAAAGGAAAAATTTTGCATGGGCATAAGTATTCAAACTCTTTGCTATGACATTTCACATTTAGCTCTGGGGGTCTCCCATTTCTCTTCATCATCTTTGAGATGTTTTTACACCTTAATTTGAGTCACCTGAATTAAATCCTATTGATTGGACATGATCTGGAAAGACACAGCCCAGTATATATAAAGTCTTACAGCTGACAATGTATATCATATCAAAAAACCTTCAAGTCCAGGTGTGTGAGCCTTGTGGCATCATATTCAAAAGACTGGAGGCTCTAATCGCTGCTGAAGATGCTTCAACTAAGTGCTGAGTAAGGGGTCTGAATGCTTATGTCAATGCAATATTTTCTTTTTTATAAATTAGCATTAGAATTCCAAAAGACTGTTTTTACTGTGTCATCAGGTACTGAGCACAGATTGGTGGGAAAACTTGATTTTTTTTTTAAAAAAAGAAGGCTGCAAAAAAAAACCCCAAAAACTAAATGTGAAAAAAGGGAAAGGGTCTGAAAACTTTTTGAATGCATTGTATGCAGTAACATAGTATACATAAATACCCTATTGATATAATTTATCCCCTTAAAGGCAACCTGTCATCCCAGCTGCCGGGGCAGAGACCGCCCAACCCCCCGATGGAGCCCCAGATACTTACCCTTTCCTGGAAGTCCCGTTCTTGCACCCGCTCCTAGCGCGGAGAAATTGTGGAGCAGTCATTTTCTATGGACGTCGGACTCATCTATAGTGATTAGCATAACACGCTCACACAGCTTTAGGCAGTGAGTTCTCTGCACAGGGACCGGGTCCAGGAGCAGGACTTCCAGGAAGGGGTAAGTATCCGGGGGTCGAACGGGGGTCTGGCGGGCTCTGCCCCAGCAGCTGGGGTGACAGGTCCTCTTTAAGGTTATGCCATCAGCAGTGGCTATCAGTTGTTCACCTGACACCCTACTGAAACAGCCAGGAGCAGTGCTAGACGGTACAATATATCGTACGGAAAATTTGTTTTGCAAACGCTTAAGCCTATCTCACACATTGGTTAAATCGGTGAACGACTGTTTACACGGAACGATCTGCTAATTTTTTGTGAACGATCAACGACGATTTGAGAACTTGTTCAAAGATCAAAATGAACGATTTATCGATCGTTCGCAGCGTTTACACGTACGATTATCGTAAGAATTCAACCGTTATCACGCAAATTCGCAATCATTCCGTGTAAACGCAGCTTGAATCTCCACCAGTTTGTTAAAGGGGATGTTCACCAAAAAATGTTTTCTTTCAAATCAACTGGTGCCAGAAAGTGCCAGAGATTTGTAATTTACTTCTACAAAAATATTGTGTTCCAGTATTTATCAGCTGCCATATCCCCTGCAGGAAGTGGTGTATTCTCTCCAGTCTGACCCAGTGCTCTCTGCCGCCACCTTTGTCCATGTCAGAAAATGTCCAGATCATTAGCAAATCCCGATAGAAAACCTCTCCTGCTCTCCAAACTGGAAAGAATACACCACTTCACACAAGACATACAGCAGCTGATAAGTACATGAAAACTGGAGATTTTGTTAATAGAACTAAGGGTCCTATTCCACGGGCCGAGGAGGGCCCGATCAACGATGTAAACGAGCGGCGATCTGCTAGATCGCCGCTCGTTTACTGGGCCTATTCCACGGCCCGATGATTGTTGAGCGAGGGCTGCAAGGACATCGTTACCGATGTCCTTGCAGCCCTTGCAGCAGCATACATTACCTGGCTGCAGGGCTTGTCCTCCGCTCCGTCTCCTCCCCGGATCCCGCTCGCTCTATCTTCTGAATGGCCGGTCAGCTGACAGGCCACACTCAGCCAATCACAGGCCCGGGGATGAAGACAGCGCGGAGAAGAAGCATGGACAGGTAATGTATGATGATGCTGCTGCTTCTCAAATCGTTGGTCACCCGCCCGCCGCGCACCGCTATTCAATCGCAGCGATGCGCGGTGGGGGAACGATGATTTTAGGTCTGGCCCTAAATGAACAATCAGCCGATTACATGATCATCGGCTGATTGTTCTCTCTATTTCACCGAACGATAATCGCTGAATCGGGCCAAATGGGGCCGATCCGGCCGATTATCGTTACTGTGGAATAGGGCCCTAAGTTACAAATCTCTGGCACTTTCTGGTTGATTTGATAGAATTTTTTATTTTTGTGAACTACCCCTTTAAGAAATACAATAATATTTCTTCCTAGTGATGTTTTCAGTAGTTCATATGAATATTATTTATTTGAACCTATACAATTTCTTTAATATTATAACCTCAGAAAATGTTGTAAATAAAAAGTCAGAACTGCTTTAAACTAGCATCAGACTAGTCAGGCTGTTTGCAGAGCATAAAATCTAGCAGCCCTATAATCAGCATTATGGATATACAGCAACATAAAGGTGCTGTGTAACTACAGCTCTCAGCATCTGCTGTCAGCCGCTATTAGAGCCTGCTAGGAGTGGTGCCTGGATAACAGCTGGCGAGCCACTGGATGTCTAAGCGTTCTTTATAGAAACTGTAAATGTTTAGATTTTCCTGTTCGCTGACTATCAGCACATATATCATAAACACTAAGCTGTTATAGTGCGTTTTGTGTGTTGATTCACTTTAACAGTTGTTAGTGTGAAGACTAGAAAGAAAAGTGGGTGTAATGAGACCATGTGCAGTATGCTGTGAAAACAGAGGACCTTATTTGGCATAATGGGCTGTACCATAAGGGCTATAAAATTGTGCATGTGTTAGTATCATTTTAATTATTACGGTTGCCACATGTTTAGCAGGATAGCGGAACTACTAAAACAGCTTCAAAATCCTTACGGCTGATCACTGTATTTTAATTACAAAGAGGAACATTTGGAGATAGGTAACCATAAAAGCCTTCTGTTGTCAAATGAACTAAAAATCTGATTATTGTAATGATATTCTTAAACTGTGGGTTTAGCTTCCTAGCTGGAGGGAATAGTGTTTTAATTGGGGCAGATTAAAGGCAGGTTAACGCGACGGCCATATATTATAAAGACCTCACAAAGCTTCAGGAAACTTATCACATTATAAAGACATAATAATCTTTTATCCAGAGTAAGTATAATTGAGGTATTGCGGCTCATCTGTAACAACATCAAATATTGATCCCTTCATATTGCACTTGTGTGTTTGCATTGTGTTTGTTTAAATTTAGTTATCGTAGATTTACCAACCTCACCTGCTGGAAGTTTGTTCCAAGCATCTACTACTCTTTCAGTAAAGTAATATTTTCTCACATTGCTTCTGATCTCTTCCCCCAACTAACCTCTCACTGTGTCCTCTCAGTTTTTTACTAAAAACACTTCCCTCCTGAACCTTACTTAAAGGTTTCCATCATGCCCCCCCCCCTTTCCTTTCTTTCCTCCAGACTATACAGATTCAAATCCTTAAATCTTTCCTGATATGGTTTATGCCTCACACCTCCACCATTTTTGTGGCCCGCCTTTGGACCCGTTCTTTTTCATCAATATCCTTTATATACTATGACTATATAAACTGTATAACTTCCCAAAATAAACAGACAAAAATAAACAGGCTGAGGCAGGAATTTGGTCCCGAATTTTTGTTTTGTTGTCAAGTCAAATCCTTAATTGCCGGAGCCCAGCCAAATAATCTAATTTGGAAAGGGACAGTCACTCCGGATATCAGGGTGGACAAATGGGCATCCATCCCTGTCGTTACATGGTATTTTCAGCATATTTCTATTCTGACAGCTAAGGCCTTATTCACACGTCCCGTAATGTACGGATCCGTATTTCCGTATCCAAGTTAGTGCACATTGATGTCTATTGGGCTATTCATCAGTAGATGAAATGGATGAAAATCAATGCCGAAAAAAAAGGACATGTCCTAGTGCGGACCCAGATTTTTTTACGGATCCTCTCATTAAAATCAATTGTTTAAGGATTGTTTGCGGATTGCAACATGTTTGGCATCCGTATTTCCGTATTCCGCATAAAAAAAATACGGATGACTCATAGGTCACAAGGTTCTGTTTCTAAGCAACCACAGGCTGACAAGCGATCATGTGACTTATTTTAGGGGTTGGGCAAACTGATGCTATTTATTTTTAACCTACTCAACTTTATTAACTTGTATAAAGCAGTCAGTAGTAAAAACAGATTTACGGAAATACGAATGCAATACGGATGTACTATGGATGTCCAATCCGTAATTTTTAGCGGGTTGTTTCAGGACTAGAAAATATTACTGAACGTTTAAATAAGGCCTAGGGCTGGGCTCACACTACGTTTTTGCAATTCGTTTTTTCATCCATTTTTTGCAAAAAACGGATGAAAAACTGATGAGAAAAACGGATGCAACTGTGTGCATCCGTTTTCCTATTGACTTCCATTATAAAAAAAAACGAATCAAAACGGATCAGTTTTTTATAGCGTACCCAAAAATATGGTCCACCTAATTTTTGTGTCCGTTAAAAAAAACGAATCCGTTTTGATCCTTTTTTTTATAATGGAAGTCAATGGAAAAACGGATTAAAATGGATGCACACAATTGCATCAGTTTTTTCATCTGTTTTTCATCTGTTTTTTGCAAAAAAAAAAAAAATGGGTTGCAAAAACGTAGTGTGAACCCAGCCTAATCTGTAATTGTCAAGTGTACCTGTCACATGCAGTTGCAACTGATGGCTGAAGTTCAGGTGGCCGTGGAAACCTCCCACATGTCAGGGAATTCTGTGCACGAGCCCTATTCTACCTTAGTAGGGCTTGTGCACAGAATTTGGAAAGTAGTAGAAATAGATAGGTAAGCTTTCAGTTCTCCCAGAGCAGGTGGGCAGAGCCTATAATGTCATACACTGCACACATAGAGGAGTAGATCCTGCTCTTCTGTTTCGTGGTGCACAGCCTAAACAGCTGCAGCAGCATGGATAAACATGTCGAGAGAAATCTGTGTATAAAGCCCTGAGGTGAGATTTCCTCTTTGCTTGCTTTCACCTCCCACCACCTTGACTGATATATAAGGATCTAAACAGCAATCATTTGGAGATACATACTCCTTTTGCTCTGTTGGTGGCTTTTTTGGTGATGACTTTTATATTCATCATTTATTCAAGTATAAAACACAGTAAACTGATATTCTCTGTCTTTAAGTTAGTTCTCCTCCTTACCTCCAAACATTAAATACACATTACATGATAGGATGGGTCAATGAATTGACACATATGAAAAATTTGGGAATTCCTTACCTGGGGACAAGATTTCACCATCATGCACTATGGAAATAAAGTAAGTTGGCAGAGGTGGTAGGATGCAATACCACAAGACAAAAATTGTTCAGGAATTTAAAGTGTTGATTTTGCCTCCCCAGACCTTAACATAATCCAGAATCTGTGGAATGTTACTGAATAAACATCAGTGGAGAGCTTGCCTTTTATCTTACAGCAGCTAATAAATATAAGGCCAATGTCTTGGTACCAGCTCCCACACCCTCAAAATTCTGTCTAGATATAGAATTAAATGACATAATACTGGCTGCCTTCAGCCACCACTAATGGGAGTTTAGTAACTTACTGTGTACAGTTTGTACAATGAATGTGCTAAGAACACTATAAGCAGTAACCTCCCTGTAATGTTTACTGAAGAAGGCCAGAATACTATGATGTAACACTTTGTCTATATAACTAAGCAGCAAAGATGTTTTATCTTTGTAGTTATTTACTCTTGAGACTTGCACATTGTTCTGCTGGAATTCAAATCTTCCTGTTTGCCAAAGAACATACATAGTAATCCCCTCTATCCTCGCATGTATGCATTGTCTCTTGGTAGTAAGCCCCTCTCCCCTCACACATAGACATTGTCTCCTGGTAGTAAGCCCCTCACACATAGACATTGTCTCCTGGTAGTAAGCCCCTCTCTCCTCACATACAGACATTGTCTCCTGGTAGTAAGCCCCTCTCTCCTCACATATAGCCATTGTCTCCTGGTAGTAAGCCCCTCTCTCCTCACATATAGCCATTGTCTCCTGGTAGTAAGCCCCTCTCTCCTCACATACAGACATTGTCTCCTGGTAGTAATCCTTTCTATCCTCACATATAGGCATTGTCTCCTGGTAGTAATCTTCTCTCCCTCTCTCCTCACATATAGCCATTGTCTCCTGGTAGTAAGCCCCTCTCTCCTCACATATAGGCATTGTCTCCTGGTAGTAAGCCCCTCTCTCCTCACATACAGCCATTGTGTTCTGGTAGTAAGCCCCTCTCTCCTCACACATAGACATTGTCTCCTGGTAGTAAGCCCCTCTCTCCTACATATAGCCATTGTCTCCTGGTAGTAAGCCCCTCTCTCCTCACATATAGCCATTGTCTCCTGGTAGTAAGCCCCTCTCTCCTACATATAGCCATTGTCTCCTGGTAGTAAGCCCCTCTCCCCTCACATATAGACATTGTCTCCTGGTAGTAAGCCCCTCTCTCCTCACATACAGCCATTGTGTTCTGGTAGTAAGCCCCTCTCCCCTCACATATAGCCATTGTGTTCTGGTAGTAAGCCCCTCTCCCCTCACATATAGACATTGTCTCCTGGTAGTAATCTTCTCTCCCTCTCCCCTCACATATAGCCATTGTGTTCTGGTAGTAAGCCCCTCTCCCCTCACATATAGCCATTGTCTCCTGGTAGTAAGCCCCTCTCCCCTCACATATAGCCATTGTGTTCTGGTAGTAAGCCCCTCTCTCCTCACATATAGCCATTGTCTCCTGGTAGTAAGCCCCTCTCTCCTCACATATAGCCATTGTCTCCTGGTAGTAAGCCCCTCTCTCCTCACATATAGCCATTGTCTCCTGGTAGTAAGCCCCTCTCTCCTCACATATAGCCATTGTCTCCTGGTAGTAAGCCCCTCTCTCCTCACATACAGCCATTGTGTTCTGGTAGTAAGCCCCTCTCTCCTCACATACAGCCATTGTGTTCTGGTAGTAAGCCCCTCTCCCCTCACACATAGACATTGTCTCCCGGTAGTAATCTTCTCTCCCCTCATATATAGCCTTTGTCTCCTGGTAGTAAGCCCCTCTCCCCTCACATATAGGCATTGTCTCCTGGTAGTAATCTTCTCTCCCTCTCCCCTCACATATAGGCATTGCCCCCTGCATAATTTAAACATAAAAACTCCATATATTCACCTGCTTACAGCTGAGCTCTGCTGTCCTCAACCATCTCCTCTCACTGCTCTAAACACGTGACATGTCACGTGCGCCGGGAACTGGGGGAGGGAGCGGCCTCTTATGGCCAGAGGCATAGTGATGCCTTCAGCCACAAGACTACTGGCAGAGCAGGAAGCCAATGGCTCCTGCTCTGTCAGTGTCACTGTGAGTGCTCATCAGGAGATATTACAAATAAAAACAAGCAAAGACATCCTCTACAGTGTAACACGCACATGCAAATAAAAGCCCCGGTTGGCCAATGTTAAAGGGGTATTCCCAGGCCTGGCCTTAGGGTAGATGGCGGTCTGTTAAGTATTTGCTATTGGTGCCCATGAACCAGATGAATTACTATCAGAATCAGCAGGAAATGAGACCAGAATGTATACAGGGTGTGCGCTCATATGCTGTATAGGGAATGCTCAGCTAATTATTTTTTTTGTCCACATAAACACCTTCAAAGACACTCTAAGTCTCCACACACAGAATAAAGCTATAAAAGTGCTGCCTCACACTACCAAGGGTCCCATTACATACATTTACCTTATAACATTGTTGCCAATAAATATCAGCACCATATAGTGTTAGGAACGTACAATTAGGGTGAATAGGTAGGAAAGACACGATGGTGAACACCGAAGAATGTTCGTACAGAAATGGGTCAGGGAAAGTACGGTACCCAACAGTACAGTACTGTTGTTGTGGCTATGGTGGTCGACGTGCAGCATTCTGCTATTTTATTTTGGGGACCCACATGAATCAGGAACCTTGAGGCTGTGTGTGGGCTTATACACTTTGATCAAACTGTTCATTAGCTTCCAATCACTGCTTTTAGAGCGGAGTTGGGATCAGTAACTTAGGCATCGAGCTGTCAACAAAGGGAAGGGAAGGAGCAGCATATTAGGAAAAGGAGCCAAGTTTGCAATGTATTTGCAACAATATTTAACTTGATGAGTCCTACATGTTTACCTTTAGTAGTTGAGATGGGAATACCCCTTTAACCCCTTCACGTCAGCAATACGTAGATATACGTTCCTGCTGCACATACCAAGTGCAGCAGAAATGTATATGCACGTTCCTGACACTGAAGGGGTCTAAAGTGTGTGGGACCGCTGCATTGAGAGTGGTCCAGCACACATCAGTGTCCGGGAAGCTGAGGTTAAAGGGGTTGTCCGGCGATAAAAAATTATTCACAGAATAACACACATTACAAAGTTGTACAACTTTGTAATGTATGTTATGTCTGTGAATGGCCCCCTTCCCCGTGTTTCCCCCCACCCACGCTAGACCCGGAAGTGTGGTGCATTATACTCACCGCATATCGTGTCGTCCACGGTCTCCGATCGTCAGCAGTGACGTCTTCTTCGGGAGCTTGGCGGATCTTCCCAAGTGCCGGCCACCCTCTGCAGCGTCATCCGAAGCTCAGCCGCGATTGGCTGAGCATAACTGTGCTCAGCCAATCGCGGCTGAGCGGCTGATGACGCGGCCACGTCATCAGCTGCTCAGCCGCGATTGGCTGAGCACAGTTATGCTCAGCCAATCGCGGCTGAGCTTCGGATGACGCTGCAGAGGGCGGCCGGCACTCGGGAAGATCCGCCAAGCTCCCGAAGAAGACGTCACTGCTGACGATCGGAGACCGTGGTCGGCACGCGACAGGTAATGTATAGCGCACCACACTTCCGGGTACACGGGTGGGGGTGGTGGGACACGGGGAAGGGGGCCATTCACAGACATAACATACATTACAAAGTTGTATAACTTTGTAATGTGTGTTATTCTGTGAATAATTTTTTATCGCCGGACAACCCCTTTAATGAGAGGCAGCCGTGATCCAGCAGCTGCGTCTCATTAACCTCTTAAACGCCACGATCTATAGCGATCACGGTGTTTAAGGTACTTAGTGACAGAACAAGCATCTGTCACTGAGTGATCGTGACCCCTGCTTACCTCTATCTTGTCAGTTTGGCGTTCAATGCATAGAGTCTACTCTCAGGCAGGCTCTATGCATTGATCGCCGATAACACTGATCTATGCCATGCAATGGCATAGCATAGATCAGTACATGCAATCTAATGATTGCATGTTTTACTGTGAAAATAACGGTAAAAAAAAAAGTGTAGTAAAAAAAAGATTTTAAAAGTATTAAAAAAAAACCCTTATAGCCCCCCAATAAAAGTTTAATATACCCCCTTGTCCGTTATAAAAATATTTTTTAAAAGATAATAAATAAACATATTATATTGTAACGTGTGGAATTGTCCGATCCATTATTGTTCTCGCATGGTGAACGGCATAAACGAAAAAAAGGGAAATTTTTTATAAAAAACTATCATAATTTTTGTTACACCAATATGATATTAATAAAACTAGAGATCATGGCGCAAAAACTGGCACCCCAACCAGCCCTGTAGGTGAAAAAATAAAAGCGCTATGGCTCTTAGAAGGTAGGGAGGAACACTGCATTAATTTGACCCGGACTTTTGTGCATCAATAGGGATCGGTCTTGAAGGGGTTAACAATGCATCACTGTACTGTATATCCCTAAATGGATTGTCCAGGCTTAGAAAAACATGGACATTTTTTTCCAGAAACAGCACTTCTCCTGTCCTCAGTGTGGTTTTGCAGCTCAGTTCCGGTGAGGTGAAGAAAGCTTAGTTGTCATACCACACACACACACACACACACACACACACACACACACACACACACACACACACCTGAGGACAGGGGTGGTGTTGTTTTTGCAAGAAAGTAAGGCTGCATTCACACATCGAGTAAATTAGGGGCCCTATTGACAGGGATGCCTTGTCATGGGCTGTTTCCTTGCCTGGCATGATGTATCAATATCATGTCGGCAGCTGGAAAACTCTTTGTTTCCATGACAGGGCTTTCCCATCCGTAGGGCCCATAATTTACAGGACATGTCAATGTAGCCTTAGGCCATGTTCCCACCGCATAAGATACTGGCCGTTCTGTGACCCCTCAGGTCACGGAATGGCTGGTGTCAGAGAAGCATCCTGGTTGGTACTGCGGTCGGATGATCGGCCGGATGATCTTCACTGCCACTGAATTCGGATGCAGGAGCGCACAGATGCAAATTCCCAGCTGCACACAATGGAGCCTGTGGCTGGAGCCGCACGCTCCATTGTGTGTACTGACAGGTTTTCTGCGGCGCCGCTAGGGATCCCGGCCGGAGTGTATACTATGTGTATACACTCCGGCCGGGATTTCTTAGAAGGCAGCACTTTGTAAGTTCCGTAGTAATCACGGTCGTTGTTACAACGGCCGTGAGTATTACGACTCTTACCTAATGGAAACATAGCCTAAGTGTGTATTTTCTAATGCTGGATAACACATTTAATTAATTACTCAAATAGAAAGAGTCAACATACAAAAAAAAAATCTTTATCTCCACCCCCCCTCCCTTTAGGAATTTCTGGTATGTTTGTTCTCTAAGATTGAGTTATCTTGTGCCCTGAAGGTTATGGTCAAAAGAAAAGTTTATATATTATTATCAGGAATTTGATAATGTAGACTATTATGAAGAAATTCCAGTAAGAAGAGGCCATAGAGTAGGGGTCTTAGAGTAAAAAATAACAAGTTTTTTTCAACAAGTTTCATTGAAGAAAGTCTGCACCTGTAACATGGACCACACAATATGTCATTATAAATAGTCATGTCTGCAGGACCAGACATAAATTCCAAAGAAAAATAGGAAACAAGGCATAGTACTATTTAAGAATAAGAAACATTTTGTATAATAAAGAAGCATTTTAAGTTTTAAGTTCCTTAATAGGCCAGACCATTTTGTTATATATTTTGTGACCGCCATTAATGAATACATATTCTCTTGTATTTTGTGATTGTGTCTTTTTACTAATAGGAAAAATTACCTAAATGACAACAGGCAAAGAACATTCTGTGCAAAAAAATGAAGAAGAAGAAAAAAAAACACACCAAAAAGTGTTTATAACTAAACTGACTAGCAATATTGCATGGCAATAAGAACACATTAATGCTTGCTTAGTAATATTTGCTTGTCGCATTTTGACATTTAATAAACCATAACAGTAAATCAGTAAGCCATGACAAATATGAACCCATATTCACCATTATGATTGCTTTTACGTGTCACTGTCATTATAGCTTTCAAAACCTAAATCCACAGTAGATGTGAGAAAGCTAGAGATGAGCGAACTTTTCAAAGGTTAGTTCCGACCGGACTTCCGGATTTTTTCGGAAAGTTCGGTTCGACCGAATTTCGGATTTCTTCAAACTTCATAGTTTAAAGCATCTATATGATATGGGGGTAGTTTATTTGGTTGAATTTAGGGCTCTACATGTCAGTAACATCATTATCTTTTCCATATCTCAAAGTCAATTTTTTTTTAGACTTCAATATTCACCATTACAGGGTCTATGCAGGAAATTCACCATTACAGGGTCTATGCAGAAAAAAGGTCACAAATGCAGTGAAAGAGCAGCAGTGGTCATTGGAGGCCAGTGGAGGTCCAGCAATAGTCATTTGAGGCCAGTACCGGAGCAGCAGTAGTCAACATGGAGGACAGGCATCAGCAACAGTAGTCAACATGGAGTTCAGGCAGGAGCAGCAGTAGTCAACATGGAGGACAGGCATCAGCAACAGTAGTAAACATGGAGGCCAGGCAGGAGCAGCAGTAGTCAACATGGAGGACAGGCATCAGCAACAGTAGTCAACATGGAGTTCAGGCAGGAGCAGCAGTAGTCAACATGGAGGACAGGCATCAGCAACAGTAGTAAACATGGAGGCCAGGCAGGAGCAGCAGTAGCCAACATGGAGGACAGGCATCAGCAACAGTAGTCAACATGGAGGCCAGGCAGGAGCAGCAATAGCCAACATGAAGGACAGGCATCAGCAACAGTAGTCAACATGTAGGCCAGGCAGGAGCAGCAGTAGCCAACATAAAGGCCAGGCAGGAGTAGCAGTAGCCAACATGGAGGTAAGGCAGGAGCAACAGTAGTCAACAAGGAGGTCAGGCAGGAGCAGCAGTAGCCAAAATGGAGGCCAGGCAGGAGCAACAGTAGTCAACATGGAGGTCAGGCAGGAGCAGCAGTAGCCAACATGGAGGCCAGGTAGGAGCAGCAGTAGCCAACATGGAGGCCAGACAGGAGCAGCAGTAGCCAACATAGAGGTCAGGCAGGAGCAGCAGTAGCCAACATGGAGGACAGGCAGGAGCAGCAATAGTCAACATGGAAGCCAGGCAGGAGCAGCAGTATCCAACATGGAGGCAAGGGCAGGCACACCAGTAGTCAACCTGGATGCCAGTGAAGGCCCAGCAGTAGCCAACAAGGAGGCAAGGGCAGGCACACCAGTAGTCAACCTGGATGCCAGTTAAGGCCCAGCAGTAGCCAACATGGAGACAAGGGCAGGCACACCAGTTGTCAACATGGATGCCAGTTAAGGCCCAGCAGTAGCCAACATGGAGGCCAGTGAAGGCCCATCAGTAGCCAACAAGGAGGCAATGGCAGGTACACCAGTAGTCAACCTGGATGCCAGTTAAGGCCCAGCAGTAGCCAACATGGAGGCAAGGGCAGGCACACCAGTAGTCAACCTGGATGCCAGTTAAGGCCCAGCATTAGCCAACAAGGAGGGAAAGGCAGACACACCAGTAGTCAACATGGATGCCAGTTAAGGCCCAGCAGTAGCCAATATGGAGGCCAGTGAAGGCACAGCAGTAGTCAACATGGATGCCAGTTAAGGCACAGCAGTAGCCAGCATGGAGGCAAGGGCAGGCACAACAGTAGTCAAGATGGAGGCCAGTGAAGGCCCAGCAGTAGCCAATATGGAGGCCAGTGAAGGCCCATCAGTAGCCAATATGGAGGCCAGTGAAGGCCCAGCAGTAGCCAAGATGGAGGCCAGGGCAGAAGCGGCAGTAGACAACATGTAGGCCAGGGCAGGAGCGACAGTAGCAAAGATGGAGGCCCGGGCAGGAGCGGCAGTAGTCAACATGGAGGACAGTGAAGGCCCAGCAGTAGCCAATATGGAGGCCAGTGAAGGCCCACCAGTAGCTAATATGGAGGCAAGTGAAGGCCTAGCAGTAGCCAAGATGGAGGTCAGGGCAGGAGTAGCAGTTGTAATGGGGTGACATGAGCAGCAGAAGCAGAATAAGAGTTCCTGTGCGTTCAGGTCCTCCTCCTCCTCAACTTCCTCTCCCTCCTCTTCTGCCAAGCCTTCCTCCAGCGACCCAGGCTGCGACAGTGGCAAGACCTCTTCCCCCTCGCCACTGAGTCGCATCAGCATCAGCTCCAGTACATGAAGCATGGGTATGATGGCGCTCAGTCCTGTGTCTTGCCCACTGACCAGAAAGGTGGCCTCCTCAAAGGGTCGTAGCAAGCGGCAGGTGTCAAGCATGAGCTGCCACTGCCCAAGCTCCAGGTTACAAAGGGGAGTCGCCGTGTCCGCCTGCATCAAGAGGAAATCAGTCAAGGCCTTCCTCTGCTCATAGAGCCGGTCCAGCATGTGGAGGGTGGAGTTCCACCGCGTGGCTACATCGCAAATGAGACGATTGTTGGGAAGACCATTCCTCCGCTGCAGACTTGAATGGTTGAAATGGTTACACAGCTTTCGAGCCATTGACAGAACAGTCTGTAAATGAGATGAAGACTTTAGAAAGTGTGTAACTATTAAGTTTAAAACATGTGCCATACACGGGGCGTGCCTCATACCTCCTCGACGCAGTACGGAGAGAATGTTGCTTCCATTGTCACTCACCACCGTCCCAACTTTAAGATGGTGTGGAGTCAGCGACGAGAGGATTTCCGTCTCGAGCAGGCGCTGCAGCTATTCCCGTGTGTCTCCTTTCACCCAGGTAGGCTAGGTGCAGCACAGCGTGACACCCCCATGCTACACCCAAGTAGTACAAGGGAGGAACACTGGCGGTTGAGGAGGTTTTGGACCTACTGGAGGAGGTGGAGGAGGACCTCGACACAGGAACCCTGTTGTGACAACGGGGTGGTGTCATCGCCCTTCCCTGGCCAAGTTGCTGGGGGTCCGCCTGCCATATTACATTTACCCACTGAGCAGTAATGGACATATACTGCCCTTGCCCGTAATTACAGCTCCAGATGTCTGTGGTTAAATGTACATGTCTGCTCACTGAATGGCTCAGCGAGTCAGCAACCTTTTCGCGAACATAGCTATACATGGCCGGGATAGCTGTGTTGGAAAAGTAGTGTAGTGTCGGCACCTTCCACCATGGCTCCGCACATGATGTCAGTTCACGGAAAGGTGCTGAGTCCACCACTTTAAACGGCAGAGCCTGGAGCACCAGAAACTTGGCCAGGTGGGTGTTCAGCTTGACTGCTGCGGGATTACTGGGTGCATATGTCTGCCTCCGGTATAGGGACTCCATGATGCCAGGCTTCTCACTGCTAGCAACACAGGGGCCACCAGCCGAAGAAGGGAGTGAAGCCACACTCCCTTCTACAGAGGAGGTCTGACTCTGTGAAAGGCCCCCCTGACTACTGCTGCTTCCTGGTGCTGTTGACCGCGGGTCACCCCGTTTCTCCCAGGCGGATAGGTGGTGGCGCTTCATATGGGCAGCCATGGCGCTGGTGCCAGGATGGCAACTCTTCTCTCTTTTAATGCGCCTGTCACACAGGCGACAGATGACCACATAGGTATCCTTCAGGCACTTTTTAAAAAACTACCACACAGGCGAGGTGTAGAATCTAGTACCGACAGGCTGCGAGGATGGGTGGGCGCTGCCAATACTAGGACCTGCAGTGGAGGAGGGTTCCCCAGTGGTCATCTGCTTGTCCTGGCTATGCTTCCGACTTGTTAGTTGACTACTGCTGCCTATCTGCTTTTTAGTTGTGGCAGGCCTGCTGGTGGACGGATTCCCGGTTGACGAATCCGTCGAATAAGCCAAATCCTGCTGTGGATCCCATGTAACATCCAATGTAGCATCATCCTGTTCCAGAATGATGCTATCATCCTCATCAGCCTCTTGCCCAGGCCTCTCTCGTCTACTGCCTACTGCTCTCCTGCCAGGCCTGCTCTGATATCGCCTCCGACACAGCTATTCCCTACGCTTGACTGTCCCATGTCTCTTCTCCCACGTGCTCATCATCATCAAAGAGCAGTTGGCTATATATATATATATATATATATATATATATATATATATAAAAGCACTTTTTTTTAAGACTTTTATGCTATACACCCGCACCAGGTATTTTTGTCTCTCAGGATAAGACGGATGTGATATACACACTATCAGAAGGGTCCAAGTATAGAAATTGTCTATAAATATAGCACTTTTTTTTAAAGACTTTTATGCTATACACCTGCACCAGGTATTTTTGTCTCTCAGGATAAGACGGATGTGATATACACGCTATCAGAAGTATAAGACTTGTATATCTGTACAGCACGTTTTTGTTCCGTGCACCCTTTGCTGTCCTATGCCTAATCTATCTATCTTTCGCCCTTTATATATTTCTCTCTCAATCACTAGATGTTTCTCCTCACCGCTTTCCTAATCTTTCCTTTCCTACAATATCTTCTCCGTAGTCTGTAGTACACAACAGCAGCAGCAGCACCAGCAGCGTTTTGATAATCACGAGCTGTGTGCACTGTAGCCAGTAACAACCTCCTTCCTCTCTCTGTGCAGACTGCGTGGTGCGGTCATGTGACCGCTCCTCTTAAAGCAATACCGACGTAACACAGGGGGTGGGCCAGTGCAAGATCCCTGCTGATTGGATGTGTTCCGGGCATCATGGGAAAGCGCTTTTCCCGCCCGGAACATTTCCTGCTTTTTAAAATGGTGGCTGCCATTTTAGAAAGCAAGGGAAAAAAAATCGGAGCGGATTTCCAAAAATCCGAATCCGATTGAAAAATCCGAATCGGATCCCATACCGCCCGAACCGGTTCGCTCATCTCCATATAAAGCAAGTTTGTAATTTACATTCATATATTTTTTTATTTATTATTATGCTATAAAACAAAGCTATTCTTACAAGAAATCCAGGTCCAGTCACCTGGAGCCAGCTTTTTTCGTCTTGTGCTGGTTAAAAAAAAGAAACTAAACACATAAAGTCCTGGCCAGTACAGAGAGTCACGGCTCAATGCGTCCATCAACGAAATTACTGCCATCTCTGTGAGCGCTCAGATGACCTGGGAAATATGGGACTTCCTGTGTTTAGACCATGATAACTAAACATAAATAAATAAGTAATAATAATAATAAATAATGAATGTAAATTGCAACCATGTTTTATATCACATCCCCTGTTTATTTAGATTTTGAAAGTTATGATGACAGTGAAACTTTTAAGGGGTTTTCCAGGCAAGAAAAGCAATATTCTAAATTACCCCACTTCCCAATATCACCCTATGTCTAATATACATTTATATCCTATCTTGCACTCTTTCCCTGTTTTTGTCTCATATTTACCCGTTCTAGACATCTAAAATCACCTTCTCTGTGTCCACTCTGACAACACACTGCTCGCTCTTCCTCCCTCCCTTTGTAGACACAGAACATGTGATCTCCTCTCTAGGGGCGGGGTTAGCAGTCTATTGCTTGGAGACATCATCTGCACCTGTTCACTGCTAATCAAAGTCAACGTGCTGCTTCCATAGACTTACATGTGTCCCTGAGCCTAGGTTTCTATAATATGAAAAGGTTCCATCTCTGCTTGCTATCAGTGAATGCAGGTATAAGTACCTATCTTTCTGTAACAGCTCTGTATATTATAAGTGTTATAGATGTTCTTAAATTTTGGATGGAACTAGAATGTTTTCATTCACAGTCAGCAAGCAGAGATCTAAACCTACACTACACCCCCGACCCTGCTAAACAGATCCCTGTTATGCAGCACATAGCTACACCATGCGTGCATCAGCTCTGCTACACCATGTGCGGGTCAGCTCTGCCACATCAGCAGCTAGTATGGAATACATATTGGAGTGATGTGATGCAAAATCAGTGAAAAAACAGTCCTGTGTTTACTGTGCAATAGTGATGACAGCAGTGGGCAGGAAAGAAAGCTAAGGGGGCAAGTACACAAATGGACCAATCAGTTATATGCTTGATGGGAAATGTACTGTAGTTTCTTGGCCAGTGGCTTTTAGAAAAACTTGTAACTCAGGAATAGCAGTAGCTGTTATTCTGTTCATTGTCAGGCAAAGCCGTCTTCATCACAGAGAAGCAAAGTTAAGACTGATTTGCTGAGTCTATTATAACCTATGGAGGGGGGAGGGCCTGAGGGGGATGAGTAAGCAGGAATAGGAGACAAGCAGCTTGGAGACTGTCTGGGCACATAAAACACTGGATTCACAGGTCAGAAAGGTCTCATCTGGAAACTTGATGAGATAAACTTGCAGGAGGATATGTTCTGCAGGGCTGCCTTTTCTCCTCTCTGTGCTCACTCATCCCCCTTGGCCCCTCCCCCCTCCATAGACCATAATACTGCTTCTTCTAAAGTGAGGTGGGAGGCTGCAAAAGAGCTTCTTGAGTAGAGAAGGAAACTCTTGCTTTATTAAACCTATTACAGAGTTTCTTAAAATCGCCTGTACTATTGTTTTTGAAAAGTGACATTTAACCCCTTAACAATGGATGACATATATTACGCCATTTCACCACTAGGGGAGTTCAGAGGGGGGCCGCACCGCGACTGGTATCTGCAGCCCGGGACTGCGGCTATTAGCAAGCGTGGCCGATTGCCACTCCCGCTAATTAAGACTGTTAAATGCAGTTGTCAAACAAGAGAGCTGCCTTTCCCTGGGGTCTAGTGGGTGGTTCCCCTCACCAAGATGCAATTGTGGAGGGGGGATCCCTTAATCTTACTGACCCGGGCCTCAGTGTCGGAATGACGCTGATCCTGGCTCAGTATTCTATTGATTTGGTCTGCAGCAGACCTCACTAATAGAGCACTGATCTCATTGATCAGTGCTGTATAATGTATACTACACTGATCTCTATGAGACTATGGGACTTATAATTAATGTATAAGCTAAAAAAAAGTTTTTTTTTTTAATTAAAAAAACCTCCCCCAATAAAAGTCTGAATCACCCCCCTTTTCCCATTTTATAAATAAAAATAAATAAACATATTTGGTATCACTGTGTGTGTAATCGCCTGAACTATTAAATGATCTCATTCCTGATCTCGCACGTTAAGTGCAAAATTGCGCATTTTTGGTTGCATCAAATCCAGAAAAATTGTAGTAAAAAGCAATCAAAAAGTTGCATATACGCAATTAAGGTAGCGTAAGAAAGTACAGATCACGGCACAAAAAATTACACCTCACACAACCCCATAGCCTAAAGGATGAAAGCGTTTTAAGCATGGCCATAGAGCAATTTTAAGGAACATTTATTTTCTTTAAAAGGTTTTATTTTTTTTAAAGCCATCAAATAATATAAAAGTTATGCAAGTTGCATATTGTTTTAATTGTACCGACTCGAGGAACATAGATAACATTTCAGTTTTACCATAGGACAAACGGCGTAAAAACGAAACCCTCAAAATAAAAAAAACCTGCGCATATAATTTTTTACTGGTTTCGCAGAGTATTTTATGCAAGAATTAAGTCTGCCATTGCTAATTAAAATTAGCGGCACAAAAAATAAGGGATGATGTGAGTCTGTAAGAAAAAAAATACAAGTGCTATGGCCTTTTAGAGGAGGAAAAAATGAAAACGCAAAATTGAAAATTGGCTCTATCATTAAGGGGTTAAATGACAGTTACGCTTTAACCCCTTAACGACATCGGGCGTAAACTTACGCCCTCGCGCCCTGGTACTTAGCGCATCAGGGAGTAAATTTACGCCCGATGTTTCCCCCGATCGCTGCGTGTTCGCACACAGCGATCGGGGAAGATGGCCTGCTATAAATCATAGTAGGCCATCATAGCTTCTCGGCACGGGGGGTGGTTAACACCCCCCGTGCTTACGATCGCCGCTATAGGCTGATCAATTCAGATCAGCCAATAGCGGCGATCGGAACCTTTCCGGGTCATCGGTGACCCGATGACCCGGAAAAAATGGCGGTAAAAAGTAATGGTGGTCACTGTGCCACTGGCCCGGCCGTTCACGGCGATCGGGCCGGTGGCACGGCGATCAGAGTCCAGCAAAATAATAAATACCTGCCCTGGACCCCTCAGCTAGGTAGCTGAGGGGTCCAAAGCAGGTATTTGTACATTACTCACCTGTCCCGGGGTCCTGATCGGCGTATTCCGGGTTCGTGGCGCCCTCCGTCTTTCCGGCGCGTCTTCGGGTCTTTCCGGCGGTCCCCATCGGCTTCTTTCGGCTATTTTCGACTCCAGCCTCGTGAGTTTCCGGATTTTGCGCTCTGCTGCCCTCTAGCGGCTGATATGTGTAATACACTTATCAGCAGCTACAGGGATGTTCAGAATGTAGAAAAAGGGTTTTTTTTTTCCAAAGTTTTTTTTTTCTATTTTCCGCACCCTATCGCCGCTGAGTGTTAATCAGCATCGCACGAAAGTGCGCTGCTAATCAGCAACTCCTCCTTTTTGGCGTAGGGTGTTTTTTTTCTATATTCTACTGCCACGGTCTACTGCCACGGTCTGCGGCATTTATCAGCAACGCCTTTGTTGGCGTAGGGTTTTTTTTTATACTTACTGTAAAAAAACACGTAAAAACTACTACATTACACCACACTACATTGAATAAAGTTTGACACTACACCACTACATACCCCATATACTAGTCCCCGTATAAAGATGACCCCCAGGGTGTTTTCGGCGTCAGAGGGATACGTTATTATTGCCTCCGACACCGAAACAGCCAGTGAGGATGAATGGGGGGGATCCTTCTTTCCTCCATTCATCCTCATCATCCTCATCATCCAGTGACGTGTCTGTGGGTAACGTAGCGTACGCTGCCCCCCAGACACGTCTTTTCCGCCAGTACCGTCCCAATAAGAGATGACGGTATGGCGTGAAATTCTCCAAACTCTGTGAGCGTACCTCTGGGTACTCTTACAGATTTAGGGTACGTGCACACTGCGGAATGGCGAAGGATAACCCTTTGTGCATTTCGCAGCTGGCACCCGCCGGCGGACTGATGCGGGCGCATGTCTCTATTAGTGTCATAGACTCCATTCTATGCACGGGCGGATTCCGTCGTCCATCCAAAGAATGAATACGTTGGACGGAGAGCGGAATCCGCCCGTGCATAGAATGGAGTCTATGACACGTGTGGAGACGTGTGCCTGCATCACTCCGCCGGCGGGTGCCAACTGCGGAATGCACGAAGGGTTATCTGTCGCGATTCCGCAGTGTGCACGTACCCTTAGAGTCTATGTAGGAAGGGACACCCGAATCCAGCCCCCAGATGCCCCCTCCCCCCCCATCCTCGGAACAAGTGGGAAGTCCGGGAACTGATCTTCCCACTGCTGGATAAAGGTTACCTCCTGTACGGGGATAACTTTTATACCAGCACCCCCTCTTCCGGTCCCTCGCTGCCCTGTAGCTTGCGGCACGATACGAAAATATCAGAAGCAGTAATAGCGCCCTAATATTTAGCAGCCATGGAGCGGACCCAGCGCTTCTGAATATGAAGGACCCCGTATCGCACCAGGACAACATTTTCCAGGTGATGTCCCCCACACTGGAGAAAGGGAGACCCCAGAAGAAGTGCAGAGTGTGGCATAACAGGGGGATCAGGAAGGACACCATTTTCCAGTGTGACACCTGTCCTGATCACCCCGGCCTCTGCATACTGGATCGCTTCAAGGCGCACCACACGTCATCGGAGTTCTACATTATCTAAATTCTGTCCCTTATTCCTATTTCAGGGGTCACGTTGATCCAGGGATTATTCTGATCGCCATTATGGAGTCGGGAAGGAATTTTTCCCCTGTGATGAGGCTACTGTCGTCTGCCTCACGAGGGGTTTTTGCCTTCCTCTGGATCAACACAGGTTGAATTTGATGGACACCTGTCATTTTCAGCCTTATAAACCAATAATTGGCCTAATACCCCCAAAAGGCCTCTGTGTTGCCAAGACAGTTGAAACCCCCCACAAGTGACCCCATTATGGAAACTACACCCCTCAAGGAATGTAACAAGGGGTGTAGTGAGCATATGGACCCCACTGGTGACGGGCACAAATGTGGAACAATGTGGCGTGAAAATGAAATATTACATTTTTTACACTATAATGTTGGTTTAGCCTTGAATTTATCATTTTCACAAGGGGTTAAAAGAGGAAAAAAAAAAAAATTGTGTAGAGCAATTTCCCCTGAGTCCGAAAATACCCCACATGTGGACATAAAGCGCCATGTGGGCGCAGGGCAAGCCTCCGAAGGGAAGGAGCGCCATTTGGATTTTGGAGGTTGGATTTGGCTAGAATGGATGATAAACGCCATGTCGCATTTACAGAGCCCTCGTGCTGCCAAAACACTGGAAACCCCCCACAAGCGACCCCATTCTGGAAACTGCACCCCTCAGGGAATCTAACAAGGGGTGCACCGAGGATATGGACCCCTTGATGACGGGCACATTTGTGCCATGAAAGTGAAAAAATGAAATTTTTTACTTTTACGTCACATTGTTCCACATTTGTGCCCGTCACCAGTGGGGTCCATATGCTCACTGCCCCCCTTGTTAGATTCCTTGAGGGGTGTAGTTTCCAGAATGGGGTCACTTGTGGGGGGTTTCCAGTGTCTTGGCAGCACGAGGGCTCTGTAAATGCGACATGGCCCTTGAAATCCATTCCAGTGAAATTCAGCTTCCAAAAGCCAATTGGCGCTCCTTCCCTTTGGAGGCTCATCCTGCGTCCGCTTGGCACTTTATGTCCACATGTGGGGTATTTCCGTACTCAGGAGAAACTGCGCTACACATTTTGTGTCTTTTTTTTCTTCTTATCCCTTTAAGAAAATGAAAAATTGAAGGCTAGAACAACATTTTAGTGTAAAAAATTAATTTTTCTTTTTTCACGCCATATTGTTCGGAAAATCTGTGAAGCACCTGTGGGGTCCAAATGCTCACCGCACCCCTTGTTACATTCCTTGAGGGGTGTAGTTTTCTAAATGATGTCCCTTTAGGGGTGTTTTTTAGGTTTTGGCACCCCAGAGCCTCTGCCAACCTGAAGTGGTACAGTCAGAAATGACCAAATATAACGGAGGCGTTGAAATTCACTAGGCTCTCCTTTGTATCTGAGGCTTGTGGTTGCGTCAAATAGCGCAATAGGGCCACATATGGGGTATTTTTATAAACTGCAGAAACGGGGGAATAATTATTGGGGTGCATTTCTCTGATAATAGGTTTATAATTATGAAAAATATTGGATTACAATAAAATCTCTGCACAGAAAATTAAAATTTTAAAATTTCTTACACACTTAGCTTTTATTTCTGTGACTCCCCTAAAGGGTTAAAACACTTTCAAGATATGTTTTTGCAGAGTGTGGGGGGTGCAGTTTCTGAAATGGGGTGCTTTGTGGGGCTTTCTAACATACAGGCCCCTTAAATACACTTAAACCTGAACAGGTCCCTAAAAATATCTGATTTTGAAATTTTACTGAAAATTTGGAAATTTGCTGCTAATGTTTTAAGCTTCCTATTGTCTAAAAAAATTGAAAGATCGTTTAATAAATGCCGCCAACATAAAGTAGACATGTTGCTAATGCTATTTAATATATAATTTATGTGGTATAACCACTTTCTGTATACGCAAAAAAGTTTCAAAGTTGGAAAAATGCAGTTTTTCACATTTTTTCACATTATTTGGGGTTTTTTCATAAAGATTCGTTATGAGTATCGACTCCAATTTACCAGAAATGTAAAGTACAATATGTAACGAGAAAACAATCTCAGAATCAGCCGGATAGGTTAAAGCATCCCGAAGTTATTAATAAATAAAGTGACACAGGTCATATTCATAAAATGTGTCTCTGTCATTAAGGCCATTTCAGGCTCTGTCCTTAAGGGGTTAAAGTGTCATTGTCATCATAAACATCTTTTGACATACCAGAGAGACATGTGGAAACTTTTGATTATTCTGGGTCTGAGTTTTCAGACCTGTACTGATTGTGAGAATGAGCCCGGAGAAGACCGCCGTCCCTGAAACCTCACATCCAGACCTGCCAAAGTTTTTTTTATGATGACAGTGACACTTTAAAGGGAACCAATCAGCAACGAACTGCAGCAAACAATGAACATTCTAAATAAAGCTCCTAACACAGTGACCAAGCATATTTCCTGAGTCCCAGCTAGCAAAACCCTGAAAACGTACTTGTATGGTAATCAATTCCAACTAGTCATCTGGGCGGTCCTACAGTCCAAAATAGTCACAGTCATGGTGCTGCATTCCGCTGCCTCACTGGGCATGATTTACAGCTATTTGTCACAGAGAGGCGGGCCTGAGCGCTTGTACTAATGCCGATATCTATATTCCTGCGGACATGCGTAGTACAGCGGTGTACTTTCCTTGCCAAACTGTGTATGTCATAGCCAAAATAGCCTTGAACGCATCCCCGTCTTTCAGCATTGCTGGAAGCATGACCCTGTTGCAGCCATGATCATTGAGACACAGTCTTTTCAGCAATAAAACTCTTTCTCAATGATGTTGGCTGCAGCAGGGTCTGGGAGATGCTTCCAGCAATGCTGAAAAACAGGGAGGCGAGAACCTGATGTCTGTCTGATTTGGATGACTTCTCATAAGAAGCAGAATAAACCCCGACAGGACTCCTAGCAGAGACAGTAAGAGTCCTGCTTACTCCTCCCACCACAGATGTTCCTGTATCAGTCTGTGAGCAGAGAAACCTGTCAATCACTGTGTAAGGCCATGTTCCCATGCTGTAAAACACCCGTCATTCCGTGATCCGGCACTATGTGTTTACACTCCGGCTGGGATTCCATAGAAGGCAGCACTACGTAAGCTACATAACGATCAAGGCCGTTGTTGCAAATATGAACATAGCCTAAGGGCGGAGCAAATAGGTCTCTGCTGGGTGTACTGTCAAAATTTACTATGCTTTTTTCCTCGGAAAAACAACTTGAGGAAACTTTATCAGAAGTTTTGTTTGCCAATTTTTATCAGCAGCCTCCAAATCTGTTTCTTAAAAACAAAGACACATACCGGGAAGCATTTGTTACACAGGAGGGAGGTGACTGTATGATTTTTAGGGGCATAGATTTTGATGAAATGAAGCTGCGCGCCTCTGAACGTGTTCACCTCATTTTACACTGTTTGTTTACACCAAGAACAGTTTGACATTCAAATGAGTCTGTAAGGAACAAGAGCCTCATGCTTTAGTTCCTGCTTAGTACAGATGACATTGATTTGTGAGCATAATGCTTGACTACGGGATGTGTGACAGATAAATTTTATCAAAATTAAGGCACAATTAAACATTTCATCTTCCTAATTACTGGCTGTAGATTCGGCCTGATGACCATGTGCTGTAAGAAATCAGCGACCATTACACATTTTAATGGAGCACAGCTGTCTTACAGCTTGGTAATATTTGCACAGTGCCACAGAACTGTAATTTATGATAAAAAGAAAAAATGTGTATTGGCTCTTTTTTGCCAAAACAGATTAAGGATTCATATACTTTAATGAGATTTGGAGCTTGCTTTAGATTATCGTTATAAATGATTTATGTGCATGTTGGTCGGCACTTGCACATTTGGTTGATTTGTGCCTTGTTCCACATGTGAGGCGGTTTTAACTAAGGTGTCAATATTCTCTCATGGTTTTATTCCATCAAACTGTTTATTTGTCAGACAGGAGACAGAACATGATTATAGGGCCAGCATGTTACTATGTCATACCCTAAGCCAATAATTATTAATGACAGCAAAAATAAGATAGTCTAAGTAACAATCTACTCCCAAAAAGTACTAGGCCTTCTTAGGTTAGCCGCTAGCAGTCATCCCTCCTCCTCTACTAGTATAATGTAGTCAATGTTAAATTGGTTATCTAGCATTAGAAAAATATGGCTACTTTCTGCAGAGACAGCACCACTCTTATCTCCAGTTTGATTGGGGTTTTGCAGCTCAGGTCCATTGAAGTGAATGGAGCTTAATTGCAAACCATTAAGCTGGAGGCAAAAGTCGTTTCATCTCTAGAAGTAAGTGGCCATGGTTTTCTACAGCTGCACAATTTCTTTAAATTCTGCTGAGGGTCATAATATTGCCACTGTATGTGTGTGGCAGATGGAGATGAATCTTCTAATATACAAGCAAGGAGGGATCTGTATACTACAGTATGTACTTTGGTGTGTGCTCGACTGGTTACTTGCCAGATGGTGCTGTGTGACACCCCTACTGGGGTGGTTGGTCGGAGTATAGCTCAGCCAGATGGTAGGTTGTTTTGACGCCAGTGCCGGTTGGGCACACAGGTATGGAGGCACACCTGCTTTTATTTTAGGATGGCTGGCTATACCCTTTCCCCTGTGGTCGGTGATCTCCCGGGCTGTGAGGGAGTCCCTTGGGTACTTATCACGATGGTCTTGAGTGGAATTGTGACCCGCACGAACTGTTGGTGCCGCCACCCACAGAAAGGGGAGATGACTCAAAGACGGTGTTACCACTGTGTTGGTGCTTAAACAATAACCACTGAGTCCCGTTATCATAAACTCTTCTTTACTGAAGGAACACTTAATACACCAGCTGAAAATACACTTCTGACTTGACTGGACAGAATCTGTGCTGAGAGCTTCCGAGGTACAGTAGACTAACAGTACTGACTTGGCTGCATGTTGAGAAGAGTAGAGAGTTCAGAACAGTGGAGAGGAGTAGGTCATGAGAGTCCAGAGTAGTGGAGAGGAGTAAGTGGAATACTTGAGAGTACTTGAGAAAAGAAGAATACTTGTGCCTGTGTTTCGACCTCTGTCGTGATACCACCTATTGCCCTGCTTGTCGGGTGACCCGTCCTAACAAGGTGACACAAGCCCCAGTTCTTGTTACCTGAGTTGAGCAAGGTGGCCAAAATAACCTGGTTACACCTGCGCTGCAAGATAGAGTATGTAGGCTTCTAGCGACTTTGCTCTATCCGGATCAGTTCTTCTAACTTTAGGATACTGTCCTGCACCTTTAGAGATGTTCATGGCGTGGGTTGGGATGATCCCTGACTTGTCCTTTCTTAAATGGTTTAGCACTGCATAGTTAGAAGAATTGCTTGAGAAAAAAAGAGTCTCTGAGTCTTTCATGTGCATCTGTCTACTACCACACTCCAGACCAGACTACACTGGACTGACTAAGTGTCAATGTGCACTTTCTCTCCCATGTGATAACTTCCTACATTGTATGTAATAACTCCTGTGAATGGTGGAGAAGAAAGTGTAGAAAAAGAAGCTGATAGAGATAGGTGGAGCTCTTATTGGTGCACAGATCACGAATAAACAGTAACTCCTTGTTTACTGCAGTACAAATACATATACTAGCGACATCTAGTGGCAAAACAGACATAACTTCATTACCACTTTACTTTGAGTACAGGCTTTTGCGAAGGGTGTACAGACTAGCAACACATATATATATAGAATTATATTGAATATATAGTGTGTATGTTAGATTTGTTTTATTGATATAGGTCTATAGGTGCATATAGGTGCATCACAGCCCATAATACCTAGTAGTGCCACCATTTTATTTCTGTGGCTAGCAATCATAAGCTTTTGGACTGTCAGCAACAGCAACATAGTCTACTGAACAGCTAGGTGCTGGAAAAAGAATGTGCATGGTGATGTCAATGCGTTGCTAAGAGAGAGAAAAGGGTCTATACACTTGGACCTTAGCTTTTCCCTCCGCAGTTGTTAGAGTAATTGTAATTGGAGTCAGCTTGGAATGGAGAGCCTGTGGTGGATGAGCTGTGATCTTTTGAACCCTGGAGAGGCTTGAATTCAATCTTGTGGGGGTCTGAGAGAGATCACTGTCCTACTGATCTGGTAGATAACTGCAGTGAGGTCTGGTTGCTATGCAGGCCTACAAAGTGGCCTGGTTAGTTAAGCATGAATCATGGTCTAGATTGTGAGGCCTAAAGTAGCACAGAGAATATAGGCCCAAGGCTTAAGGTGTTGGCTGGGGTCTGGTTGAGACAGTACTAAGAGTAGTCGAATGGGGGGAGTGGTTTGATGGTTTCCCTAAAAAGTTGAGTCCAAAGAATTAAGAATACTCTCATAACAGTGCTTAGGAGAGATACTGAGACAGGCCAGGAAGAGGCCTAGTGCTGCTGGTAGAAGCACATAGACTATTAGGCTTTACCTTGGTGTTGAGGGGTTGAGAATAAACTCCTTGAGTGCATGTTCTGAAAAAGAGGGCAACTGTTGTCAGAGACTCAGAATGATAGCAGCAAGTGTTAAACTGGTGTGGACTTTTGAGAAGTAGCAAATAACTGGAAGGGGCTTCAGTAAGAAGAATTGTTATAGGTGAATATTGTGACACTCCTGTTAACATTGTATCCCAGAAAGGTGCCACCTAGCGTGATTGTAAACAATAAGCTTTTTTGCCTCATCTGAGAACTGGAACTTTCAAGATTGCTGTATCAATGTATGTAAAGAAGTTGTAAGTGCATCTGATCTGGTTTATATTGATCTGTAATGGTCTTCTTCTTTTAAAGAAGATTTGTGCACAAAATCATACATTCTTGCTCAAATCACATAACGGTTGTCGTTGCAGACATTTTTGGCACTCTCCTATTCATTTGTTTGGAGCTAGCAGTAAACCATGTTCACACTGTGATGAATAGAACTTCTTTTTTAAGTAGCAGAAATCTGCCACTTGTGAATCCACCATCATAATGTATTTATTAGAATGGTAACATAGTCTTGGGTTCTATATTGTACGAAAAATAATAAATATTTTACCCAAATGCAACAATAAATGGAAGCCAGTTAATTTACATAGTTTAATCAAAGACAATGGGTGGAGATGATTAAATCTTATCAGTAATTATAGCACTTGTACATTAAAATTATATGGAAATCAGCACTTTCATCTGTTGGCTGAGTCCCAAGATTCTGGATACAAAATCCATCTTAGAACTACAAATGAATTTTAACCCCATCATGAAAACTGTAGCCCTGTGAGTTCTCCTAGGAAATCCGATGACTGCATTGACGTTTAGGCTCATGGAGTCCCTGTGGGCACGTCTGCAAAGCAATGTAATATGGAGCTATTCTGTTTATAAAAGAACAGCTCCCAGTATGACCTGAACAATGGAAAGTCTATGCTGGGAGCTGTTGTTTCAAAAAACAAGCATGGTAGCACACATCACCTCCCTGCAGTGCATCCAGTGCGTATCCAGTACAAAGGCAGAATACACATTTACGTTCAGTGATTCACAGCTGATGTCCTATGATTCATTTCTTTTTCTTCTTTTTCCCTCGGTACAGCTCAGATTGCCAAGACTACTACTTCTAGTTATTTGTCGTCTCTGCAGAGTTTGCTGCCCAGATGTTTTTGGCTCCTCACTTTAGCAGTAGATCCTCACCCTCCATACGAATTCAAGCTCCTCATAGGGTTACAGGTTGAACCCCTAAAATAATACTGCCACACAATGGATCCCTTAAAACAAAAATGCTACACGCTGTGCCTCTTAATATAATACCGCCACATAATGTGCTACCTTAAATAAGTTACTGAATCCTTGAAAACAAAACTACCACGCGCTGTCTGTCTTAAAATACTACTGCAACAAGATGTGTCCTCTGAATATATGTACGCCCCGCTTGCCCGATGCGCCGGCTGGCGGAGTTTTTGGGGGCGTGATAAGGCAGGGAAAAGGCTCGCAGGCGTAAATCATGATCAAAATCTACACCTGCTGGAAGCAGGTGTAGATTTCGTATGCTGGGTGCAGATTCGGGCGCCCGGCTGGCCAGATTCACTAAGAGGCGTGCGCCTCTTAGTGAATCCTGTTGGGAAAAAGGGGACGGGGCCTAAAAAGAGACCGGCATACTTGTACGCCGGTCTTCGTAAATCCCCCCTATGTCCCTATAAAATGCCACCATACATTGTGCCCCTAAATTAAATACCTCTATACAATGTGCATCTGACGGGAATTATACAATGCATTGTGGACCCTGAAATTAATAGATTACACATAGATACAACATATACCCTTATATCATAAGAATGTGCCTGTGATGTATAATAGAGGACATTGTGCCCCTTGTAATGATAAGCTTACAGTGTGCCCCCCCCACCCCGTAGTAAGCAGAATACCCTGACCCATATACCCTAAGGCCAGTTTCACACAAAAAGGAATCACAGCGGGTTCTTTCGGCCTTCTTCAAAGGCTCCCGACATCCTGACGTCCTGCTCAGGCAATCAGTTCACTGTCCCGCCATAGCCACTGATTGGTTGAGCGGGACTTCAGGGAAATCTAGAAGCACGCACCAGACCGCCGCCGGTTAAGAAGGATGGTGTTTACATACTTGCAGCGGAATAAAAATTCCGCTACGAGTATTTAAACCTATTGAAACTGACAGTGTCAGGATTTGCAGCAGATTTCACTGAAAACTTGTAGTGTAAGATCTGCTACAATCTGCTGTGTAAAACTGGCCTTAGAGGGAAGTTTTAAACTGTTCAGATACCTCCCCTGCCCACACTGACACTGGAATTCCCCTCCTCCAAGCTGGCAGTCAGAAAGTCCTGTCTCCTAGTGAGCAAAAACATTAAAGGAGCCTGATGATTCTGCTACAGACAGTGACCTTCTGATCATTGTCAACACAATGGGAAAAAAGGACCACGAAACAGGATGAGATGTGGTGCCCAAGGGGGCAACTGATGGTATGTTGAAGGCTAGCTGGGTGTTATAGCTCCTCTGTGATATCACTGATATGGTAGTGTTACTAACTAGAGATGATCGAATAGTGAAATATTCCAAAATTCGATTCGAATAGCGCCTGATATCGAATATCGAATCCAATGATAGTCTATGGGAGAAAAATACTCAGGACTTGGAAATCAATATTCGACCACTTGGAGGTCACCAAGTCCACAATGAAACCTCAGCAAATGATGCCAAAACCTCTGGAATGCATCTGGGACAGCAGGGGAAGCATGTCTGGGTACATCTGTGGCGTACCACCATGGGTGTTGCTATTGGTTACACCCTTCGTAAAAACCTGTACTTATTGTAAGTGGTGATGAAGGTAGTGATAAGTTTTGCCACTAGATGTCACTGTTATAGATGTATGTATTCAGATGCTGCATGGCTGAAGTTTGTAAAGGGTTATTGTTTGTTTGTGTGTCACATGGATCTGTGAACTTATGGGAATCTTTTCTTCTTCTCTCCTATGATCTCTCTCTTTACTTCTTCTATTGCACTCTTCACCAACTCACAGCGCACCACTCCTGAGAAAGGAAGTCACATGGGTGGAGGAAGTGTGTTGGACATTGTAGAGAAAGGACGCAAGCCCTACACAGTGGTCCTCTCTGGGCCATGGCCCTCTGCCAGGTCCCCCTACTCTCAAGAGATTCAGTCTTAGTCAGGTCCCCGTATGGGCAGGAAGCAAGACAAGACACAGATAAGAGTTTACTCTACACAACAATATGCAGTGTTAAACCCATGCCATGGACTAGGAGAGTCACAGTGCAGGACAGTATCCACAGCCAGCAGTAAGCTAGGAACTGATCCGGATAGGATAAAGTTGCTAAGATCCTAGAAACTCTATCTCACAGAGCGGTTGTAGGCAGGGAACCCCTTAGCTTTCCATTCATTCCAGGTAACAAGGTCTGGGGCCTTGTGTCACCCTCATAGGACGGGTCACTTGACACTTGTGGGCATTAGCTGGTTTGAAGACCCAAAGGTCAATACACGGGCACAATTATTGTCTTCTTCTCCTTAGTATTCTTCTACCTCATCCTCCAACATCCCAGCAGAGCACAGTACTACTTGGGCTGGGACTCTCACAACATCCTCCTCTCTGCTACTCTGATTCTTTGTACCTCTCAACACGCTACTCAGTCAGCACAACTGTACTCCTCGCTGCATTCCTATCACAGATCTGATCGCTGTATTATCAAGTGTTTTATCAAGTGCTTTATCAAGGGAACTATCAAGTGTATAATACCCTGTCAAGGGAAATATGTATAACATGCTGCACACAAGTACCTTCCAAGTAAACAAAAGCTTATTTATGATAAAGAGATTTTGTGATTCTTCACCTCACGCTGACACAGTGTACACTACATCCTTGGGACATTTCCCCTTTCTGTGGAAGGCAGTTTCGATAGTCCAGTAGAGTCACTACACCACTCCGGACCACCGTGATATCATCCCAAGGGACCCTGTAGCAGCCCGGCAGGACACTTTCCACAGGGGAACAAGGTACAACCGGCCTTTTAAAATAAAAGCAGGTGTGCCACCACATCTCTGTGCCCCATTGCCACTGGTGTCACAACAAAACATCACTGGGCCGGTTGTATCTCAGCCTACCACTATAGAGCTGGCATCACACTTCACCATCTAGCAAGTGACCGGCCTAAAGTATCCTCCGACATAACACCCCAGGGGCATACCACACATCTAACGCACCCAAGTCCAGTTAAAGATTTTTTATTTTTAAGTCCTGCCTATTCCTAGTGCCTGTCCCTCTTCCCCCGGTTGTTGCTTGGCTTAATAAAGCGCCAAGCTATTCGAACAAATATTATTCGCTCATCATTATTACTAACCAAATATTGCTTGTGTAACCCACACTCTTTGCTAGGGTAATTGTTTCAGTGCTGCAAAGTGCAGGGATGGGATCTCTGCACACTAGGATACTGTGAAGCAACTCTTTACTCACAATCTCTGTTTAACATTCCAGGCAGAAACACCTGATATGACACAGGCAGTAAAGTACTATATTTAAAGTAGACCGTAAAGATATAGTCTCAGGTCCCTTTAGCATTCACTCTATGAGCAGTTTTACTGGAATGCAGTCTCTAGCTGCTCTGGAGCATGTAAGTGTTGCTGGAAGTAGTATACGAAGACTGGTGCTGCCAGTGGAGATGTTGTTGTGCAGTCTAGTTAGCTGATACTGACTTACTCACAAGTATCTTGCAGTATGGTCCTATATGACTGCCATTTGCAGAAAAGATGGTTTTGACATATAGGCATTAGGTACAAACTCACCAACAAAGAGTTAAGTGTAGCAAGAGAGTTCTGTAAAAACTGAATCCACTGCTGAATTTTTCCTGTCTGGATTAGGAACAGGTGCTAAAGCATGTGCAGTGCCCTGTAACTCTGTTTGGTCTGCTGCTAAATATATGCTGAAGGGACCTGAAGGGTTAGCTAGACTGTCTGTATTCCCATGTGTACTAGTCTGCCACCTGCTTGTTGGAGCCCATCTGTCTGGGTAACCACTCTTCTCTCAGCCTATCACAGCTAACTCTAGGTCTCCTCATTTCTCTGAGCCAATGGGCTTACAAGTTATCTCTCTTCACCAATGAGATCTTGCTTCCTGTAATATAAAAGAGCCAAACAGACTTCCATTAGGGGCCTGGCCGCTGACTTCCCGAGTACTAAGTTGATGAAGTATGCAATGCTATACTACCAAGGGTGCAACTACCGCTGAGCATCCAGCCTGTCCATGCTGCGAGGGTCATCGTATTAAGTCCTATGAACTGCAGAGGCACTACTCAAGTCCAGTCACCAAAAAGGCCACCCTGCTTCCCCAACACCATGGATTGCTCCTACAGCCTTCCAAGTTGGTGCCAAGCACTCCTGCATGCTCCCCACAAGTATCATGGGACAGCGAGGTTGGATTCTCTGTAGGTGCTGGTTTTCTTTCTCATCCAGTCTGCAACCCAAGTTCCCAGCCCTCGCCAGCAGAATCCAATATTTCCTGAGCAGTGCCCTCATCTTCTCTGTGTTACTAAAGTTCTTCTTATTTAGAATATGTGTAGCCATTTATGAATGTGTAGCCATTTTATAGAGGAATGTTCCAAGCCCCCTGCAACAGATGACATCACCCAATGAACAAAGTCTCTTAAAGTGAACCCCATCCATTACTAACAATAGTCTAAAAACAATAGATATCCATTACACTGTATACACCACATTTCATATATACATGTCAGGGGGAATACTCTGACCAAGGACAGACTGACTACAAAGTTCCAGCCCCCTTGGGAGAAAGGGTTGAACATAGCTTTTGAGGGATTGATTTTCACATGCAAAGTGGTAGACCTGGGAAAATCCCCGCTCCTTCACAGTAAGTAGTGGGGCAAGATGCATCACTACTTCCTGCTAGTGTGGTGTCCCAACACTGGGGCTGTCTAGAGCACCTAAGTAAGTCACTCTTTCAGGTTCACAAATGGGAGATGTAGTATTGTGTTTTCCCCATTGGGTGTCACCACTGTTTAGTTACACCAGTTGCACAGCTGAAGTCACAAGGGTTAATTGTTTCATGTCACGTGTTGTATTGCTGACCAGTCATGGGTTGCTTATTTCTCTATTATCATATCCTGTCTCTTCTTTCTCACACACTTAGCCCCACCACTCAAAGGAGGGTTTAATATTAGCCCCAGCAGGAGGAGTTAGTCTTGGTGGAGGAAGTGAGGTGAGTTCGTAGTTGGAGGTCCAAGCAGACAGACATGTGAGAAGCCACCTAGGATAACCCTTGCCTATGCCAGGAACCTCTCTAAACAGTGCAGGGCAGCCTCCTGAAATGAGAGGAACTGACCCCAGTAGGAAAAAGCTACCGGGGAAAAGGTCTACGTATCCTACTGCACAGCGCAGGTCAACTGGGAAGTCTTGGAAGCCTGCTACACCCAAATGACTGATGACTGGGACTCATATTACCCACCTAGGATGGGTTTCTCGCAATTAGGAGGCATAAGGCGGTTCAGAGCTACTACTGGCATCCGTGAGGATGAGTATCTTCTTGTGTCTACCTCTACACTTGTTCTGGCCAAACACATTTACTACATTGGGCAGGGCTCTTATGGCAAATCCTCTCCTTCTCTGTCTACAAAGCACCCTTTACGTCTACAAGCACTGGTTATATTTGTGTCAGCACTAAAGTCAGGTGTCAAGATTTGCACTATTGTATCACATGTACTGTTGAAACTGAATCTTCCTTCAGTAAAGTGTTCTATTTTTGACTAAACGCACAGGACTCTGGCCTAATCTGTTAGACCCACACACATACACAACCTTATACTTGGTTTATTTCCCCGTTCTCTGAGTGGAAGTACCAACGTTCTGGGAGGGTCTGCTATCACTCCGGGTTACCGTGACAAGTGCTCAAGTGAAACACTCCCGGAGGTTACTGACCATTGGGGATAGTAAACCGGCCAAGGCAGGTTGTCGCATCACAACACTGCGGCAGATAGCCTCATAGCCCCACTCTGCACCTGACCCATGGAATGTAAAAAACAATTAAACACATTTACATTGTTCCCTTGGGGAACATACAGCTCGGTTCTCAAAGTGCTCCGTTCTGGACCAGCCTTCCTGAACCAATTGTGTTAGAAAACAGAGGTATTAATACCAGAGTGATACAACTTTATTCACATCTATCTATCTATCTATCTATCTATCTATCTATCTATCTATCTATCTATCTATCTATTATAATTATCTATCTATCCATTCTAATTATCTATCTATACATTCATCCATCTTTCTCTGTATCTCATTGCACAGATTGTGTTCTCTTTGTAAAATACTGCTATAATGGACTATTATTACCAAAATGAATTATCATCCCTTAATGACAGTAGACTTTTTATTTGCTTGTAATATTAATAAAAATATATTGCCTTTGTACATATCTCAGATGTTGGCATGTTGTAGAACCTGCAGAATATTTGTGGAGAATTCTTTACCAGATAATCTGTCAGATGGCCAAAATGAATAGGAAGGTTTTTTCTTTTACCAAAAAAGTTCACACTTCAACGGAAATTTCAGATCCAGCCTTCTGGCCCAATTCATATCCATCTGGATCTCTGTGCCAATGTGTGCCAAGAAATGAAAGATCAGAACAAGTCTGTATTGTGACAAGGACAATGCTACAATTTAGGTCTGAATTCAGGAACTAAAATTATTATAAATGAGGTATACTATGAAGATGACCAAATGTTCTATTTTATGTAAAGATGTGAATAATATATAAGCTGTAATCAAAAAATATCACACAAAGGAATTTCAGGCTCCTGTATTTTGCCTTATGGTGTACTTAAAATAAAGTAAAAATATATATATTTTTTAGTTTCCATTGCAGACAAGCGGGCCTCCAAACAATTTGTGGAGATCTTCAACCCTGTAGAAATACATATATTTAGAAATACCACAAAACTACTTTTTATGCCACGTATTATAACTTCATAATGTTGGAAGCATACTGTGGCTCGATTCACATATCTTCAGTCATCTGACATAGTTGTCCCCCAGTGTGGCTGTACTAGATTTGAAAACAACTATTATCATCATAGAACCATCCATATACAAATTTTGCCCTTTGGGACATCATATGGACCACTGTATACAATGTATTCAACTTGTTGCATCTAACGTTCTAATTTTTTATAATATATAAAGTTGTCTTAAAGGGGTATTCCTATTACCCAAAAATTACTGAAAAAGAAAGCAATTTTGCAAATGCTTTGCCTTAGCAAAATTGCTTTCTTTTGTGGTTTGGCGCCTTTCTCTTGCTGTACTGTTGACAGTGGTTGCCTACTGTAGGTCTCTAGAGCTCTCAGCTCTGACACCGGTAGACGGGCTGTGATGTATTCAGGGGATCATCGGGAATGGTGAGTATGTACTTTTACTCCCTCTTCCCCGCTGAGCTTCCACCGAACTTGGATTGCCCCTGGATTTGGAGACATGGCGATGCCAAGCTGATTCAGCTTAGCACCAACGCATCCTGTCCATGCTCTTGCCTTTGAAACTGGAAAGGTAGAGGCCATTAGGTGGTGAAGACCTTTGGCTTTGGTTGTCTAGACATGATAAGAATTGTAATTTTCCAACAGCTGGAGGGCCGCAGGTTCCCCAGCCCTGTATTACACAGTCATTGTTCCTTAGAAATCCACTAAACTTCTACAGAGCCATTTAGTATTAAGTTTTTATTGTCACCATTTTCTATAAAACACAATTTACATAGCAGTCTAAAAACTAAAAATGTTGGAGTGACTGGAGTGACTATAACACCCACCCCTGGTGGCATATTGCTATATGCCATAATTTGTGACACATTAGGCTTAGTGTATAGCAAAACCTGTTGTAAACTGGTTAAAAGTTTGAGTTATCCAGGCTTATAAAAACAAGGCCACAGTGACAGCACCACTCTTGTCTCCATTATGGGTGAGCTCAATTAAAACCACACCTAGGGTGGGTTCACACATACTGTATTCGCAGTGGATTTAACGCTGCAAGTTCTCCGCGAAATCCGCTGCAGATACCTTAACAATCACTTAAATGAAATTACATTTTCGCAGCGGGATGACAATCTCACTGCGAGTATGGAAAAGTCAGTTCCCTTAACCCCCCATGGCCCGGGTACATACATTACCGGTTCCCCTCTCCAGCTTGCTTCAGGGGACTCCCGTTGTCTCCCATCATCCAGCCAATCAGTGTGCTGCCCCGCTGCAGTGTTTCTGAAAAAAAGAGGCCATGTTTTTCTAACTTTAGTTAACCTCTTAGGGTCCAATGTGTCCAGTATATGCGTGTGCACCAAAATCAATTTCCTTCCCGTAGTGGCTTCTCATTGAAAAGATTTTTATACAGTCATCATAAGCATATAAAACAAATGACTAATGTAAGATTGTGTGTTTATTACATATTTTATTAAAGCCAGATGGCTGCGTTTGATGAGTCTGTTACATTTTTACATTTATGTGTAGCATATTTTCAAGATACAGTATTTTCAGACATTGTGTTCTGCTCGTAGACAATAAAATTATAGCAGTTTTGTCATCTTTCAGATTGTTAAGACATCTAAAAATAGTGAACAGTGGGATGTACACATTCCGTTGTGTGAATACTTACCGATAAAAAAAAAAAGAAAAGAAAAGAAAAAGAAAGACATTCACATTTTAATCATATGTTAATGTTTGGGGATTCTAAATTATCGTCGAGCTTTATATGCTAATTTTGTAAATGAGAGGAGGTAACGTATTAATTGTATAAGTCAGACATCATATGGTTTGAATTGGAGACAATATGTTGACATTTGTAAAAAAAAAAAAGTGATTTATTTTTTTTTACTTTTTTAGAACAATGAGTTGTTAATGTGAAAACAGAATAATGTTTGATTCCTAGAGACTATAAGCCTAAAATATTAATTCTTTATTAATGTGGAGTCCAGTCCTGAGTTACAAGCCGTATGTGATGAAGTTGTTATTATACGGACATTATTCAAATTGTTGCTTAGCATTGAGCAAGCCTCTTTATTATATTTTTTCCACCATAAGACGTAATGGCTTTTTGACACACCATAAGCACAGTTGTGACCACAGGCTCACTTGTGTCATTTTGTGTGCAGTAATGAAGCCTGACGAGTGGTCTCCTGCTTGCAGATAGCCGGCTGTTGTCCTAAAAATGTAAACCACTGCCTCGGGCCATGGAATCAGGAACAGGCTAAGGACAGTGGCACTGTCAGGGCTCCCCACTGTTTATACTCCCTTTAGCACACTGTAGTTGGATCCAAAAGAATAGTATTTACCCTTGTACATAAGGACAAAACCAGGAAAAAAAAACAATTGCACAAAAACAAGGTTTGAAAGAAAACAGATTTTAGTAAGTCGTTGAAGTGACATTTCACATAGACACACACACGAATAAAAAAAGAAGGAGTCAGCGGGAAACTTAGATATCCACTGTTTCCTTTTTTCTAAGACTACAAATGTTTGGAACATAAAACCTGCTACTTTTGGCAATGCTTTTTTTATTTAAACGGAAAGTACATAGCTGGAACAATGTGATCTCTCTTACTAATGGCTAATTGGTATTCTATAGACAGCTCCCGGGCTTACATCCTTTGCAGAGCAGTCAGAGACGTAACATGTAGACGTGCCAGCCACACATTCCTAGGTCAGAGAAGAATGGCACTTTGTCTTTGGTAGTTAAATACTGTGGGAAGCCGCCTAGTGAATGGGCAGAACGTTTTAGAGGCTCGTGATGACTCCAAATCACTCTTAAAATAAATTGTTACTAAAAATATAGCAAAGAACGCCGGGCCTGCAGGTTAATGAGTGTTAGTATTTCTAACAGAGGTAAAGAGAGCAAATAGTATTGAGAAATGGCTTTCGGATCTGAATTAATGAGCTAGACTCTGGAAAGTTAGGATTGTTTAGATATATTTTATACAGAGATGATAAAGTTATAGTTTATTTCATTCTCTTTTGTTAAAAGATATTTTTGTTGTCACACATTAGACTAAGAAATGGGCATCTGACCACTTTTTTTTTTTTGGGGGGGGAGATAAATGTTTGACCCCTACACAATCTGAGAACAGAGAAGAGGTGGCAGCTGACTAAGTATATTATAGAAACATAGAAGATTGTCAGCAGAAAAAAAACACTTGGCCCATCCAGTCTGCCTTTTTAGTATTTCTTATTATGTTATTTTTCTTGCATTCAGTTTATTATTAAAAACCCTTCCCCCCCTGAACCTTATTAAGTCCTTTAACATATTTAAAAGTTTCGATCATGTTCTCCCTTTTCTTAATTTCCTCCATTTTTGTAGCCCATCTTTGGACCCATTCTATTTTATCAATATCGTTTTGTAGGTGAGGTCTCTAGAACTAGAAACAGTATTCCAGATATGATGTCACCAGAGCTCTATACAGCAGGATCACAATCTCCCTCTTCCTACTGGTTATACCTCTAGCTATACAGCCCAGCATACAAATTGCTTTCCCTACCGCCTGGTTGCACTGGTGACTCATTTTAAGTCACTACCCCTAAATCCTTCTCTTCTGAAGTCTTTGCTTACACATAACTATGGAACTCAGACAGAGGTTTCCTCCCCCCAAGCGCATTATTTTACATTTGAAAACGTTAAAGTGCAGCTTATTTAGTCAACTTAGGTTGAAGTTACTTGCCACACAGCTTATCCCTGGTTCACATGAGTCCCTACACTAACTCCACACTGTGTCGGCCAGCGACCACCAACCCCGCAAAGCGTGCACAAGCAGGGAAGAGGGGGGGCATAGCATGGCCCTGCAACCCCAACGTCACAGGACCAAACCCAAGGGGCCCCTCCAAAACCCAGCAGGAACCTGTCAACTTAGGTTGAAGTTACTTGCCACTCAGCTTATCCCAATTGTCAATTCAAAATGCCATTTAGTGCAGCAAAACAAATTTTAAATGGGATAACACTGAGAAATATAGCATCCTTTACAAAAGTCATAACATTATTACAAACAATAGAATACATCTTTTATTGCACTATGACTTAAAGGAGTGACAATGGCATTTGTGTGGGGGTATCTATCTCTCCATTGCGACATAGAGAGAAAGGAGCTGTTGCACATCAGACCTATGGCTGACACTAAACCAGTGGAGAAAGCTGCCACCAAGTAACACAAGTGGCATTAGCGTCAGCCATAGGTGTGATGTGCAACAGCTCCTTTCTCTCCATGTTGCATTTTACTTTTCTCCTTTTTCTGAGCAGTTGGCTCCCCTCTTTGTAAGACCCACATTACTCCAATTAGCAGGAAGCTCCTGTGCACACATTGCAAGTACCTCCTATCTTTCCCATTCTACCTGCAGGAGCAATAGTGAGTAGCAAGACCATATTCACACTTGTGTTACTTGGTGGCAGCTTTTTCCGCCAGCGGTGCCTGCTGGGTTTTGGGGAGGCCCCTTGGGTTTGGTCCTGTGACATTGGGGTTCCAGGGCCATTCTATGCCCCCCCCTTCCCTGCTTGTGCACGCTTTGTGGGGTTGGCGGTTGCTGACCGACACAATGTGGAGTTAGTGTAGGGACTCATGTGAACCAGGAGACCTGCACGTGGTACATGGGGCAATATGGTTTGATAAAATTATATACCAACTTCCTGGCGTTGGTTTTTAAATGTAGCAGAGAGGCATTAGTGTCAGCCATAGGTGTGATGTGCAACAGCTCCTTTCTCTCCATGTCGTGTTATATCTTTCCATTACTTGCACATTGGAAAGATATTTAATTTCACATGAATCAATTAGACCTTAAAGGGGAAATCCCCTTTATACCGGCTATTGGTTCTCCTAAAAATAAACAAGAATTTCCCAGACTGTAGAATAAATCAGATTTTTATTTTTTATTTTTATATATATATTTTTTTTACTTCTTTGTTGCCTACAGTTCTATGGGGGCTTTTTAAACACATGGCAGATTTTAAAGAAACTGCTAATTGCTGTCAATTTGCCAAGCTGCTGTTTATTTTGAGGATATATTTATGGAAACGTCGCCTTGGACATTGTCATACTTAGAAATGCAATTATAGAAACCCCCATAGAAATTTGCATTCTTTATTCTTGATTTGACTACCCAAGGTGAAATCTTCAATGATTCACATCCACATTTTTCTTTTTATTCTCACTGTCAGCTAATCTTATGCAGTAACCTGTTCAATCACTTGTAGAGAACATTCTCAAGTTAAAGGGGTATTAGGATTTCTTCAAATAAATATTGTCAACTAGAAAATGTACCCAGCGCTGCCCGGGTATAAAGTGTCAGTGTGTTAATTAGATTTGTTCTAAGGTGCCCAGGAGGCCAAGCTAAAGGTATTGTTTCATCTGAGTTAATCAGTGGAATTAGTGTATACCTGTAGTGCATAGTTGGAGGGGTTCTGTATACCCACAATGTATAGTTTTTAGGGGTCTCGCATATCTGTAGTGCATAGTTGGGGTGCTGTATACCTATAGTGTATAGTTGGGGGGGGGGTCCTGTATACCTGTAGTGTGTATTTGGGGGGGGCTGTATACCTGTAGTGTATAGTTGAGGGAGGTCCTGTATACCTGCAGTGTACAGTTGGTGAAGTTCCTGTATACCTGTACTGTATAGTTCGGGGGTCCTGTATACCTGTAGTATATAGTTGGTGCTGTATACCTGTAATGTATAGTTGGAGGAGGTCTTGTATACCTGTAGTTTATAGTTTGAGGGTCCTGGATACCTGTAGTGTATAATTGGTGGAGGTCTTGTATACCTGTAGTATATAGGTCGGGGGTCCTGTATACCTGTAGTAAATAGTTTGAGGGTCCTGTATAACTATAGTATAGAGTTGGTGGAGGTCCTGTATACCTGTAGTGTATAGTTTGGGGTCCTATATACCTGTAGTATACAGCTGGTGGAGTTCCTGTATACCTGTAGTATATTTTGGGTCCTGTATACTTGTAGTATAGAGTTGGTGAAGGTGCTGTATACCTGTATTATAGAGTTGGTGTAGGTCCTGTATACCTGTAGTGTATAGTTTGGGGTCCTATATACCTGTAGTATATAGTTGGTGGAGTTCCTGTATGCCTGTAGTGTATAGTTTTGGGGTCCTGTATACCTGTAGTGTATAGTTTGGGGTCCTGTATACCTGAAGTATATAGTTGGTGGAGGTCCTGTCTACCTGTAGTATATAGTTTGGGGGTCCTGTTTACCTGTAGTGTAAAGTTTGGGGTCCTGTATACCTGTCGTATATAGTTTTGTGGAGGTCCCGTGCACCTGTAGTGTATAGTTTTGGGGTCCTGTATACCTGTAGTGTCCTGTATACCTGCAGGGTTGTATTTACCCGTATGGCAGTGTTATTCAGTCACAGTGTGTCGGTATTGGTCATGTCTGGTAAGACGGTATTATCCAGTCACAGTATGGCGGTATTGGTCAGGTCTGGTGTGGCTGTGTTATCCAGTCACGGTATGGTGGTATTGGTCAGGTCTGGTATAGCGGTGTTATCCAGTCACAGTATGGCAGTATTGGTCAGGTCTGATATGATGGTGTCATCCAGTCACAGTATGGCTGTATTGGTCAGGTCTGGTGTGGCAGTGTTACCCAGTCACAGTTTGCCGGTATTGGTCAGGTCTGGTATGGCAGTGTTATCCAGTCACAGTATGGCGGTATTAGTCAGGTCTGTTATGACAGTGTTATCCAGCACAGTATGGCGGTATTGGTCAGGTCTGGTATGGCAGTGTTATCCAGTCACAGCATGGCGGTATTGGTCAGGTCTGGTATGACAGTGTTATCCAGCACAGTATAGCGGTATTGGTCAGGTCTGGTGTGGCGGTGTTATCCATTCACAGTATGGCGGTATTGGTCAGGTCTTATATGACAGTGTTATCCAGTCACAGTATGGCGGTATTGGTCAGGTCTGGTATGACAGTGTTATCCAGTCACAGTATGGCGGTATTGGTCAGGTCTGGTATGACAGTGTTATCCAGTCACAGTATGGCGGTATTGGTCAGGTCTGGTGTGGCAGTGTTATCCAGTCACAGTATGGCGGTATTGGTCAGGTCTGGTGTGGCAGTGTTATCCAGTCACAGTATGGCGGTATTGGTCAGGTCTGGTGTGGCGGTGTTACCCAGTCACAGTATGGTGGTATTGGTCAGGTCTGGTGTGGCGGTGTTATCCAGTCACAGTATGGCGGTATTGGTCAGGTCTGGTGTGGCAGTGTTACCCAGTCACAGTTTGGTATACCTGTTGTGCCCTGTATATACATGTACAGTATAGATGGAGTAGGGGGCCCTGTATATACATGTACTGTATAGATGGAGTAGGGGGTCCTGTATATACATGTACTGTATAGATGGAGTAGGGGTCCTGTATACATGTACTGTATAGATGGAGTAGGGGGTCCTGTATACATGTCCTGTATAGATGGAGTAGGGGGTCCTGTATACATGTACTGTATAGATGGAGTAGGAGGCCCTGTATACATGTACTGTATAGATGGAGTAGGGGGTCCTGTATACATGTACTGTATAGATGGAGTAGGGGGTCCTGTATACATGTACTGTATAGATGGAGTAGGGGGTCCTGTATACATGTACTGTATAGATGGAGTAGGGGGTATACCAATTATTACTGTGCATGTTGTGAGGCAGCTTCCCTAGCAACCATTGCTCCCTGTGAAAATGAAAGCAGTAATCCTATTGGTTGCTAAGGCTCCAACTGCCTTGTCTGCTGCAGCTAATTATATCACCTGTGTTTGCAGTGAGGAGATTTTCCCATTCATCTCTATGGGGCGCCGCTCTTCCCCTTCTCCCTCCCCTCCTGTACATCTGGCGGGGACGGGACCTTCGTAATAACCTTCCCGGGCACCAAATGTATCTGTGGGCCAAATTTGGGGTCAAACGGTTCAGGCGTTTGGAAGTCTATAGAGGACAGACAGACAGACAGACTTTGATTTTTATGATATAGATGGTATAATAAAAGTGCATTCACAGAGACATACATGATTTTAAGCAGAAAAAGACCACCTGGTCCATCTAGTCCGCCCTTATATTATTTCCTTTATTAACATCTTAGGATACATACATGTTAATCCCAGACAGGGTTATATCCAGTTACTGAATATTTACCAGTCTCAAAACCAAAAGTATGAAGGATGAGGAACTCACCAGTCCGTAAATATTTCTTGGTTTTATTGCATATTTCGACAGGTGGTTAGGACGCGGTCAGAAAATGGTGAACGGGCGACAGCCTGTTTCGCGTGATGACATTCACGCTTCCTCTCGGCCGAGTTACTCGATATGGATGATTGAGCACCACAAAATCCATGGGTCGTACTAGGAGTGCAATAAACCAATGTACGTGTCAGCATAAGTAGTGCAGAGGTACCTGTGTGAGAGAATACTGAATATTTACCTACCACATCTGCTGGAAAAATTTTTAAATATCTACTACTGTCCGTAAAATAATATTTTCTCATGTTGCTCCTTTCTCCTAATAACCTCTGACTGTGCCCCTTGTGCTTGTATTCAGCTTGTATTAAAAAAAAACGTCCTTCCTTAGGCTATGTTCACACTACGTAAAAGTACGGCCGTTGTTGCCATCGGCAACAACGGCCGTACTTTTTGCGGAGCGCAACATAACCTTATCTGATATGGGATCCTGGCCGGAGCGTATACACATCGTATACGCTCCGGCCGGGATCCTATACGGGGCCGCAAATAACTGACATGTCAGTTCTCTGCGGCTGGAATTCAGTGAATTCTGGCCGCAGAAAGCACTGTCAATTCACACAGTGAAGCGAGCGGTTCCGGCCTCTTGCTTCACTGTGTGCTATGGGAAGCTCTGATGCGGGCGCGCGCTGCAGAAAGCCCTGTCAGTTCACACAGTGAACATAGCCCTAACCTTATTTAGGCCTTTACCATATATAAAGGTTCCTTTCATGCCCTCCCTTCTTTCCTCCAGAATATATAGAGTTACATCCTTAAAGGGATTATCCAGCATTAGAAAAATATAGCCACTTTCTTCCAGAAACAACATGACTCTTGTCTCCAACTCAGGTGTGGTTTAAAATTAAAGTGTCACTGTCGTAAAATTTTTATTGCAGAAATCAATAGTACAGGCAATTTTAAGAAACTTTGTAATTGGTTTTATTAGCCGAAAAATGAATTTTTATCATGAAAGAGCAGGTTGAAGCTCTCCCCCTGTCTTCCTGTCTTTATAATTTTCCTATGGAGAGAGAAAGTAAAGGCAGTAAAACAGGACAACAAAGAGTTAATTTACATTCACATCACGGGCTCTCTCCTCTGACAGTCACCACTGACCTCTCTGACCTCTGAATAGGGGTCTGAATAGCTCCCCCACTGTGTAATCCTTTGTTCTCGGCTCTCAGCTGCCCGCTAATCTCGCTCCTTCCCCCTCCCCCCTTCATAGAACAGACAGATCCGACTGAGGAAAAAACAGTCGAGATTCTGAGGAGTGGATGACAGAAAGGAGAGGAGGGGGGGGACCTGGGAAAAGGCTTTTTACTTGCAGATAATGGCATATTTGTCTAATAAACCCAATTACAAAGTTTCTTAAAATCGCCTGGACTATTGATTTCTGCAGAAAAAATTTTAACGACAGTAACTCTTTAAGGTTGGTTCACTTCAATGTAACTGAGTGGCAAATCCTGCACCCAGACTGGAGAAAGGAGTAATGCTGTCTCTGGAATAATGTGGCCATGTTTTTTTTTTATGGTTTGACAACCCCTTTAAGTCTTTCCTGTTCCAGACTGTTTTTATGCTCCAGACCATCCCTCCATCTCGTTATGTGGTACTGTTAAATTGAAAGCAAGAGGGAAGCTCTCAGGTAATCCACCAATCGGGGTGCATTGGTTTCCGGTCATGTGAACAGGTATTTCCCAGACATGCGCAGATGACTAGATACACTCCGGCAATGCCATCTTAGCGGCCAGAGTTGGGCACACTTTCTTTACACCGTACCATGCAGGTAATTAAGATTATTGTTAGCATTTTCCTATTGGTTTATTCTGCATCTATTGAACATTAAAGTAATATCCATAGAAGAAATGTGGCACTCACCCATGTAGCAGTTAAAAAGCCTTTATTGTATAGCGGCTCGGTGAAGACGCTGACAAGTGACTGGGTTTCAGCCGTGTCACGCGCATGCGCAGTGCGCTTCCTCAAGGGCCTTGAGGAAGCGCACTGCGCATGCGCGTGAAACAGTTGTAACACAGTCACTTGTCAGCATCTTCACCGAGCCGCTATACAATAAAGGCTTTTTAACTGCTACATGGGTGAGTGCCACAATTCTTCTATGGATATTATTGGACATGTTGTGCTTTTTGTTGAGCAACACCAGCAGCAGTATTGAGGTAATCCAATAGCGGGGAGACATATCTGAGCCAAGCCGAGAAGGTAGTGGTGCCGGGAGAGGCTATTCCTACTCGATTGGACACGTGTGATTGAACATAAAAGGCACCAGTGTATAGCTAACAGTATCCCTGACGAAGTCACCATGAGTGACGACACATGATGGGTCTGCACTGGGTCATTCATTTCTTGTGATCCTAGGGTGCTATCTTTTATTGTCTTTCTAGCTGTTTAGGTGGTCACTTATCCTCTTTTTTTTTTAATAAGAGTTTCCGTTTTTTCCCTCTCCAATTTCTTGTTGCATTTGCTAGAAGGTCTTGCCATGTCAGTAGTTATATTAGTTGAAATCATCAGCAGTTTGACTGTTCATTGATAGAAATGGCAAAAATTGGTCACGGGTAACATTTTTTTTTACAAAGGAACCTAAAGATAAACAATCCCTCAATATTGTAGTAAGTTTTTGTGTGCAACATCACATTTTTTTATTCCTCTGTTCTGCTGTGGTGCTTGTTTTTATTTTATGGAATATAGTTTAGTCTTTACTAAAAATGTATTGAAATGTATTTACACAGATGAACGGAGTGGTGTTGATACCAAAACAGTCACTGCAGTTGCTCTATGACTTTGTCCGAATGAAACTTGTGAGACAATGTATTGTAAAGCTGTCTATACATAATAGATAAACATTGGCTGAACATGACTAAAAATCTAAAGTGTGTGATTGAATTCCAACTCTCCCCTAGTGGCAAATATTATGGAACAGATAAGGATCAGGTCATTTTCAGATTTTAACTGCCCAATCTTTTTGTTTTCAGCCACCCAGTTCAGCCAAAAATTTGTATGTAGTGATTAGGCAAGGCAGCTTTAAAGGACTTCTCTGGTGTTATTGCAAAAAAAGAAAAAAAAAAAAAACAGCGACAAACACACCCTATACTAACCCTCACTCCTGGGTCCATCTCCATTTGAATCTCTTGGCAATAGGTTGATAAAAAAGGAGGGCAAAAGGGCAATAAAAACACCATACAAGTATGTCCTTTAAACTCAACAAGTATTTGCTGACAATTATCTAGCAGTTAAGTTTAGTTTAAAAGACCATTTGTACAGGCAATAAGCAATATATTTATATAAAAATCTTAGAATTTTTTTTTTGTGAAGCATCGTGATACTTAATAATACCATAATATATTTTCCCATAAAAAAGGAATTAGAACACCATTGGACTGAAGGATAATAGTCTCTTGTTGAAGAGAGTGCCAAACTGGTGTATGAAGTTTTATAGGTCAAGCAGTACTCCACTAGAATAAAAGATTCCTACGTAGCTCTTTGCCAGGAGGAATAAAGTTTGCTCCCTGGTGCCACATGGTACAATTCATGTGAGGCAGCCTAGTGGCTCAATGGTTAGCACTGTTGCCTTGCAGTGCTCGGGTCCCAGGTTCAAAATCCAAGCTTTCTTGTTTCTGAAAGCAGGCTTCTTTGCATATTGCAATGTTACTTACATTTTACAATCCAACATCTAATAATCCAGAACATTTTATAATCTAAAGCGTATTTCCAACACTAATTTACAACATAGTATTAAAGTGATACTGTAAAAACCTTTACTCTCGCTTTATTTCGTCAGTTAACAGTGTCTACTAGAAGGCAGGGCCGTCTTACCCATTGGGCATGGTAGGCGGCTGCCCGGGGCCCTTGCGTCCTAGGGGGCCCCTGTCCGCTGTCACAGCGGGCAGGGGCCCCCTAGGACGCAAGGGTCCCCGGGCAGCCGCCTCCCATGCCCAATGGGTAAGACGGCCCTGCGCGCCCCCCTTTCCCTTCTCTTGCGACCGCAAGCACTTTGCTTCCGGATGTGTGCGCTCCTACAGAATCCCCCAGGGAGCGACGCATCAGCTGGGGGCAGAAGAGGAGAGGAAGCAGCGACGGGGGAGCGCTGGTAGGTGAGTTGGGTGTTTGTTTTTTTTATCTGCTGTGCAGGGGGGAGCCATCTATAAGGGGGGAATACAGGGGAGCCATCTAAAAGGGGGGATACAGGGGGGAGCCATCTATAGGGGGGATACAGGGGAGCCATCTATAGGGAAGGATACAGGGGGGAGCCATCTATAGGGGGGATACAGGGGGAGCCATCTATAGGGGGGAATACGGGGGAGCCATCTATAAGGGGGGATACAGGGGGAGCCATCTATAGGGGGGATACAGGGGGAGCCATCTATAAGGGGGGAATACGGGGAGCCATCTATAAGGGGGATACAGGGGGAGCCATCTATAGGGGGATACAGGGGGAGCTATCTATAGGGGGGGATACAGGGGGGAGCCATCTATAGGGGGGATACAGGGGGAGCCATCTATAGGGGGGGATACAGGGGGGAGCCATCTATAGGGGGGGATACAGGGGGAGCCATCTATAGGGCGGATACAGGGGGAGCCATCTATAGGGGGGATACAGGGGAGCCATCTATGGGGGGGATACAGGGGGGAGCATTCTATAGGGAGGATACAGGGGGAGCCATCTATAGGGAGGATACAGGGGGGAGCCATCTATAGGGGGGATACAGGGGGGAGCCATCTATAGGGGGGATACAGGGGGAGCCATCTATAGGGGGGATACAGGGGGGAGCCATCTATAGGGGGGATACAGGGGGGGAGCCATCTATAGGGGGGATACAGGGGGAGCCATCTATAGGGGGGATACAGGGGGGAGCCATCTATAGGGGGGATACAGGGGGGGAGCCATCTATAGGGGGGATACAGGGGGGAGCCATCTATATGAGGGGGGGATACAGGGGGAGCCATCTATAGGGGGAGGATACAGGGGGGAACCATCTATATGAGGGGGGGGGATACAGGGGGGAGCCATCTATAGGGAGGAATACAGGTGGGAGCCATCTATATGAGGGGGGGGTACAGGGGGGAGCCATCTATAGGGGGGATACAGGGGGGAGCCATCTATACGAGGGGGGGATACAGGGGGGAGCCATCTATAGGGGGGATACAGGGGGGAGCCATCTATACGAGGGGGGGGATAAAGGGGGGAGCCATCTATAAGGGGGAATATGGGGGAGCCATCTATAGGGGGGGATACAGGGGGGAGCCATCTATAAGGGGGGAATACGGGGGAGCCATCTATACGGGGGGGGGGATACAGGGGGGAGCCATCTATACGGGGGGGGGATACAGGGGGGAGCCATCTATAAGGGGGTAATACAGGGGGAGCCATCTATAAGGGGGTAATACAGGGGGAGCCATCTATAAGGGGGTAATACAGGGGGGAGCCATCTATAAGGGGGTAATACAGGGGGAGCCATCTATAAGGGGGTAATACAGGGGGAGCCATCTATAAGGGGTCAATACAGGGGGAGCCATCTATACGGGGGGGATACAGGGGGAGCCATCTATAAGAGGGGGGAATACAGGGGGGAGCCATCTATAAGCGGGGGATACAGGGGGGAGCCATCTATAAGGGGGTAATACAGGGGGAGCTATCTATAAGGGGCCAATACAGATGTGCAGTGTGTAGAGAGATGAGGATGGTGACAGAGTGTGGAGCCTAATATGTCTGTCTGGCAGATTCTGTGGATTCGTGGCTCGGAGAAGTTCTCATAACGGCACAGGGCAAATGGAAAAGAAGATAAAAAGGGAAGAACTCCGATCTGAGAAGACGTCCCATGTGAGTCACTTGATGTATCTGCACTGTAATGTATATGGTGTACAGAACCTGTGTAGAGCTGGGTACCTCTATATGACTGGATGAGGTGATAGTGATCTGTGTACAGTGGATTAGTCAGTAGCTGCGGTGGTGTTAGTCAGTATGCAGTGGTAATATTTGTTGCTTGTTATCTGGCATATATATAGAGAAGGGCAAAACAACATGTCTCATATAGACAGAGGAGCAACAACATGACTATTATATTATATATGAACCATGTTGTTTCCCTGTATTCTGTATACAGGGAAACAACATGGTTCATATATAATATAATAGTCATGTTGTTGCCCCTCTGTATATATGAGACATGTTGTTTTGCCCTTCTCTATATATATATATATATATAAGCCATGTTGTTTCCCTGTATATTGTATTATACAGTATACATACAGGGAGACAACATGGTTCTCATATATAATAGTCATGTTGTTGCCCCTCTGTATATATGAGACATGTTGCACTGGTGTGACAATAAACCCTGCAGATTGCTGTTGGAAGTGCTGTCTCCATTGCGTTTTTTGGATACTTTGAAGCCAACCTGGTCTGGTTTGGTGCGGCACGCACGGTTATTTACCAATGAAATAAAGCGATTTTAGGGTATGTTCACACTGAGTAAATCAGGCTGAATTCTGTGGGGGAACTTTCTGCCGCAGAATCCCGCCTGTCTCAGTGTCCCATAGCCTGTCTATGGGAGAGACTGCGCTCCTCTGCTGCCGTGGCTCTCTGCTTAAAGAAGTGACATGTCACTCCTTTGAATTCCACTTGATTTACTTAGAGTGAACATACCCTTAGAGTGAAAAGAAGATGCAGACGAGTGTTAAACAGATATATCAAATGTGCAGCATCAAAGCTTGAGGATGGTTCAGAGAACTGCAGATAGAGTATGGGGGGGGGGGGGGAGTTGACTTTAATGTAAAAGACTGAGAGGAGACAACAACCAAAGAGAATCCATCAGAGTAACTAACAATGAATTTAACAGCTTTTCTGATGCACTGGCTTCCTGTTGGTTTCATAACCTGATGAGTAAGTCATATACGGTTTCCAGTATTTGGACATATTATGAGAATAGTTCTCTCTCTGGTCACATTAATTATGTGCTATTATATGTGAGGTTTCAGAATTCCTTTGGGCCTTTCCCCTGGAAAATGTTTGACTACTCTTCTTTTAGTGTTTCAGCTATGAGGAATGGGATTTATAATGATTGCCAAAAGCAGCAACTCGAGTTGTACAGAATGTTTACAGATGCCTTTGGAAAAACAGCAGAATGTGGAACTAATTGTTTTTATTCAAGATAATTATGAGACGCAAATGACCAGTGCTCTGTACAAGTCCCCTGACAGCAGATGCGGAACTCCCGGGACTCCATACCGATACACATGGCGCAATGCTACAATATTGATTTACATTAGAGGGATTCTATATGAATTGTTTATACTATGAGAAAAGTAACACTTTCTTACATGATGAACTCATGAAAAACAGTCTAAACTAGGTTCCAATATTTCTAAGTATGCATCATAGTTGCAATCTGGTGTTGCACTGGATAGAATAATGCAGCAGTGATTTGGTGTTACCATGCTGGAAGACAGCTATGGCATGGATCATTTATAGGAATAGTGCCGTGCTATGGGGTACCAGATGGAATGACAAATGCAATGCATCATGGGTGGCTCAACATCATCAGACATAATTGACTTTCCCTTTTTATATAACATTTTAATACATGGATCAATGTTTTATACACTCTTCTGTCTGACTGGGGGTATATAACTCAGTAATTTTAAAGAATATAACTAAAGGAGTAGAGCTGTTCACTTTTTTGGTGCATAGGGGATATAAGGGGTGTGACATATGCCAGTTGAGTGGAACAACACTTTAGCTAAAAATAATGGTTTTGCAGCAAACAAGTCTGCAGGACTACAGCAGCAGGTTTTCAGGAGAAGCCCTAAAAGCAAATCATAGTCAAATTTTTATTCTAATAAAGCGCTACAATAAAGTCTGTAAAAATGTAAGTCTGTGCACACATTTAAAAAAAGACTTTAATTATTAGATTCAAAGTATGACTGCATTTTATACCTGTTTTACTGACGTGTTTTACTTCTATTTTAGGGTATGTTCACACTGAATAAATCAGGCAGAATCCCGCCTGCCTCAGTGTGCCATAGCCTGTCTATGGGAGAGAGCGCACTCCTCCGCTGCCGCCGCTCTCCGCTCAAAGAAGTGGCATATCACTTCTTTGAGTGGAGAGCGGCGGCAGTGAAGGAGCGCACGCTCTCCCATAGAGAAGCAGTGTCACACTGAGGCAGGCGGGATTCCGCTGGGGAATTCTGCCTATGTGAACATACCCTTAGGCTGGGTTCACACTACGTATATTTCAGTCAGTATTGTGGTCCTCATATTGCAACCAAAACCAGGAGTGGGTTAAAAACACAGAAAGGGTCTGTTCACACAATGTTGAAATTGAGTGGACGGCCGCCATATAACAGTAACTGCCATTATTTCAATATAACAGCCGTTGTTTTAAAATAACAGCAAATATTTGCCATTAAATGGCGACCATCCACTCAATTTCAACATTGTGTGAACAGATCCTTTCTGTATTTTTAATCCACTCCTGGTTTTGGTTGCAATATGAGGACCACAATACTGACTGAAATATCCGTAGTGTGAACCCAGCTTACTGTGTGAAAATAGCTTAAAGTAGATGCAAAATTTTGGATACAGAAGTTGCAAATTAGATTAAGGCTATGTTTTGATCAGTATTTTTTCAACCTAAGGCCACCACCACACCAGCTGCTGCAAAATGACGTCTGTCCATCCAAAAAAAGTCAGTCAAACAGCCAAAAAAAAGTTGTTGTGTTATCATCACCAGAACCAGGAGTGAGCGGAAAGCAGAGTTTGGTTCTGTTCACACACATCGAAAAATAACAGCCATCGTTATGAAATAACGGCTATCGTTTGGGCACAAATGGCCAAAAAAAGACGAGGTGAAAGCAAAGCCAAACTATGCAAATCTTTCCATTATAGTTGTTCTTTGTTGGTTCTACTTCTGATTTTGGCTATAAATATTGACCAATAATACAATCTGTGTAAGGTCAGTAAAAATCCAATGGTCACTCTGGCTAAGCTTCACAGATTCTGTATAGAGATGGGGGACTTTCCAAAAGGTCAACCATCACTGCAGCCTCCACTAGTCTGGGCTTTATGGGAGAGTGGCCAGAAAGAAGTCTTTAAAGGACTATCAGACAGTAAGAAACAAGAGTCTCTGGTCTGATGAAATCAAGATTTCAGTTTCTAGTCTAAATTCTTAGCGCTATAGTTACATAGTAAGGTTGACAAAGACACATGTCCATCAAGTTAAACCAACCAGTGCCTGGAAGATACCAGGCACTGCTCATTACCTCTTAAATACCATATCTACGATGAAGCATGATAAGAACAGTGTGATGCTATGGGGGTGTCTTTTAGTGGCTGGGACAGAGAGATTGATCAGGGTTAAAGGTAAGCACAGTACACAGATATTCTTAATAAAAACCTGCTCCAGAGTACTTTAGACCTCAGGCTGGTCTGAATGTTCACCTTCCCACAAGACAATGACCCAAACACATAGCCAAGAAAACACAGGTAGAAGGCAAAGAAAGGCATTCCGCTACAGACGATAAGCATGCTAAGCACTGATCCATACATTGTACCTGGGCTGACATGCCTGTCTTGGATGTGCATAGGAATAAACCTGGAGACCTTCAGGCAGCAACAGCAACAAGAAGAAAACTTTCCAGCACGAAGTCCATAAAAGTCCATGATTTTATCTGGATTCTACAATAAAGATCTTATGGGCTTCATGCTGGAAAGTTTTTTTTACGAGAAAACACAGGAGTTGCTTAGTTACTTACATCCTCGAGTGGTCCAGCCACAGCCCTGAAAATGGCTGTCTACCGACTTTCCCCATTCAACCTGACATAGCTTGAGAGGATTTGCAGAGAAGAATGGCACAAAATTCCCAAATTTAGGTGTGTAAACCTTGTGGCAAAAATTCTATTTCAACTCTGTTATTATCGGCATTGGGTGCAAAATAATAATTTTACCACAAGACCGCAACATAACAGTGTGAAAAAGCATTCAAAGGAATTCTGAAGGCATTGTATGGCTATGTTCACGCAACGTCTTTCCATGCAAAATAACATCCGTTGTTTATAACATAACGGCCGTTATTTTACAATGACGGCTGTAAATAATGTTCATGAAGATTATTTACGGCCGTTATGATCAAACAGCAATCATTTTCCCAAAAAAGAGATGTTGCGTGAACATAGCCTATATTGGCATCTGACATTTCTCTGTGTTCATGTCTTCTAAATCTCAGAATTTGTACAAAAATTTAAACATCCACTTCAGTGTTTCAATATGATCTAAGTTTCCTATCTTTTCTAAATGAATAGTCACGTGCTATTTGATGTGTAGGGAATGTCTCACAATTAGTTGTTTCGGGTTCTGAGGTTGATAGTATCCCAAAAATGGTCGTCCAGGAAATATGGGTCACCATTTTCTATTATTATGAAGAAGAGTTTGGAATTCACTTTCAATTTTTGTAGAAAACAATTCTCCCAATATTAACATTTTTAAAGTGTGCCCAAACATAGAATTATAGAAGGAAAGTTGCTATCAAATAAAGTCCTGTGATTACAGCAGCCTCAGCACTCATTCCAGCAGTATGCAGGAGCATAATATCAGGAGAGAAGGAAGGAGGGAGAAGTTTCATGTTGTAGGAGAAATTGTTGTAATAAAAAAGTATGTAAGAAATCAGCATATAAATATTTTTTTAATTGGATAAACTTTATTTGCCAAAACTTTACTAGCACTTCAGGAGACTTTTATCATGTGTTACCATTTGCCCTTTAGTAAGAAGACACTAGTTTGCATTGTTTAATAGTAGTTCTTGCACAAATGACATACCAATATTTTCTCCTTTTTTATGTTGTATATAAAATCAGATATGTCCCTATGACAAATGCTGGTCATAAAAAGTAGAGCTCATCCGTAACGATAAGTTATCCTAACAAGCTCCACTCATAAACTTTAATTAGAAATAAAGTCAATTAGTGTAATTATTTAGCTGTGCTTTTTAACACAACTTAATGTACCACCTGAAAGCCAGATGCTCATTAAGCATCACAATGCCTTACAAAATATGGAATTATTTTCTTGCTTGACTAATATTACTTAGTACATTGTTTAACTACCAAAGGAACATATAATTTAAATAATGTTTATATTGGAATGTGAAAAAGCATAAAAGTCTTTAATCTTGATTATAAGGAGACACATACGCTAGGAAATGTATACTTTTATATTTTACTATGCTAATCGCTATGTGAGACAATCTCCCAATCACAACACAGTACAGAAATACACACACTGGACCCTAGAGAGAAGAGATGCTGGTCGGCTGAGACATGGCAGGACCTGTAGTTCAAGAGATGAGCTAAACTACACTTTATTCCACAATGAATTACTTTGCAGTAGAGAGGAGGGAAGCAGCCACAAATTTGTTTCGTGAGCATCACAAATTTTCGGTCAAACTTGTTAAGATTTGCAAATTTCATTAAAACAGCCCAAACTATAGTAGCTACAATATTGGGACTATTACAGAAGGGTGAATTTGCTAAAGCATGTTGTTGTAAAAGTGTCAAAAATGAAAAAAATAAAAAATAAAATCACAATAAAAAAAATAATAAAATCAGTCAATAATCTAATTTCTGATATTCCTCTCTTCTCTGTCCCTATATCACGCTGTTAGTCTCTCCTTGCTCTGCTCTAACAGCCTGCTGCGATCCTGCTTTCTTCTCCACACACAGCCGACTGGCCACCTCCGTTAATGAATTACCTTATATAGAGGGTGAGGTGCTGACATCACCCACAATCAGCCCTCCTATTCTATCCTCTCCTCTCTGTCCCTATATTGCTCTGTTAGTTTTTCCCTGTTCTGCTCTAACTTCCTGCTGCCATCCTGCTCTCTCTCCTCTCTCCTCAACACACAGCCGACTGGCCCCTAGAGATGAGCGAATTTACCGAAGTTCGGGTTCATATAAACCTGAACTATCGGCTTTTGATTCCCGCTGTCTGCAGCCTCCATGAACAGGGTGGATACAGAGTAAGGGCCGCCTGGAAAACTGGAATACAGCCTATGCCAATGTCTGTATCCCAGTTTTCCAGGCAGTCCTTACGCTGTACAGACAGCGGGAATCAGAAGCCGATAGTTCAGGTTCATATGAACCCGAACTTCGGCAAATTCGCTCATCTCTACTGGCCACCTCCGTTAGCAAACCACCTTATATAGTAGGTGAGGGGGAAGTGCTGGAATCACCCTCAATCAGTACTCCTATCCTTTTCTCTCTGTCCCTATATTACTCTGTTAGTCTCTGCTCTGCTATAACTGCCTGCTATTATCCTGCTCTCTCCTCCACACACAGCCGACTTGCCACATCCGTTACCAAACCGCCTTCTATAGAGGGTGAGGGGTTGACATCACAGAGGGGCCTGCAGCTGATTGGACGGGTGCTAGGTAGAGATAAGCGAACCTCGAGCATGCTCGAGTCCATTCGAACCCGAACTTTCGGCATTTGATTAGCGGTGGCTGCTGAAGTTGGATAAAGCCCTAAGGCTATGTGGAAATCATGGATATAGTCATTGGCTGTATCCATGTTTTCCAGACAACCTTAGAGCTTTATCCAACTTCAGCAGCCGCCACTAATCAAATGCCGAACGTTTGGGTTCGGATGGACTCGAACCCGAACCCGGTTCGCTCATCTCTAGTGCTAGGGATTATGGTTAATCCCTTTCTCCCGCTCTAGACTGTATGTGTAGCTACCATTTTGTTTTTGGTTTTTTTGCAAATTTAACGAATCAGCGGGAATTCACTTTGCAGAATGACAGCATGATTTGCAGCGAAACTTGATTTGCCAGATTTACTTGCTCGTCTGTTTTCTGCAGAATGAACAATAGTAACTACAAAAATACTGTGACCAGTATAGATTACAAAATAAGTTATTCTTTTCCTAAATCCATATTTGTTCTTTTTCTTCATAATATGTTACAGTGAGCTTTTTCACATATATTACTTTGCATGGGCGATATGACAGATATGCTGTGTGTATCTTACATATGTTGTGCATAAGAGGTATATATTAGTGATTTGCATGATAAGTATGTATTAGAGAGTGCCTGCTCCAATATCATATTTAATTCTTTCAAATAATTAATATTAGGGAATTAATAATTCAATAAAAAGGATATTATACGAAACTGAATAGTATACATGCTACATTCAACAAATATTAAAATATAAACAGTGCTCGGTAAAAGTTGTAGGGAGGCAGGGAAAAAATGCTGCAAGGTAAGAATACTATAAAGTGGTTGTCAATAGTTTATTAATTTTTTTTTAGGAAAAACGTAAAGCGGATATACAGAAGAGGAATCAAAATCATATCAGAGTTCAATGTGGTCGTCCTTTGCCTTTTTACAGCATCAGTTTCTCTAGGTAACTTACACACAGTTCTTTAAGGAATTTGGAAAAAGGGGTGGGGTGGGGGGTGTTCCCAAACATCTTGGAGAGCTAACCCCAGATCTTCTATGAATGTCACTGCTCAAGTCCTTTTGTCTTTAAAACAAGAAGATCAGGATGATGATGAGATTAGGGCTCTGTGGGGCCATATCTTCACTTCCAGGATTACATGTTCTCCTTTATGCTGAAAGTAGTTCGTAATGACATTAGCTGGATGTTTGAAGAATAAAAATTGGAGCCAATCCTTATGGGAGGTGTTACTTTTTATAGCTGTCTTTGTACAGTACTCTACATATTCTGTATATCTGCAGTTAGAACTTTTTATACTACATGGCTTACTGTCTAAAAAAATTACACATTTTTTGAAAATTATAAAAATGAGTCCACAAATGAAAAGTTACCCAGATTGGTACCCAATAGAAGCTACATTTCATCCCACAAAAAAGCAAGCTTCTATACACCTAGATCCAGGGGGGAAATTGTATAGCTCCTGGATTTGGAAATACAAACAACATTTCCTCTACGTGTTTATTGTGCAATTAATAAATGATATATGCCTTCAAAGTGGTGATATTAAAAAGTACAAAAAAATCCTGAAAAACTCTTTCCCTTAAACAGCAAAATTTACATAAAAAAGTTATGGTGTCTTTAAATGAGAATAATAAAAAAATAAAATAAAAATCTAGTCAAGAAGCACTTATGAACTACATGTATATATGGCTACATATATATATATATATATATATATATATATATATATATATATACATATATATGGCTTCTTGTATGAAACGTTTGTGCAAAGTTTGGCACTAATATACGTGCATTACATAGCATTGTTATTTGCACTGAAAATGTTTGTTTACTAACTATCTGGTACAACTATGGGAGTTTCTGCACACTTCTCTCATTTCAGTAGTCTATTGTATAGGTATTATGGTTAATCCCAGTACATGGCAGCATTATTTCCATACTGCATGTCGTTATTCCTTGTGCAAAATTTGGCACTAATATTTGTGCATTGCATGGCACTACTCTTTGCACCCCAAATACCCTACCATTATTTGACATTCTTCATACTACTGTAATTTCAATAATCTATTTTATAGGTATTATAGTTAATGCCATTACATTGCAGTGTTATTTGATTATTGTGTGTCATTATTGCTTATGCAAAATTTGGCAGTATATGGCAGTGATATTCGCAATGTGTCATTATTGTTTGAACAAATAGTGGCAATGTAAGAAAACCCTTCAATAATGTTACTGTGACGATAATTCCCTAAATCCAGTTAGATTTGCCATGTGATTCTTACGAGTCGTCCGTTTCCATCCTAACGCATGATGCACATCAGTCAACTGCAAATCTCGTTATTTACCGCCACTTCACCAAATTTTGGTGAAATAAGCGATAAAAATAATTCTCGTCTTCCTGTTGACGATTTCCTTTCGATTTTCTGATTATTGTAAACTATGTTAAAGCAGCAGGAAACAGATCCAATTTATTTCCTATTACCATCACATCACAGAAGAATACACATGTACCGGTGGCAGAATATAACAAACAGACAGTGAAATTTTGATAATCAGATAGTGCTTTCCCAGCTCTACAAAGAACTCTGACCTCCCTCCTGTTGTTCCGTTCCCTGGAGACAAATGGTGTTATTCAAAGAAACTAATTTTGTTTTGCCATCACTGTGTTAGCATTTTTTTTTTCTTGTAACCGAAAGCAATTGAATGCAGACATCTGCCTACTGCATGCTGTTGTCCCCCCTCCCAGCCCTTCCCAAATCACTTGCACCGTCAGAACTTGTGCTGCAAGTGCAAATCTCATATAAATTTTCGCAGGAAATGATGTGAGATCAATATTCGTTATTTGCATAGCAGCCAACAGGAAATAATGTTTTTACATTTGGGGTAATGTGTTCGGAATCTGCCGCCTTTGCCGTCTGACATCTCTGAAACGCGGTACAATTAATGATGTATTTGCAAACAAATCGTCTTCCTCTAACGCTTTACTGAGAGAGTGGGAGTTTCCTATGTGGTGTCTCGTTCGCATCACATGCTTTTTTTAATTTCTAGAGCAAGGTTGGTGACAGCTGAAGAAGTCTGTATTTTCTGAAGAGCAGCATGATGGTAGAGAGGAGCTGGGCTCCTGGGGGAGATCTAATGGTTCCTCTCCTTCCTGCACAGAGATAAAGACTTATAATAAGCGTGTATGTTCACCATCTGGCTCTGTGCATGTGGTCCTTATGGAGGCGAAAGCGGCACAATCTGTAAATGATCAGGAGCCATAGAACACCCTCCAGAGAATCCACGATGCAATCAAGGTGACAGATGGCATGGACACTGCTGTGGCCTTACAGAGAAGAACAAAATCACCTTCAATAAACTCTGACTGGAATGGGCATGAGCACCTCAAAAAGTCAGTTTGTCAGTCAAACTGCGACAGCAAAGCTGCATTGAGGGAAACATAGCGGCCAGCTCTCTGTTTTCAATCGTTTCCATCTGACTAAGCCTGAACTATGATCTTTTTTTTTTTTTCTCTCCAACAAATTGTCCTCTCTGTTTAGCTGAAGCAGGCCAGCAAATTACCAGATTCATAGTTTTATTGAAGGAAATTGAAAACATGATGTCCTCAATTCTGGGGACAAACAGCTGGCAGGTGTTGTGACGTACAGGAACAGCTAATGGACCCCCCTGATTTAATGATCAGTTCGTATGGCGCGTGTGCAGTCGTTCTTTGTGTAACACCCGCATCGTATTTTATATTGTTTAATACTTGCCATTAGTAAAATACTCGGCACAGAATTCCTGTTAGTTCTGATGGTGTATTGCTTTTAGTTTCTTAATAAATGTAATATTTTATTGTTACAGTTAGACTGGATTTCTGCACCATTAATTGTACTGTTTATGCATATGATTTACAGTTTATTTTCTTAAACTGTTAACCTTGTAAGTTTAGTTATTTTACCAATCTACTATCTATCTAATATCTATTTCTCTAATATCTATCCATCTAAAATCTGTCTGTCTGTCTATCTATCCATCCAATCAATATCTATTTCTCTAATACTTATCCATCTAAATCTGTCTATCTATCTATCTATCTATCTATCTATCTCCTATCTATCTATCTATCTATCTATCTATCTATCTATCATCTATCTATCCATCCATCCATCCAATATCTATTTCTCTAATACCTATCCATCTAAATCTGTCTATCTATCTATCTATCTATCTATCTATCTATCTATCTATCTATCTATCTATCCTTCCACAATGTAGAGCGCTTCAATAGTGCAAAGGGTGCCGGCAGCTGGAGACCGAATCCACGTCTCCCCTTTAGATAGTCCAAGAATTCCGCAGCACAACCAAATGTAGTGAAAAAAATCAAAAGGTGTTTATTCCATATTCAGTAAAAATTCACATGCAACGTTTCAATCTCATCGCAAGATCTTTCTCAAGCATGCTTGAGAAAGATCTTGCGATGAGATTGAAACGTTGCATGTGAATTTTTACTGAATATGGAATAAACACCTTTTGATTTATTTCACTACATTTGTTCGTGCTGCGGAATTCTTGGACTATCTATCTATCTATCTATCAACAATATTTAAACAGCGCCACTCTACTAAAACAATTCTCTCTTTGGTGCTGACAGATATTTCCAGACCGTGGATTCCCTGGTTGAAACATCATCCCTGTTGTATGCTGCACTTTTTAATGTTTTTTTAAGTTTGAAGTTTTTTTTGATTGAATAAATTACACCTTTTTTTTACTACATGGGTGTGCAGCGGATAATAATAATAATAATAATAATAATAATAATAATAATAATAATTATATTTTTTATTTATATAGCGCCAACAGATTCCGCAGCACTTTACAATTCTGGGGGTACATACATAGACATAAATCAGACATTACAGAGATATACATATAATTATTCATACATGAGGAGTGAGGGCCCTGCTCGCATGCATCAGCTTACACACTATCAGGAGGGGGTTTGAGACAAAATGGCAGAGAGGCAAAGTCCTTCCTTTTTACCATGGTCCAACCATCTTTATAAATAAGGCAGTGCAGGTAAAGGTGGGTAAACCAGTCACCAACCAATGCCTGCATGCTATAGGTCTAAGTGCTAAAATGCCTGGCAAATGTATTGGGGAGAGGGGATCAATTTAAGGAACCTGGTAAGCCTGTTTAAACAGATGTGTTTTGAGGGCACATTTGAAGCTTTGGGTATTGGGGGTGAGTCTAACAATCTTGGGTAATGCATTCCATAGAACTGGTGCAGCTCGGATGAAGTCCTGGAGACGGGAGTGAGAGGTGCAGATTAAGGTGGTTGTTAGTCTTAAAGTGTCACTGTCGTGAAATTTTTTTTTGCAGGAATCAATAGTCCAGGCGATTTTAAGAAACTTTGTAATTGGGTTTATTATCCGAAAAATGCATTTTTATCATGAAAAAGCAGTTTGAAGCTCTCCCCCCTGTATTCATTGTTCTTCTATGGAGAGAGATAAAGAAAAGACCAAAACAGGACAACAAAGAGTTAATCTACAAATCCCTCACACGTTATCTCTTCTGACCATCACCAGTGACCGGTCTGAGCTCAGATTACAGCTGTCACCCAGCTCCGTGCCTGTAATCCTCTGTTATCTGCTTTCTGCTGCCGGCTAACTCCCTCCTTCCTCCTCTCCCCTCCCCTCTCCCTAGAACAGACAGGGGACGACTCCTGCAACAAGTCACAATTTTCTGATTTTTTGGAGTGGATGAAAAAGAGGAAGGAGGGGGGGACCTTGGAAAAGGCTTTTTACATGCAGATAATGGCAGATTTGACTAATAAACCCAATTACAAAGTTTCTTAAAATCGCCTGGACTATTGATTTCTGCAAAAAAAAAAAAAAAAAAAAAAAAAAATACGACAGTGACTCTTTAAGTTGCTAGAGGAGCGTAAGGCACGGGTAGGACGGTAGACAGAGATGAGGGAGGAGATGTAGGGAGGTGCAGCACTGTGGAGAGCCTTGTGGGTGAGAAGGAGGACTTTGTATTGTATCCTGTGTTTAATAGGGAGCCAATGTAATGACTGGCACAGGGGGAAGGCATCGGTATAGCGGCTGGACATGGAGATGAGCCTGGCCGCTGCATTGAGAATGGAGAGAGGAGAGTTTAGAGGAAGGAAGGCCGATTAGTAAGGAATTGCAGTAGTCTAGACGGGAATGAATCAGAGCGACAATGAGAGTTTTAGCAATTTCGACAGTAAGAAAGGGACGGATTTTAGAGATGTTTTGAGATGCAGGTGACAGGAACGTGAAAGGGATTGAATATAGGGAATAAAGGACAGATCCGAGTCAAACATAACCCCAAGGCAGCGGGCTTGCTGTCTAGGGGTTATGGTCGCACCACAGACAGAGATGGAGATGTCAGGTGGGGGGTGGTTAGCAGAGGGAGGGAATACAAGAAGCTCAGTCTTAGCAAGGTTTAGTTTTAGGAATAGGGAGGACATAGCGTTAGAGACGGCAGACAGACAGTTACTGGTGTTCTGTAGAAGAGCGGGGGTGATATCACGGGAGGAGGTATACAGCTGAGTATCATCAGCATAGAGATGGTACTGAAAACCAAACTTACTGATGATTTGTCCGATGGGTAAAGTGTAAAGTGAGAAAAGGAGGGGACCCAGGACTGATCCCTGGGAAACCCAACTGTAAGGGGAAGAGAAGATGAGGTGGAACCAGCAAATGATACGCTAAAGGAGCGGTCAGAGAGATAGGAGGACCAGGAAAGAGCAGAGTCCTTGAGGCCAATAGAGCGGAGCGTGGAGAGGAGGAGCTGGTGGTCTACAGTGTCAAAAGCTGCAGATAGATCCAGGAGAATGAGCAGAGAATGATCGCCTTCAGATTTGGCAGAGAGGAGATCATTAGAGACTTTATATTTTGGATATCTATGTATCTATCAACTATTTCTCTAATATCTACTCATCAAACGCCTATCTATCTATCTATCTATCTATCTATCTATCTATCTATCTATCTATCTCCTATCTATCTATCTATCTATCTATCTATCTATCTAAATATCCACAACGGAGTGCACTCTGTATGGCTATGTTCACACAACGTCAAAAGTAGAAAAAAGGTGGACGATTTTTCTATTTAAAATAACATCCGTTTTTAACTGACAAGACAATGCAGTGAAGTCAATGGAAAGACGGACATTTAATGCACACAATGTATTGAACTAAATTTTCCAAGAATTCCGCAGCACTTTATTGTGAAAAACTTCAACGTTTTTTTTTTATTCCATAACAGGTAAAAGATTACATGCAACGTTTCTGTCTCATCATGAGACCTTTCTCATGCAATTAATCTTTTACTTGTTATGGAATTTTTCCCGTTATTGAAGTTTTTACCTGTTATTTGAAGTTTTTCACATCAAATGTGCTGCGGAATCTATCTATCTATCTATCTATCTATCTATCTAAAGGACAACTCTGGCTCCTCCCCTTAATTAACACACATTATAAAGTTATATAACTTTGTAATGTGTGTTAATCAGCTGTCCAGAGCCGTTCTGCTTCTTTGCCCCGCCCCTTTCCCCGGGGGTGAAAGAAAGCTATACTTACCCAATAACTGTCGAACACGTCATTGCAGTGTTCCGCAGCATCATCATATTTGCAGGGGTTGGCAACAGAGATGGAAGCCTCCTTGACTAACAAGAGGGGAAGCTATAGGTGTTGACAAAGGCCTTGAAAGGGCTAAGACCTGGTAAAGGAACATGTATGGTAATACCAGTATGCGGCAGCACCATGCTGATGGGTTGTAATCTGTTAAAGTCATAAAGGCAGAGATCCTGGTACTAAGTTAGGAAAGTAAGGAGTCTGTAAGTGGGCTGTAATGATACCAGTAGCAGGAAACTAGTGGGAAACAAAATGGTCCAGGGTCAGTGCCTTGTGGCCTGGATCTGAGATGAAGAACTAGACCCCAGACAAAAGGTGGGAACAAATAGGTGTCAATAACACAGGTAACACAAGCCAAGAGTAGGGTCTTGTGAAGAAAGCAGGAGGTGAAAAGTAATATAACAGTCTGAGTAATGTTATAATTTTTTCAATATTATATAATCTTTAGTAGATATCTGTCACAGTTCTGGGTGCAGATGTAGCTTGTGGCAAAACTGACACGTTATCTTTATTCCTTAAAGTGTAACTGTGATTTAATTTTTTTTTTTTTTTTTTGCAGAAATCAATAGTAGAAGTGGTTTTAAGAAACTCTGCAATAGGTTTATTAGGCAAAAAAAAGCCTTTTTCTGTACTCAAAAAGCTGTTTTCCAGCCTACCCTCTCACTTCTTTTCAGTGGATTATCAGGCAAAGCTGTCTTCATTACAGAGGAGCAAAATAAATACGGGTTTGCTAAGTCCATTATAACCTAAAGAGGGAGGAGGGGATGAGGGGGATGAGTGAGCAGGAAAAGCAGACAAGCAGTTGTACAGTTTGGAGACTGTCTGGGCACATAAAATGCTGGATTCAGAGGTCAAAAAGGTCAGTGCTTAATTGGTAACTTGGTTAGAGAAGATTGTAGGATGTAGTGTTTTGCAGGGCAGCCTTTTCTCCTCTTCCTACTCACTCATCCCTGTCGACCCCTCCCCTCTCCATAGAGCATAATGGACAAAGAAATCCTGCTTCTTCTGAAGTGAGGGGGAGGTAGGAAAATAGCTTTTTGATTACAGAAGGAAACTCTTTTACTTAATAAAACCTCTTACAGAGTTTCTTAAAATCGATTGAACTATTTATAGTTATTGATTTCTGAAAGAAGACATTCAAATGACAGTTATGCTTCAAGTCAGTACGATTACAATGATAACCCCTTTCCCGTGTTTCCCTCCACCCAGAAGTGTAGTGCTCTATACATACTTGCTTCTTGCCGACCCCGTCCGCCATCTTGTGCCAATGATGTCATCTTTGGACGGACGGCCGAACCGCTCCGACCGTCCCTAGTGCTGCCCGGCCTCTGCCGCGTCATCAGCTGCTCAGCCGCGATTAGCTGAGCATAACTGAGCATGCATAACTGAGCGAGCATAACTGAGTGTGTCGCGTCATCAGCTGCTCAGCCGTGATTGGCTGAGCATAACTGTGCTCAGCCAATCGCGGCTGAGCAGCTGATGACGCAGCAGAGGGCGGCCGGCACTAGGGACGGTTGGAGCGGTTCGGCTGTCCGTCCGAAGATGACATCATTGGCACAAGATGGCGGACGGGGGTCGGCAAGAAGCAAGTATGTATAGAGCACTACACTTCCGGGTGGGGGGAAACACGGGGAAGGGGGTGATTCACTAACATCCAGGGACCAATATCTCCTTCCCACGGTGAAGCAGTCAGACTTGATTCTGAAGGAGGCAAGTCACAAATTGGAGGGAAAAGTGGATGCTTACACAATGGAGGGGATCTCCGGGACCAGACGGCGGTTAGAGGAATGAATGGCGTGTTTAGTTTTGCTCGGCGGCAGCGATTGAGTTTTATAAAAAAAACTATTATGTAATTCCTAGTGGTACATTTCCTTTAACTTAGTCTAATAATATAATTGAACGATTTTATAATTCTATCTATATATCTCATATCTAATTCTTTATTCCTCTTTGGTTTTGTGCATGCCCATCAATGATGTGCTTTATATTCTTCAATGGGCTGCAGATTTCTTTTCATTGAGTGGGACTTGATGTCAATGCTAATTAAAAGGATAGAGGTAAGGTTAAATACCTTCCCATCTTCTTAATTACTACTGACATGAGGGTGTATCACTTTACGACTCCTACTGACCTCACTGATAACACCTCCTTATTTCCCATAAACAGTTAATGCCCTCTCCACCTATATAATAAATGGAGTCACACTTCTTCATTGTGAATAAAACTTTGACCTGTGAGGTTCACAGCCAGAATATCAGCACATTTCCACTTTAATAAACTTTCGACTAATCCAAAGATATTTCAGTACTATTAACAAATCTCAATTATCGTGCTTACTATAGGGTAATGCCTGAGCTGAGATTTTATCATAGTTCCAGTATAATGGCTATATGGATGCACATAGAGACAGTGCTAAACAATAGACTTGTTCTATCGTGTCTTTCTTGGCCATTTGATGACCCTTTTTTTTTCCTTTGGTTAGCCGTCATTTGGTGGCCAAATAATTTCTGTTATTTTGAAATAACAGACATTATTTGGCTGCCAAATGATGACCAACCCCCCCGCCCGAAAAGAAAAGAAAACAACAACAACAGTCAAACAGCCATAAAAACATGTTGTGTGGTCATGGCCTATAGATGATATATAACCCTTCACTTTCCCTAGAAATATAATCAGGTCACTTGTGCTGGATGCCTCTTGTATCTCTGATTTAAATGACATTACTATGACTGGTCTCCTTATCCCTTCAATTGTTTTAACAACATAATAACATCTGTTGAAAAGTGTTTTATGTGATTTTATGTATTATGTGATTTACTAATCTCCGATTTTAGCTTTAAACATCATTAAAAATAAGATATTAAAAAAATGTTTACATTCATAGAATGATATTGACTTGTATGGGGTTCCTATGAGGATTAAGGTTATTACAGCACTGCGCCAAGGGATTATAATTTGATTTGGAAGATTTTTGCATTAGTGACATCATTTACCATATTTAAAATGAATGGAGATTTCAAAATCACCTTAGTAACTAAGAAAACTGCCAGACTCACATGTATCACATACAGTATAGCTGCTGGCACAACTGTAGTTTTTTTGTTTGCTTTTTTAAACTATTTTTAGGGGGATTTACATTGTGACTTTCAACTTTTATGCCACTGACAACACTCCCATATCTCAACATATTTACTAATTGCTTTAAAATATATAGAGGATTTTCTGTGCAGTTAGGGCTACACACTGATTGGTCTCTTAACTTTTAACATGCAAAAATCCTGCTTTGCCAGTATTAAATGCTGACAATTAGATAGACGACAAGAAAGATGTATACTTACCTGTCCACACTCTCCAGGTGTCAACCTGGCTTGCTTATGCGGTCCTTGCTCACCAAAACCGCTCTAGACACCTCCGACAGGCAGTGATAGGCTGCTAAGCCAACCACTGACTGAGACAGGACAGCACCGCTGCCAGTGACTGCTTGAGCGGGCTATCACTGCAGAGAAAGTTTCAGAAGTGTCAGCAGCAGCTGTGATCAGAAAGGAATGCAGAGACAAGCCAGGAGGAGTGTGGACAGGTAAGTATAAATCTTTACTATTATATACACTCCAGAATACCCTAGCAAAGTCTGCACAGACATCTTAACGATGTCTGTTCTGCTTATAGTGTGTTAACCCCCCGGATGGTGTTATATCGGTGGGACGGCCGGTCACTTGCTAGATGGAAGTGTGACGCCACTCCTGTGGTGGAGGGCCGAGATACAGCCGGACCTTAAGGTTTTGACATAAGACGCCAGTGCCAGGTGGGCACACAGGTGTGATGGCATGCCTGCTTTTAAGGTATAAGTCCGGTTGTACCCTTTTCCCTTGTGGTTGGTGTCCTGCCGGGTTGCTACCGGGTCCCTTGGGATAGTGTCACAGATCATGTAATCACAGGTGGCCAAAGCAGTGTAATGACCCTCCTTAATAGTAGGACCCACCACCCACAGAAAGGGGAAGTGTCCTAAGGTTGCGGTGTATATGCTGTGTAGGTGGAAGTGAATAATCACAGACTCCACGGATAACGTTGACTTGATTTACTATTGGCAAATGTGCAACAGGTAATACAGATGAGCTCGAACATACACTTGATAGAGTTCCAATAAATACTTGAACATAGAACCACCAGATCTGTGTGATAAGTGCTAAGCAGGATGAAGTAGTGTTGGTAGAGTTGTACTGAGGTAGCATAGAAGAGAGGAGGATGCCGTGAGAGTCTCAACCCATGTAGTAATGTGCTGTAATGTACCATGTAGTAATGTCCATTTCAACAGAAATGAAGTTCATCAATTGGCCGGTATCTTACTGTGTGTAAACCGAGCCTTAGAGTGAGAAAATGATAGCCAGCAACCCCTCGCTCTCTCAGCTTAAGAAGGTTCCAACCTATCAGGTATCAAGGTACCTCAATCTGCTCTCCACCAATAGTAAACTAGCCCAGCCTTAACCTATAAGTAGCTGGTAGTCTTGGGTGTTTAGCCAGTTCAGTGTGCTGTGTTGGTTCTACAGGTACTTTGGCTTATCACACGCCTTGATCACAACTGACCCTGCTCACCCTGCTTAAGCGCTTGCACTCATCTGATGGTCAACCGTGTAATTATTATTATCTTTTTAAAGTTATTATGGGTGTTTAGACTCTTTAGGGGAAAAAAGAACAGGAAGTCCTAGTCATCTGCACTAACAGAGAAGGCAGTCACGTGATTGATGAACGCATTGAGCCGTGACTCTCTGTATTGGCCGGGACTTTCTATGTTTCGTCCTTTTTTCTCAACCAGCACAAGACTAAGACTGGATCTGGATTTCTGGTAAGTATAGCTCTGTTTACAGCATAACAAAAACATTTTTTAGATTTTAGATTTTTTTTTAGAGTTTAAAATTTTAACTTTTATTAGATTTTAAAAGTTATAATGAAAGCAACACTTTAAGTATATATTTTTTGTTAACGAAATAGTATAGGGATACATTACATTAAACGAGCTCCTACTGTATGTCTACGAATACACCACTGAGCTATCTTTGACACTTCCATAGATAGAGAATGAAGTCTATGCACTGCCATTTCATTCAAATTCTTGTCTATAGGGGTATCAGTCTACCCCACACTAGTCTAGTTACAGTCTAGTGCTCTGTAACAAAGGCTTATATAGTACCATATACTGTCATATTTGGGCACATTTGAGGCGTTCAGCTAAGGGATGAATAAATTTAACATAAGAACAGTAGATTTTGTTTTTCTTTTTTTCCCATTTCATTGTATACTGCCTGCATACAGTACACAATAAGTCTATCAATCCCAGCTGGTCTTCACTGAAAAGAAAAGCTGGTCTTAACCGATAAAGAAATAATAATTCCGTCCACGCCTACAGAAAACTCCTCTTGCCAATGAATTTAATGCAATTGCCAAGACCAGTTTATCTTGATGGAAAGGTCTGATAGTAAAAAAAAAATTTAAAATATTGTTTAAAAATTCAATTTGAGTAAATGTTATCTGACTTTAATATTTTAATAAAGTTGAAGAAGCATTTGCATCCACTATTAACTATATCAAGCGTACAGGCATGTCCCAATGATCCTAGCACAACACAGCAATACCCAGGTCTTTTATGTACATATGAGGGAGCATTTAACAGAATGCAATGAAATGAGCCAGAAACATTTCACATTTTGTTGGCATCTGTGAGCATTGCAATATGAGAACCATATGACTACGGGCAGATTGGTAGATCAGCTCAAGCATGTGCAGTACATCTTGACCTATGTCTGTTGGATGGAATACTTGGTTTTCTCCTTTATTTGCAGTTCACTAGTGAGAACAGTTTTAGGATAACAGATTTGAGCATCACATGTCCCTAGATAAGAAATAAAAAATGTGCACAAATTGAATGGATTTTCAACAATATTCCATTTTTAACTCTGTCCAAGTTGAATGTTGGTAGTTATTGAGCGACACCATTACACTGCATATATATAGTAGGTACATTAGAAAGTAATAGTGTTAAAAACTATGCATTTCTGCTTTTGAAATCTAGAGAAAGGAACTGATTTGACTCATTTTTAGAAATAAATGTTAATATGTTAGATTAACAATATATTTAATGCTGCCTTTAACTATAGGCCCTATGTTTGGGGTATACTCTGCATCGCCAAGGTGTACCAACAATGACTGTTCAGTGCATTTCTGAATGTATACCTTTATTTAGTCACTAGAGATGAACGAATAGTGAAATATTTGATAATTCCAAATTCGATTCAAATAGCCCTCGATATTTGTATATTCGAACGAATATCAAATCCCATTATAGTCTATGGGAGAAAAATACTTGGGACCTGGAAATCAATATTCGAGCACTAGGAGGTCACCAAGTGCACAATGAAACCTCAGGAAATGATGCCAACACCTCTGGGGTGCATATAGGACAGCAGGTGAAGCATGCCAGGGTGCATCTAACCTTAGTGATGAGCGAACATCTCAATTTTTGGTTTGGTTCAGATCCCAAACACGGAAAAAAAAAAATGTTCGTGATCGGTTTGTGTTCGTGTTTGCCGAACATTCACGAACAAATTATGAATGTAAAGTAGAAGCGTAGGTTTGGTCTAGTGGTATGCACTTGCGTACGTATCAGTAGTAGCAAGGTAACAGTATTATCCCGTAATCAGAGTATACAGCCATATACTGTTCAACTCCCTTACAGAACACAGACTGCGCAAATCAGTAGAAGCAAGATAACAGCTATTATTCCACAATCACAGTATGCAGCCATATACACTATCAGTAGATGTCTGAATGCACTGCCTGTCTCAAAACAGCTTCTAAATATATATATATATATATATATATATATATATATATATATATATATATATATTTACTATAGTAAATCCAACGGCACTCCAAGATGTGTTGAAATCCAAAGATGTGATTTATTCACGTGGTTAAATCATGTTGCAGCACAGCAAACAAAGAGGCAACGTTTCTGTGGCCTCACGCCACCATTTTGAAAATGGTGGCGTGAGGCCACAGAAACGTTGCCTCTTTGTTTGCTGTGCTGCAACATGATTTAACCACGTGAATAAATCACATCTTTGGATTTCAACACATCTTGGAGTGCCGTTGGATTTACTATAGTATATTGGAGGTTCGTGGTTGGAACTACTACTGGCACCCACCTCATATATATTGTGCTGCTGACATACGCTCATATATATATATTTATATTTATACTTTTAGCCCTAACAAGGGCTTTTGGGGATCCCTTCCTACATAACCACCTAAAAGCTAATTCTTCCTGGTATACAGTCTGCCCCTCTCTAGCTCTAACCAGCAAGTGACACAAATCTGAAATCCCCTATTCGTATACTCAGGAGGTGACATAGTTTAGCCAGCCAATTACAGTTAGAGTTTTTTTTTTTTTAAAGTCCTGCCTATTCCTAGTGCCTGTCTCTCCCCCTGCATGTTTATTGGCTGTAAAAAAGCGCCAGGGGGGTGGGGGTGGGGTGGGAGTGAGAATCGAATTTTAACTGCGTTATTGTTCGAATATTTGAACGCAATCGAATAGCGTGAATAGTGTACTATTCGTTTGAATAGTTATTGAATTGAATACTATTTGCTCATCACTAGTAGTCACTACTAGACTATGTTTGGTTCTTTGAAGTAAATTGACCTGGTGCTTGTAGGCTGTGGTATAACTCCTCCTACCTTTTTGGTGGCATGACAAGGTATATCCTGAATGTAGTATACTTTAATAGTGTGAGCATAGCCTAATATGCTATACAAGGTGGTGTGTTTTTACACACTAGGCATACTTACTATATAAAGTAATAGCATAACTCAGAATAGTAAAATGGGTCCATCCTAGCAATGATTGTGAGTTTGGCAATAGTACAGTTAAAGACATACTCCAGGGGAAAAAATAATTGTTTTCAAATTAACTAGTGTCAGAAAGTTAGACTTGTTAGATTTGTTATTTACTTCTATTTGAAAATCTCCAGTCTTCCATTATCAGCTGCTGTATGTCCTGCAGGAAGTAGTGTATTCTTTCCAGTCTAATACAGTGCTCTGTGCTTCCACCTCTGTCTCTGATCAGTACTGTCCAGAATAGTACAAATAGTACAATAGTAGCAAATCCCCAAAGAAAACCTCTCCTACTGTAGACAGTTCCTGTCATAGACAGAGGTGGCAGCAGAGAGACAGTGTCAGACTAGAGAGAATATACCCCTTCCTGCAAGGCATACAGCAGCAGATAAACACTGGAAGACTTGAATTTCTAAACAGAAGTAATTTACAAATCCTCATAACTGTCTGACACCTGTTTATTTAATTTTTTTTCCCATAGTACTCCTTTAAATTTTCATTTACATGGCAATTATTGTGGCATCTTGAAATGGAGAGCTGTAGAAAGGGTAGCGTTAAAGCCATCACTCCGGATAAGGTTCAGCTACTACTAAGTTGTTGAATAGAGGTGAACGAATTTACAATATTTCCACCTAATCAGAATACAAGGAAACAATTTGTTGCATTTAGCAAGATCTGTCAGTTGCCAAAGTGTCACAATGGAAAAGTCAGGTGTGACACTCGGAGTTCCCTTAGACATGGATACAGTCCTAAGAGACTTCAAAGTGTCACACCTGATTTTTCCATGAAATCGTGGAACTTTGATGACTGGATGAATCCTGAAAAGGAAAAAAAAATTGTCAGTCAATGTATTACACTTACATTAGGTGGAAATACTGTAGATTCAGTTGCTTTGGATCTATATTTAACTCATTCATTTCCTGAGAGAACAGCTTTAATCATACACTGGTTATATCACCCCAGGACATGAAAACCCAACATTTTTTCATCCCTCCCTTGATTTGACAGTGTAAATGTCAATCTTGGCCCTGAAATCAATTGCTCGGCCACACATAGTGACTAAAGGTCGGAATTCCATTCTGCACCATCTCTTTTTCTTCCACTATACTAGTCTCACCAAGCAATTCCAGCATCTGATAAAGGTCAATGACTGAAAAGTTACATGCATTTGTGAAGAATTTAACCCTTTGAAAACAAGGCAAATTTTTATTTCTGCGCTATCGTTTCTTCCTCTTTGTGCTTAAAAGGCCATAGCGATTTTTTGGGGGGCAGTGGTTGTGTTTATGCCGTTCATAATATGGTAAAACTTACATGTTATCTATGTTCCTCAAGTTGGTACGATTACAATCATATGTAACTTGTATGACTTTTATTTTATTTGATGGATTTAAAAAAATGTAAATCTTTAAAAAAAAAAACTAAATGTTCCTTTAAATTGCTCTATTACCATTCTTATAATGCTTTTAATTATTGCTCTATGAGGCTGTGTGAGGCATATGCGACTTTTTGATCACTTTTTATTACAATTTTCTGGATTTGATGCAACCAAAAATTAGCAATTTTGCACTTTGGAATTTTTTTCCACTTTAGCCATTAACTGTGTGACATCAGGAATGTGATAATTTAATAGTTTGGGTAATTAAACACGTGGAGATACCAAATATTTTTAGTTATTTATTTTTATATCTAATGGGAAAAAGGGGTGATTCAAACTTCTCTTCTCTTTTTTTCACTTACATTAATTAGAAGTCAACTTGGGAGGCTTCTTATGCAACTACACTGATCTTTCTTAAAGATCAGTGTAGTGTACTTTATACAGCACTGATGAATTAGATCAGTGCTATCTTACTCTGGGCTGCTGCAGCCCAGATCTATGGATTGCTGAGCTGGGATCAGGCCCAGCCCGAACAACAGATCCCCCCTTCACGATCATGAAGGAGTGGGACCCTACTTTGGCACCTATTCTCGGTTTTTGAGTGCTATATTATATACTACTTGTTTTGACAGTAAAGGCAGACAGCACATGGTAGATAAGTCTACAAGGAATGGGGACAACCTGAGCACAACCTTTTCACTTGTGTGGTTTTCTAGCACTCTCCCAGTCTTCTCTATATTACATAAATTGATTCAGACCACAATAGTGAGATTATCTCTATAGTTTACCTTTCTTCTTCTTCTTTGTCAGTGCAATATTTGTTAATTGGACAAAAGCTTAGTTCATGCATATGAAGTCATATGTGGTATTCTGTAATTTTACCATGCTCCCATTATGATTTTACTTTTCTGTGAGCATTTGATATAGTTGCCATTTTCGGCAAATTGTCTGTAATCTGTTTATATAGGTAAGACATTTCCTGTTAACATTCCAGGTCGTGATAATAGACTCGTGCCAATGAAAAACAATGGTGTTTTTTTGGAGTTAACATTATTTCACTTAAAGCTGACAAAGGGGATAAAAGAGAATGTTTCAGCAACACAAGGGAAAATCCAGGAAGACCCTTTTTTTTTTAGCCCCTTACCTCCCCTGCTCAGACCAGGAAGTGGCCAGAGACCCAGGACCCAGAGCAGCGGTATGCGGCCAGAGCTGGAGCAGGGGAGGTAAGGGCATCTTATTTCTTTTAGCATCCCAGAACTTGCTAAAAAAAAAGGGTCTGCCTGGATTTTCCCTTGTGTTGCTGAAACATTTTCTTTATTGGCTGAATACCAATTACAAAACCTTCCACTCACATAATATGATTTGTGGTATAAAATATGATATCCCCTTTGTCAGCTTCAAGTGAAATAATGTTAACTACAAAACTCCACCAGCGCCGGAGTGGGGGAGGTAAGAACAAGTTAGTTTTTTTATCCTCCCTCTCCCCAGCACTTGCTAAAAAATGGGTCTGGCCAGACTTCTCCTTGAAATCATGTTTTTTGTATTTTAAACAAACTTTTAGGTGAAGTGCTTATAGAAAAAACACAGGGCACAAACCTATGCTGTTATCTCGAATAAAGAGTAGGAGGAGGTGAAGAATCAGGCTCACCTTAGAGCAGGCATGTCAAACTTTGACCTGTGGCGCAGTTATTTTTGGCCTTCCAAATCTAAGAACTTTCTACAGCTGGCCCTCTAATGTTTTCTATTGGCCCACCGGGATAAACAACAGTCTATTGGCCAGCCACCCAGCCTGACAGTGGCTTCTAGGCCTCCCATGGTCGCCTGACTCGGTGATTGGTACAGCCTGCCTCCAGCAGGCTGTACCAATAGAGTGGCGAGATAATTGATGAATGCAGTACTACATTGATCCCACACAGTGCTCTTTGCTGACATCTCTGCCAGGGGACAGGAATTGTCCAGAGCAGGGGATTTTTTTCTATGGGAATTTGCTACTGCTCTTGACAGTTCCTGTCTCGGACAGAGGTGGCAGCAGAGAGCACTGTGTCATACTAAAATTAAACCAACATTTCCTGCGGGACATACAGCAGCTGATAAGTATGTGAAGACGAGATTTTTAAATAGAAGTAAATTACAAATCCACATAACTTTCTGAAACCAGTTGATTTGAAAGAAAAAGATTTTCGCTGGACAACCCCTTTAATAATGTGCAAAAAGAAAATGTTTTGGTATCTGGCTCTAATCAGTATATAATAATTAGATGATATATTCCCATTTAATGACACTTTTAACTATAACAAAAACGCAATACTTAGTTTCCCCGATGTATTTCCACTAGTTACCCTCTTATTGACCTGTCATATTCCTTTATATCTCTGTCTGGTTCTCGTAAAGCCAGTAGCTGTTTTCGCCATTTAATAACATGCATCTCCCCAAAAATATATGGTATTTGAGGAATCCTGGACCGATTTCAGAGTTTTTGTGTTTATCTGTGTCACGGGCAAACATCCAAATGAAGCTTCTAAAGCTTATTGTATTGTGCAAGTCAGCGTTGGGTCTTCTTCTCAAATAGATGACTGATGCTGCATTTAGGTTGACTCACTTTAACCATTGTATGTCTATATCTCCTTAAAGCAACACATAAAAAAAAAAAATTATTGAAGTTCCTATATTTTGCAATCTTTTGCATGTGACGTCACTCTGGATCTTAGAAAGCGGTAAGTATGCATGTTTACCTCTTCTATGTCTCCCTCTCATCTGATCTGAAGTGTGTGTAATCTCAATGTCAGTCATAGCGATTCAGAGCCCATTCAGCTCAGCATCGCTGTGTTCAGCCCTCGCTCTCCCCATGACCCCCCCCCCCCATTCAGCCAGGTTGAATCAGGGGCATGAGAATACCCCTAAACATCACAGCAATCACCTCCAAAAAATGTTTCCTGTAGCTGCAAATAAGATTTGCACAATTTTAAAGAGGTATCTTAAAACCTTCCTCCCTGCAAAAGTGCTTTAATTTATCAATGTTTCTGGAAACGTGTTGTGCGCACAGCCCTCTTTTGGTCATACTCCAGCGTCTTGATAGGATTTAAGTGGTTATCCAAGATTAGAAAGACATGGGTGCTTTCTCCCAGAAACAGCACAACTCGTGACTCCTGTTCAGATGTGGTTTTGCAATTAAGCTTCATTCAATTTAATGGAACTGAGTTGTAAAACCTACACCCAAACTGGAGAGAAGAGCAGTGCTGTTTCTGGGAGAAAGCATCCATGTTTTTGAAAGCCCAGTAAACCCCTTTAAGGTCAGTATTCCAACTTGGAAATCCTAAAACACAGATCTTTCAACCATTTTAATTGACATACTTTGGGTCATTGACATGTTGCTCACCTAACATCACTCCAGGTTTAGGTCATAAGGTCCAGCATTTCTATCAGCTATTGACTAAGACTATTCCACGGGACGATTATCATTCGCATAATCGTTAACGATAACCGATCCAAATGACCGCTATTGCGAAAGACCTGAAATCGGTCACCCATTTACATGGAACAATAATCGTTACTTATGATCGTTCTTGTGGTCATCTTGTCGTCCCTATTGCGTTCGTCACTAGTGCAAACGTCTGACGTCTTATTCAATGCGAACAATTTGCGAACGAGCAACAATAAAAATAGGTCCAGGTCTTATTAAACGATCCACGATTTCTCCCTTGGTTGTCCATCGTTAACTGCTATTCAACCGAACAATTATCGTTTAGATTCAAACGACTTAACGATAATCTGAACGATAATCGTCCCGTGGAATAGGACCCTAAGGGAAGCCCCTCTATTGTTCTCAGAAGTCCTATGAAGCCCCTCTATTGTGCTGAGAAGTCCTATTAGAAGTTAATTTTTTGGAAGAGTTGATGCCAAGAAACCAATTTCCAATGTAAAAACAAAATACGAGAAACATAAACACAAAAACACTAGAAGTATAAACTTTAGGCAGTTTTTTTTTTTGAATATATGAAAAGAATTGCATAGATGAGTGCCTGCTTCCAGCAATGAAGCATTTGGGAGGTTCCCTACAGGCTTGGAATTGAAATTCTGCAAACAGAGTTTATAATTTGTTTAGAATTAAAATAAACTTCACAGCTAATAAACACAAGCAGATTCTCATTCATCTCACAGTACCATCCGGCAGGTGTCTAATCGGCCTCAACTTCATCCTGCAGCAGGAAAACAACCCCAAAGACACAGCCAACATCATAAAGATGTATCGTCTATAAAGAGGAGATTAGGAAATACTGCAACACATGGTATCTCCTCCATAGCACTCCCTTCACAACATCGCCAAGGCTTTTTGGGATTACCTGCGGAGACAGAACAAGACAGCAGAAGTCTGATGAACAACTGCGGAAGTCCTTCAGGATTCCTGAAACAACCTACCAACCAATTTCCTTACAGTATTGCATGACAGTGAAGCAAAGAGGAATAAAGTAGTTCCAATGACAAAAAGTGGTGACATTATTATTATTATTTTTTTTTTTGTGACAGTATTTCTTAAAGTGTTTTTCTGCTTTTACAGTACACGACTGTAACAGCCACCATATACAAGCTAACAAGGTCACACTTTCTTTAATCCTGATATTGGTAAAATACCATATGGGAGTATCTATCTATCTATCTATCTATCTATGCATTTATCTGTACAAGAATATGTGTACTTATCCATTTGATGGGTTTAGCTTCCACATGCATGCTGATACTACCTAAATAGGTGTCCAGGATTAATAAAACATGCCATTTTTTTCTGGCAACAGGGATACTCTTGTGCATGGGTTGTATCTGATATTGAAGCTAAGCCCTCATCATTATGTATCAGGAACTGCAGGGTTGTTCAAACCCTGGAACCAGCACAATTACCTGTCACTGGTGCTGATGTATAGAGTGCCTCCACTCACATCTAGTCTAATGCATGTTAGCACTACAATAGACATTACACTTGGGAAACTTAATGTGTGCAGGCGAGGCACCATGTGGAATGACAGTTATCCCTGCTTGCTCTGCCACACTGTGCTCTAGCAGTAACACTACTGACACAGGCTGCTTTTTCAAGGCTAATGTCTATTCTAACGCTAACATGCATTAGAATCGACATGAGGGTAAGCTCATTATCCCCATGCAGCAACACTACCAATATGTAACCGTGCTAGTACCAGGGCTTAAGCAGCCCTGCAGCTCTGTTCACAGCCATTGTTGGCAGCAGAGGGGATGCTGCCACTATTTGAAAAAAAAAATAAAAATAAAAAAAAAAGATTAAATTTTCCCTGGAATAATCCTTATCGATACACTGGACATTGTGACTTGCTTTCCTCTCTATCCACAGCCTGGGTGAGCTGCCCTCCATGTATGCTCTCCCCCTGTCAACACGTTGAGCTGCTGTGTACAACTCCCTCCCCCTCCCTGTTGCTATCTCTAACATTGAGAGAAGAGCCCTTCAGTCACACACAACTCTGTGATGCAGTTCCTTTATCTCTTTCTATAAGATCGCCTACATGGCAGGACATTTTTATGAAAACCAGGTAGTTGTTTATTTTTGCACTCAGTTCTAAGTTGTCCATAGCCTTAAAACACTTAAAATATTTTTTGTGAGATGCATTCACTGTGTATCTTTTGTTAAGTACATTTGCAAAGAGATTTGTCCCTCTAAATAATCCCTTCAATTACCTAAATGTCTCTCCGGTGATGATAGAATTATGAGCTAAACAAGACAGCAAGAAAAGGTTCAAAAGTGTTCTGATGAAGATTTTAATTAACTCATGAACTTTTAATTAAAACTATAATGTGTCAAAAAATGAATAATACCTGCGTTATAAAAGCTCGGTTTTATGCTTAATATTCTGTCTTATTTCTTTTATGGAACTAGGACATTAAAGTAAAAAATTATACAGCTAACACTGGCAGCACTACTGCAGACATTTCAAAAGAATTGGATAAGCTATTTAATACAATACATCTCTGTGGGAAAAAAAAGTTCTGTTCTAAAGTATCGCTCATCAGTTTCTAATGTCCCTAACCTTAAAATGGTTTTGCGCAAGATTTGAGATGTACTGTACCATCTCAGAAATCACTTGGATCTTAAACAGGTTACCTTGAGGTTATGAAGGTCAAATACCGGATAGCAATGTTGATTTGCTAAAGCCTTGGGGTTCTAGATGTATATAGATAGATATTCATACATGACATTTTTAATCTATTAGTGATGTGTACATAGAAAAAAGTCACCAAACGTAACCCTAGGGATATCAGGAAAACATTGGTCCAGCCTATGGCTTTCTATACAGGTTTTCCAGGACTCCTTAGGGCTGCATCTCACTTTTTTCATCCACCGGGAGTGTTAGGGTTCGGCTGTACCTGGATTTTTGGCAAGTTTGGTCAAAGCCATCCGTGAACTTTCAATGCATTTTATCTGGATTTTACGCAGTCAATAGTGATTGCAGCATGTATGTACTTAGACAGATGAATGGGGGTCCCTACTGTCACCTGTCACAATTGCAGGGTGTTAACAGTTTGTAATGGCAACCAGGGGCCTGAAGAGGGTCCAGGTCTGTGATTTCAGTATGCCTATTGGTCCTGGCCAGATCTAAGGTTTAATAGAGTGCTTATCAGTTTAAAGAATTAGGCCATGTTCACACATGGCAAGACAGATGCTGTTCTGTGACACGGCCATGCACAGAACGGCCACTGTCTGAAATGTTCAACCTTGCCGGTACTGCAGTATCAGCCAGGTTAACATCACTTCTTTTTAATTGGAATTTGGACACATTAGGTTGTACCTGCGCTCCAATTTGCCATAGCAGACAATGTAAAGTACGTACGGAGCCGTACTTTACATTGTCTGCACAGTCTACTTCATGCGGCCGCTATTCAATGAATAGCGGCCGCACAAAATACACATGAGTTTTCTGAGTATACACTCCGGCTGGAATTCCATAGTAGTTAATGCAATTGGACGCTGTGATTGAACAATGGCTGTTGTTGCAAATTTGCAACAAAGGTCATTGTTTGATCAAAAATAGTATGTGAACGAGGCCTTACAGTGAATTATACCATCATTATGTGGTATAACAATTATGGGAAATTAGTATCCCATAAATAGCCAGCCCCAATAACCAATGGAGAAAGCACAGGTCAGTCAGACTGAACTCTGAATTCTTTTTACAGCTAGCACTTCCTATATTGTATAATAGCTGTAATGCAGGAAATTATTGCGAAGGAAACTAGAGGTTGTTTTTTCAATGTCTGTGCAGTGAAGATAACATCAAGCAATTTACCGATATTTTCTTAAGGAGGAAGGAAAAGAAAAGGATGGGTGTTAAAGCAGTTTGAGAGTACAGACATTACCTTTAAACACTGCTGTGCTGTGCTGTGTATGTGTTGTCCATTGTGTAGCCAGACTATTCTAAACACTAAATTAACTAATCAAACCATTAAACATTAAAGTTTCTAGGACAACACAATCCTGTCCTTAAGGTATATAAGATATTACAGTTTAGCCCGAAGTGCTTCTGGGAGAAGGGGTTGTAATACTAGTAGATGCAACTCAAGGACATGTGGTATTACACTCACTGGAAAAAAAATTGCATTTGAATGAAACTTCATATTTGTGAATGTAATGATTAGAGATGAGCGAATCACTCGGAAAATCACTTTGCAAAGTTTGCAAATATTAGTGTGAAATTGGGAATATTTGCATATTGCATACAAATGAATCTCATTAAAACGCTCAAACTATAGTGGCTACAGAAGTGGGATTATCACAGTGTAGCGATTTTGGCTGTTGCTGTGACAGTGTCAAAAGTTGGAAAATGCAAATTTTTTTCAAAATGTCAATCAGCCTTTCAGTCATTCAATTTCCACCATAGACAGTAGTGGACGTTGGTGGATCAGCGGCGTAATATCAATTTTCTCCCGGGACAGCAGTGGACATTGGTAAATGAGCACCCAGTGAGGTATTAAAGGGGTAGTGAGGCGTTTAAAAATTATTCACTAAATAACACACATTACAAAGTTATACAACTTTGTAATGTGTGTTATGTAAGTGAATGGCCCCATGTCCCCCCACCCCCGGAAGTGTGGTGCAGTATACTCACCAGATTACTGTCGACCCTGGCCACCATCTTGGGTCGAACAACATCATCTTCGGAAGGCGGCCGAAGAGCTCCAGCACTCCCTCATGCCGCCCCCTCTCTGCCGCGTCGTCAGCTGCTAAGCGGGGATTGGCTGAGCATAACTGAGCAGAGTGTGATCCAGAGGCTTCTATAGCTCTGTAAAAACAAATTTTTGGATGTGTCATACATGTGTCCTATTCATGGCTATAATACATACGGAAGCAGCAGACTAGATTATAAAGGGAGATGACAGAGGGGTCTCTTCACAGGCCGGCTTCTCAACTCTCTGTCATTCACTCTTAGGGGTTTGCCCTAAAGGTTGTGAGGGGGCTACACTTAGGTGCTTCATGGTGGTTATTGTAGTTCCCCCAGGGCTAATTTCCTGGTAAAATTGTCTGGTTATCAGGGACATCTTTGTTGTTGGTGAGGTGCAGTTTAAGAAAACCAGACAATGATGAGCATAGTAGTACTTGAGGCAAATAGTAAACTTTATGGAAAACTGGCTGAGGTTGGCAAAGTTACACAGTACAGCCCTATTGTAAAGATGTTATGGCTGACAGCCTCATATGGGTTACTTTGCACTGTATGATGGAGTTCACTAAGATGTCTGCCAGCTAAGAGCTTCACTATGCAGGGAGACTTAGGCTTTACTGGATTTCTAGGCCGGGACTGAAGCGAATAGGGACAGGTCCTAGAAATAGACTCAGGGTACTTTGTTAAATTCTCCCTGAGTAGTGATATGGTTGCTTAGGTGGGGACTCCTTCAATCCCTTTGTTAACCAATTTCAAGTCTAGACTCCTACTCTTTAATATTCCTGTTAGTGAGGGACTCCCTGTCCTATTTACTAACTGCACGAGCAGACTCCACCTATTTCACCTCCACTGCCGCTAACCAGCAACTCACTTCTAGAGATGTTTGATCGAACTCAAACCTTCTTGAACCTTTGTCATTTTACCTATTGCCTAGGCTGTATCCCTGTTTTTCAGGCGGTATTCGGGCTGTCTCCACCTTCCCCATGGAACGAGAAGGTATCAGGAATCAAATGACGAAGGTTCGAGAAGGCTCGAGTTTGATCGAACCTGAAAATTCCAGATGTTCGAATAATTTCTACTCACTACTACCCTCCTTTGCAGTCACAGACCGGTTTCCACGGCAGTGTATTATTACTGATGAACAGATGTGTTAGGACGGGACTTGAAGGACGAAATGAAGGCCTGTCACTTGCACTGGCCAATATGTCCCTGCCTTTTGGAGTTGTCGTCTGCTCAACACGCCAGCCCCAACCTGAAGATTGGTCGCTACACTGGATAAGGTGTAACACAAATACAGAGACAAGACAATTCAAACACAATGAATGGGGAGTCAATTAGCTGGGTCGGTAACAAATGGTCATTGCAGTACAAAGTCATAACCAGAAGAAGAGCCAGGGAATCAAGCCAAAATTAGAAGCCAGGATAACACAGTCAGGATAAAATTGTTAGCTTGGGGACACACAAGGAGGCCCTATCACAGGTAAGGAAGCATGATGGGGGCAGTAGTCTTATGGAGGTTGGAGTCCCAGCCCCAGGGCATGATATAGGCAGAGACTACAGCCCCCAGCCCCCTCACAGAGCTGACTGGTGGTGTTGGCTGCCAGTCAGCATAACCATAGTTTGGAACACCTGAGTCGGCTGCCGAGAAAACTATGGACGCCGTCGGCACTTCCAGGAGGCTCCTGAGAGGATGCCAATCTAAGCCCAGTCACTTCATCTACACTTCGGTACACTGCACAAATAGAGTACATGAATAGAGTTCATGAATACTGGTTTGACCTTTGGTTTTATATATAAAAGTGGCCATTTATGTAAGAAATAAATATTCACCTTATGTTAGTTAAACAATAAAATGTACCCAATAAATCAGAATTCATCCTCCACATTCGCTATAATTTCTGTTTCTGCCTTACAAGGCTTTCTCAAGGTTATTATTCACTTTCTGAATAGTAGGAGATTGTCTTTTAATATGAATTGCTTAAGCTGTTACTCTTAGGGTGAAAAGCATGGAGAACATGATTTGAAAAGAATGATTTATGACAATACAATATCTGAAAGGTGTAGCATTTGATTTTCACCAGCCATTTAGATTCTAACATATCACATTACACTTTACTTAATTTCTAAGCCAGAACAAAGCCAAAGCGGACATTTTTACATTTTAATTTAGCTATCTGCTGTATATTACATAAATAAAAGGGGGCACTGCATTTTCAGAGTAAAATAAATCAGTTCACGCTATGTTGAAATTGCCAGGCTGAATGAATGTTATCGAATGGATAAGAGGACTTCTTTTGAAAGGCAATACTCCATTTCTCAACAAGAATCAATCAGATTTCGCTGACCTTCATGTTGATCAGTAGGGGGTGAACACTGGCACTAAATCATTTTGATCTACAGATGAGATTAACATATTCATATTTGTTTGCCAAACGTGTGCTTTAATTTAAGCTTCAGCTGATTGATGCCTGTAATTTATGCTGCTTAGAGCGAAAGCGTCATATTTTTTTTTTTCTTCTTTTTTTTCTTCTCCAAGCTAACAGGGGGGAGACTTTCTTGGAAACAGATAAAGGAGAGGGGAACTTAATTTGTAGCAATGTGACTACAGCCACACATGTTCTAGAATTAATGTTCTTCATTAAGGTGAAAAATATCAGCTGTATGTACATTGGGTATTTAATTAACATGGTCATCAGGACAAATAACAAGAGCTCCGGCGTAAGGATTTCAAAAAGTTTTCCTTCTCTCCAATAAGGGACTCATTACTATATTGGACTATTAGCCTCGCCACCATAATTAGAGGGGGTGGAAAGTTTACATATAGGCATAATTATTTTGCGACAAGAAGGAATTTACAATTAGACTTATTAGTTATACATCTGTGGGTGTTGCCATTCAAGCTGTGGTCACTACAGGTCCAACAGCTGTGGAAATAGGTTTTATGAATTGCTAAAGTGAATGGAAGGTCGGGACATGCTGACAACTTACTGAACACTTGACAGACCGTAAATGGGGCATGTAGTGTTCATTGTCCATCAAGCGATGGATTATATACTGACATTGCATTTACTATATAAGAATCTTCATTTGTTTATACTGTTCTATGAAAATTGAATTCAGTACTTTTATATGTCTAAAAGGAGTATCTGCTGGTATCTATCTTCCCTATGCTGACGCTAGCTAATAGGTGGTCTATAGATGATTTACGAATGTCTAGTTATGCTACTAAAATAGTGATACAGTTGGCACACTGTTTTATACATTGTATCCGTTAAAATCTAAAACAAAGGGGGCATCCTTTATATCTATAGGATAAAAGGTTTCTAAACCAGTACAGGGGATTATTTACTGTAAGAGCAGTGATACAATTGCTCTCTTTTAATGAGTTCACTATGATGACTTTCTCTGTAAGGCTATGTTCACACAACGTCCAAAAAAGGAAAAATGCGTCTGCTTTTTGTGTTTAAAAAGACGTCCGTTATTGCATCATTTTAAGTAACTTAAATAGAATGCATTGAAGTCTATGGAATAACGGACGTCTTTTTCACATTGTATAGAATGTGTACGTCTCAAACGACGTCCGTCATTCATAACAATGTGTTAGAAAGACGTCCATTATTCCATAGACTTCAATGCATTTTATTTAAGTCACTTAAAAAGACGCAATAACGGATGTCTTTTCAAACACAAAAAGCACCATCTTTTTTTTTTGGACGTTGTGTAAACATAGCCTAACAAAGGAAGTCATCATAGTAAACTCATTAAAAGAGAACAAAAGGGGCTTGGATACATTTTTGAAGTACAAAAATACTACAGTTCATAGTCTTGTGATTCTGGAAAAAGGTTGCAGGGAGCAGACAGAGTGTTTGGTTCGGTTTGCATGTGAACCTGGAGTGTGGGGGGGGGGGGGGAGTTATGATTGCTCCCCTTCAAAGTGTGAGTACAAAAATCTTTTTTTTTATCTTCCGTTCTATTATTGAACTGTGGCACGGGACCCAAAGCTCGCTCTCCAATTTTGTGTTTCTTACCCCCTGTGTTTGGTGACCAGTCTAAACCAGGAGGATTGCAGCAAGCCGGATTATTAAACTCTATGAGGGCGAATTCACAGAGTGAGAACGGTACCACTCCCGTTTTTTTTTTTTTTTTTTGGTGTGTGGATTTTCACTATGGATAAAGGTCATAGAGAGTAAAGAGTTGGAAAGAAAATCCCCCCCCCCCCAAAAAAAAAAAAGAAAATTGTCTTCTACCTCATAGGGAATTTTTGCCTTTCTCTAGATGAATACTGCAGGTAATAGGCTGAACTGGATGGATGTTCTATGTTCTGATCTAAAATTTTAGGCAATATGAATTCAAGTGTAAGAAGTTGTGAATGTGAATTCACTGGGAGTCCGAACTGGTTTAGCTTTGGAGCACACCAGAGAGCAGAGTCTAAGTGCCCTCCAGGTCTTTATCCTTAATCCTGCTCCAGGAAGCAGAAACTGTACCTCTGCAGGTAAAGGACAGCAGGTCGCCCCACAAGTGTGGTCCCGGTGTGAGTAGCGGTTGGTTCCAAGAACCAGATGGGCCAAATAAGTGTAGTCAGCAAGCTGGGTTGTCAACGAGAGAATTAGCATGGTACCAGCAATGAGACAGCAGTGTAGTCAATTAGGCATAGCATGAGGACAGTTGGCTTCAAATATGGGTCAGACAGTCTGAGCTAACAACAGAAGAGGCAAACAGTAAAGAAAGGGTCAGACGGGCAATTATAATCAAAGGAACTGGTCAGGATACACAGGATAGCAAAAACATAGCAATCACAAGAACCTACCTTTGCTAGGAACACAAGGATCCAACAACACTCAGGAAAGGAGGAACATGTAAACACGTAACATGTAAAAGACAAAGACGCTTTGCAAAGTTCCTGCAGTGCTGAGGGCTGTAATGTCTCCTCGCTTCCCCTACCATCCATATTCCTATTTGGATGACAGTCAGCTGGAAGCTGAGCCCTACTTTCATGTCTTATAAGTGCACACAATTTGTATGCATAGCGCAAGAATAAGATTTGGACACAGAGGTGCATGCTGAAAGCTGTTAATCAGGGATAGGAAGGGGAGCAAGGTGGAGTTGCTGCTTTCAGCACTTTAGAGGCTTGGGAAGGCCACACAGACTTGCGCCATCCCCCCCGTCCCTTATTTTTTGTCATATAGCTTAGCTCAGAGGCTATGTGTATTTATGTTTGTTGGTTTGTTCTGTCTTTCTGTTTTTCTCCATCTCGCTCTTTTGTTTTTCAGGTGGACTCACCACTATCATGATAGGGTGATGTCTTGCCTTGGCAGAAGATGTTGGGGAGCCTCTCTGTGATTGGTTACTGCTCCTGAAGCAGGAAAAGGGGACACAATACAAGTGGTTCTTGCCAATACTGGGGTTCAGTTACAGCAAGAACAGAAAGAGGAAAAGAAGCCCAGAGTCTTTCAGCAGTTTTGGCTTAGGACTTGGTTGATATATTTTTTAATTTAATATATTTATGACTATATATAACTGCGTATATATTTTTGTGGTTTATTCCCAATAAAGCACTGCGGCCATTTTATTTATATGGTAGTTGTGTCGTTATTTATTTCTGGGGTGGGTGTTGCATTTCTTTAAATGTGTAAAATTAGATAGAAAAGATATTGTGGAATTATTTTTTTTTTTATATTCGCTTGTCTCCCTTTAAAATTATTATTATTTTTTTAAATGAAATGCCAAGATTTATCCTATTGTATTATGGAGATAGATACATGCATTGAATTTTAGAAAAAAAAAAGCTGTTGTAAAAATAGTCAATCTTGCCAATATTTCGGAGAGGGCGCTTTTATCTCACTATGAGTTTGTATGGCTGCCAGTCACACTGGAAATCTTGTGCAGATGGAGGAAAGAATGGATTCTATTAAATAATAACAAATCCTGGAAGCCAATGTCCCTTCCTTAATGAAGAATCTAAACATGTCCAACACACACTTCAAAATAAACCTTCAAATAATTCAAGAAACCAACATTGAGGGGTTTGATATGGCCTCTAGCGTCTATATTTCTAAGCATAGTATTGAAATTCTGTAGGTCTCAAACAGGCTGTGTCTACAAATATAAGAATATTTATAATGTTCATATCTTCTGCTAAGAATAGGAATTACATTTCTATAGCAAGAATTTTAACGCTTAAAGTGGCTCATATAGAGTGTTGTGTCTGGCTAGATCATTTTTGCCTGTAGCTGGACACAACAGATGACATTTTTATGCACTGGTCTTGAGTCCAACGCTAGACAGAAAAATGCTACCTGCAAGGTATTTCTGCCCACCACAGAGAGATTATAAGCATGACAATTGATGCAAAACAGCTCTAAAGGGAAAGCATGGGATCAGTTCTGGGAAGAGTTTCCCTCTGGTGTTCCTGTGCCGTGCCAGAGGGGAGGCAGAATTGGTTCACCGGACATATGTGAACGGGACCTTAGCTGCCTACAAAAAAAAAAAAATTGAAACTGTGATTTCTGCCAAAGGGGACAGCAACTGACAACATGGCTTATGTCAAATTTTCCCAATTTAAAAAAAAATATATTTTTACTATGATAAATTTAGCAAACAAACAGCACTAGCGCATTAAAACTGGCGGACGTTTGTTATTTTTCAATTGGGTCCCTGTGTAGATTGCATTAACATAAAGTCTTGCACATAAAAGAGCCATGTACATAAAACCTGTATCATGGTGAATGCAGCTATAGGCACCCTGTGTGGCAGTATATATCACCCCCATAATGCTTATTTTTTAGGGTATGTGCACATATGGAGGACACGCTGTTGACCTATTGCAGCAGACGTATATTGTGTGGATATATCCTAAGGCTGAGTTCACACTACATTTTTGCAATCCGTTTTTGGAAAAAAAAAAAAAACTACGGATAGAAAAATGGATGCATTTGCGTGCATCTATTTTGATCTGTTTTTCCATTAACTTCCATTATAAAAAAAGAAAAGGATCAAAACGCATCCTTTTTTTTTTTTAAACGTACACAAAAAATTCAGTCACCATTCAGTTTTGCTTGTTTTTTTTATATTGGAAGTCAACAGAAAAATGATTAAAACGAATGCACACAAATGCTTTCATTTTTTCATCTTTTTTGTACCCTTTTTTTTGCAACAACGGATAAGAAAAACAGATTGCAAAAACGAAGTATGAACCCAGCCTAACCTCTTAACGACGCATAACGGGTATACCCGTCATGCGGCCGTTAAGAGTAAACAGAGAGGGCTCCCGGCGTGAGCCCTCTCTGCAGCGCGCGGTCCCTGGTTGCTAAGTGCAGCCAGGGACCGCGTGTATTAGCCGGCAGCGGCTGACAGCTGCATTTGAACAGTGAATGTGGCCCCTCTCCCTGGTATCTAGTGGGGGATCTCCCCCCCGCGATGCGATCGCGGCGGGGAGATCCGTTGTACTGAGCCGGCCGGGGCTCAGCGACGCTCCGACGCTGTTCCCGGCTCGGCAATCTATTTAGATGGTCTGCAGCAGACCATTATAATAGAGCACCGATCTGATGGATCATTGCTCTATTATATACACAGGATTGATCTCAATGGGAGATCAGTTCTGTGTATATAGAAGTCCCCCAGGGGGCTTCATATTACTGTAAGTGAAAGTAAAAAAAAGTGTTTTTATTAATAAAAAATCCCCTCCCCTAATAAAAGTCTGAATCACCCCCCTTTTCCCATTTTACAAATAAAAATAAATAAATAAATAAACAAACAAACAAACATGTTTGGTATCGCCGCGTGTGTAATTGCCCGAACTATTAATTAATCACATTCCTGATCTCGCACGGTAAACGGTGTAAGCGCAAAAAAATCCCAAAGTGCAAAATTGCGCATTTTTGGTCGCATCAAATCCAGAAAAATTGTAATAAAAAGCGATCAAAAAGTCGCATATGCGCAATCAAGGTACCGATAGAAAGTAAACATCATGGCGCCAAAAATGACACCTCACTCAGCCCCATAAGCCAAAGGATAAAAGCGCTATAAGCCTGGGAATAGAGCGATTTTAAGGAACGTATATTTGTTAACAATGGTTTTAATTTTTTACAGGCCATCAGATACAATAAAAGTTATACATGTTACATATTGTTTTAATCGTAATGACTTGAGGAACATATATAACAACTAAGTTTTTCCATAGGACACACGGCGTAAAAATGAAGCCCCCCCAAAGAAAAATAATTGCGTTTTATTTTTCAATTTCACTGCGCGTATAATTTTTTTTCTGGTTTCGCAGCATATTTTATTGAAAAATTCAGCCTGTCATTGCGAAGTACAATTAGTGACGCAAAAAATAAGGGCTCATGTGGGTCTGTAGGTGTAAAATGCAAGTGCTATGGCCTTTTAAGCACATGGAGGAAAAAACGAAAACGCAAAAACGAAAGTTAGCAGGTCCTTAAAGGGCTAAGGGCCCTATTCCATATTATCGTTCAGATCATCGTTAAATCGTTCGAATCTAACTGATAATCGTTCGGTTGAAATGCAGTTAACGATTAACGACCGAACGAGACATCGTAGATCGCTTAATAAGACCTGGACCTTTTTTTATCGTTGATCGTTCGCAAAACGTTCACAAATCGTTCGCATTGAATAAGACATCGTTCGGTCGTTCGCAATAGATACGAACGCAATAGCGAATAAATAGCAAAGAAAAACGATCGCAATTACGATCATAAGTAACAATTATCATTCCATGGAAATGAGTGAACATTTTCAGGTCTTTCGCAATAGCGGTCGTTTGAGATCGTTAATCATTAATGATTATGCAAACGATAATTGGTGGAATAGGGCCCTAATGGGCCTATTACACCGGTCGTTTAGAGGAGCGCTCGTTTGCTCCTCGTTCCCCGCTCGCTGCCGCCGCTATTCAATGCGGCAGCAGCGAGCGAGTGAGTGCGGGAGGGGGCGGCGGGGAGCTGCGGGGGGGCTGGCCGGGGGATCGCTGATCGTCCGGGCAGCCCATAGGATATAGTAGCGTCTGCTGCCGACGCTCCTATTCAATGGAGCGACGGCAGCAGATCGCTGCTATATCAGTCGCTTGTTTTTCCACATGTTGAAAAACAAGCGACTGCAACGATCAGCTGACATGAACGATGTCGGCTGATCGTTGCACTCTATTCCACGGGACGATTATCGTCCGTAGCGGCCGATATCGGCTGAATACGAACGATAATCGTTCCGTGGAATAGGGCCTTAAGACTTTGTTCACACACAGTATTTTTGCTCAGTATTTTGGTCAGTATTTTTCAACCAAAGCCAGGAGTGGATTGAAAACACAGAAAGGCTCTGTTCACACACTGTTAAAATTCAGTGGATGGCCGTCATTTAACGGCAAATCACGGCCGTTATTTCAAAACAATGGTCGTTTAAAAATAACAGCCGTTATTTGCCTTTAAATGGCGCCCATCCACTAAATTTCCAGTGTGTGTGAACATAGCCTTTCTGTGTTTTCAATCCACTTCTGGTTTTGGTTGCAAAATACAGACCAAAAATACTGTGTGTGATCATAGCCTAATGCTGCATTCATAGAAAAATGTCTGCATGGTTGCATAAAGTACCAAAGAGCACCACTGAGTGATCTGGGTGTCCTATTATAACTCTGTATAATTCAGTGGCTGTGGTTAGTTTCTGTATTCTAGTGTGCATCAGCTCTGAGGCTATGTTCACACAAAGTCAAATAAAAGCAGAATACAGTTGTTATTTTGAGTAAATAATACTCTCAATGTAATAATGTGCTCTATTGAATTCTATGGTGAATTGACCATCAGTGCTCACACAGTAAGGCTAAGTTCACACAACATCAAAAATAGAGAAAAGGCGGCTGATTTTGCAATTTTAAAAAATGGCCGTTATTGCCACAATTTAACTGACTGCAATGGCAATGCATTGGAGTCAGTGGGAAGACGGACCCCCAATGCACACAATGTATTGAATAACGAACATTATCATCTCAGACGGCAAAATAATGAACATGATCATTATTTTCTGGCGTCTTTTGCAAACAGCGCACGCTTTTTAATTAGTTGTTCAAAAACAGTTTTTCTTTTGTCACCATTCTTTCTCCATTTTTTACTATGAAATTCAATGGACTTTTCAATTAAGACACACCCAAAGGCCAATTAGTAATCCCCAAACTAGAATAATAGCCTAATGAAGAAAAGCCATAACTAAGCACAGGCGTAAAATAATGAAAATGTGCATTATGGCTATGTTTACACTTCGTTTATTCAGCTCCATCTAAAATGACATCATTCATTTTAAGTTTGAAATAACGGACGTCATTTAGCTGTCTGGCCTCCCCTTAATGCAATGACTGGTGTTTGTACATTATTCTTTTGTGGGATTACGAATTGGCCTTTGATGCGGCTTAACTGAAAAGTCCATTGAGTTTAATAGGAAAAACGGAGAAAGATGGGTGACAAAAGAAAAACTGTAAACAACTATTAAAAAACGTCCGCTGTTTGCTAAAGATGTCCGTAAATAATTGTCATGATCATTATTTTGACGTCTGTGGTGATAACGTCCGTTATTCAATACATTGTGTACATTGGACGTCCGTCTCATTGCATTGAAGTCAATTAAATCACAGCAAAAACGGATGTCTTTTTAGGCTATGTTCACACTGCGTATGAATCCGTCCGTAGTGCGAACCGCAAATGTACGCACGTAGTTTTGAGGTTGATGCGTTCGCTTGAAAGTATACGATATACGCCCGCACAATGCACACTACGTATGAGCTTACGGCCAGATCGTATACGGCGCCGTGAAAAATGAACAAGACCATTGTTTGAGGAAGGAAATGTTGAAACTCACGGCCGTGGATTTCCATGCGGTCCCGTACGGAGTACTTATTTCAGCCAAATTGAACTTGATTTTTCGATCCAAAAGGTTCTGTGAGTTTTATTGGGCTGGGCGAAGATCTCCAAGTAAATGACCTGTTTCAGATCGCTTTGAAACAAGCTAGGGAGCATAACTGTACTACGGGCATATGTTCGCGGTTCGTACGCATCCGGCCGCATGTCGATTTTTCCCACACCCGTAGTTTCAGCCGCACATGTACGGCGGCGTATGAAATGCGGCCGGACTCATACGCAGTGTGAACATAGCCTTAGATAGCAAAAGTGGACGCCTTTTCTCTATTTTTGACGTTGTGTGATCATAGCCTATTTCCGCCCATTTTTTGCAAAAAAAAAAAAAAAGACCTTTTTTTCACCTTTTCACACATTGTTTTCTTTGCACAGCTGTATTTCGGTATTATTTTACTCTGTGTGAACATAGCCCCAGGCTGTATATAAGAAATACCTTGTGTAGCGAGGTGCATGTGCATCAGTTTATACTTATACACAAACAGCAGAAGACAGTCAGTCAAAATATTCTATTGTTTTGTTTTTAAAAACAATGCGACCTCTTTGGTTGCTTTACAAGAATTATAATTTATTGTCAGATCATAACACAAACAAGTCAAAATGACACACAGCCCTATTACCGTATAATTGCTGCCCGCAATAGAAATAATAAAAGAAATTTTAAACAGTATAATTAATTAGTGAAAAATGTAGACATTGCTGTTTTTTTTTTATTTCAGATGTGTTACTCTATAGTGGTAACCTTGAAATCATAATAGGTTAGAATTATGCTACTATGAGGAACATACTAATCATTCCATGGTCCTCGTTATATCATTTGTAAAAGAAAACATAAAAATATAGTAATTGTTTTATTTAAAAAAACATAACAAAAACACTCAATAAAGATAAATATATATGTATACAGTGATGGAGTGTGATTAAGTGCTCTGTATTCCTGTCATGATCCCACACCGAAGGGCTCATTATAGAACTGTCATTTTTATCTGTGATAATATTCAAACTTTATTTTATTAACTTTATGAGCAATAGGCAAGACATGAATATCAATTAGGGGCTGTAAAAATAGCTCTGATGACATCAATACCGTTAATCACATTGCTGGAGATATTTGTATAATTCTGTTTTATCTATCTATCTGCTATCTATCTCCTATCTATCTCATATTTGTCATCTATCTATCTATCTATCTATCTATCTATCTATCATCTATTTATCTATCTATCTATCTATCTATCTGCTATTTGTCATCTATCTATCTATCTATCTATCTATCTATCTATCTATCTAGTGAAGGCGAGTGGCACTACAGGTTGCAGCGATGTAGGTGCCAGCTGGCTTGGTTCAGACCACGAACCTTAATCTAAATAGCAAGAGATGACCAGCGGCACACCAGTTGCGTGGAATCAAACGTGAAGATTTATTGTGGATCAAAACATCTCAACAGGTGCAACACAGTCTAGCACGACGTTTCGGCGGGGATCCGCCATTTTCAAGTGCAAAGTAGTGAACTCAGTACTCATTTAAATATACACACACATGATTATGAAAACACACGTGATTGGTGGACATGATCTGTCAATCTCCGTAGGGGACCAATTGGTCCAAAGTGATAGTTAATCATTGGAAAGTGCTTACAGCAATGGTGCGATTATTTGAGATACGTAGTATGTATATAACATACAAAATCACTTGAAAAAAAGCTAGCATGACATGTATTCACATGCACCATAAGAGTGTAACATCTGCGGGGATTGCGAGAGAGACGCCACATGGAGTAACCGCATAAAATATATAGTCTGATGGTCACGATTGATCAAGCAAATACAGTACATGTAGTGTCTGCAATCAAGTTCAAAGGTAATCTAAAGCAATGCTCAGTAAGACCGGACTACCCACTGGTCAGAGGCTCCGTTGATCCTCTTCCTGCAGGAGGATGAGTGGTCTGCGGGTAGGACACCGGTACTCAACAATCGCACGGGAACCGCGCGTCTAGTGGGAACCGATTCCAATCCTCTTCCCACTCTTCCCACTCTTCTGGTGCATGTGAATACATGTCATGCTAGCTTTTTTTTCAAGTGATTTTGTATGTTATATACATACAGTACTATGTATCTCAAATAATCGCACCATTGCTGTAAGCACTTTCCAATGATTAACTATCACTTTGGACCAATTGGTCCCCTACGGAGATTGACAGATCATGTCCACCAATCACGTGTGTTTTCATAATCATGTGTGTGTATATTTAAATGACACTGAGTTCACTATTTTGCACTTGAAAATGGCGGATCCCCGCCGAAACGTCGTGCTAGACTGTGTTGCACCTGTTGAGATGTTTTGATCCACAATAAATCTTCACATTTGATTCCACGCAACTGGTGTGCCGCTGGTCATCTCTTGCTATCTATCTATCTATCTATCTATCTATCTATCTATCTATCTATCTATCTAACTCTTAGGGCCCTTTGACACAGAAAGATTATCTGACAGATTATCTGCCAAAGATTTGAAGCCAAAACCAGGAACGGACTATAATTCCTATCTATCTCTCATATCTATCTATCTCTCTCATATCTCTCATATCTATCTATCTATCTATCTCTCTCTCTCATATCTATCTATCTATCTATCTATCTATCTATCTATCTCTCTCATATCTATCTATCTATCTATCTATCTATCTATCTATCTATCTATCTAAGAAAAGTGATGGCTGAACGGCACTGTGCTGACTTCAAGTCAATTGGCTTCCAGCCAGTGGGTGCACGTCCTTGGTAGTCGACCCCACAGGATAGAAAATCGAAGCAGGTAGACGGCACTCCAATCAAGTGAATATGTGCAAGTTTATTCACCCGCGTACGTACAGCGACGTTTCAACTCAAACATGAGTCTTTTTCAAGCCCTTTCAAGGCTTGAAAAAGACTCATGTTTAAGTCGAAACGTCCCTGTACGTACACGGGTGAATAAACTTGCACATATTCACTTGATTGGAGTGCCGTCTACCTGCTTCGATTTTCTATCTATCTATCTATCTACAAAAGAAAATCCGTAGCACACCAGCGTCAGGTGAAAAAGAAGTGGTATTTATTGCTTGTAGCAAGAAACACAAAAAGGGATGCAACGTTTCTGTCTACTCCAAGACCATTATCAAGCATCATGCTTGATAATGGTCTTGGAGTAGACAGAAACGTTGCATCCCTTTTTGTGTTTCTTGCTACAAGCAATAAATACCACTTCTTTTTCACCTGACGCTGGTGTGCTACGGATTTTCTTTTGTATTTGTTGGGATCCCGTGCCAAGGGACTTACTCCGTACAGCACCAGCTACTTGGATTCGGAAGTGCGGCTTTCTCATTTTTCTATCTATCTATCTATCTATCTATCTATCTATCTATCTATCTATCTATCTATCTATCTATCGCCTGTCTGTCTATTTACCAATTAGCCATAAATTAATACCAGACAGGTGAACATTGTGAACATTACATTGATTTTGGTCACAATAGCTCCCATTAAAGGATAGGATCTATTAGGCATTTCAATTATTGAGATTGATGTGTTGGACACAGGAAAAATGGGCTGACATAAGGTTCTTAGCGACATGGACAAAGGCCAAATTGTAATGGTTGTGTGACCATATCAGAACATATTCAAAATTGCAGGTTGTAGAGGGTGTTCCCAGTATGTAGTGGTTAGTACTTCCAAAAAGTGGTCCAAGCAAAAACAATCAATAACCCTGTGACGCCCAAGAGGTCATAGAATAGGTGTCATAGAAAAATAGATGATTGTTGGCCGGAAAAAAAACACCAGGGGGGGGGGGGATTTATCAAACATGGTGTAAAGTAAAACTGTCTCAATTGCCCCTAGCAACCAATCAGATTCCACCTTTCATTTTCCAAAGAGTCTGTGAGGAATGAAAGGTGGAATCTGATTGGTTGCTAGGGGCAACTGAGCCAGTTTCACTTTACACCATGCTTGATAAATCTCCCCCCAGGTCTGTATATTATTTAGATTATTATTATTGTTGTTATCATCATCATCATCATCTTAGGATAGATATACGTGTATCCCAGGCAGGTTTACATTCACTTAGGGCCCTATTCTACGGGACGATTATCGTTCAGATTATCGTTAAATCGTTCGAATCTGAACGATAATCGTTCGGTTGAAATGCAGTTAACGATTAACGACCGAACGAGAAATCGTTGATCGTTTAATAAGACCTGGACCTATTTTTATCGTTGCTCGTTCGCAAATCGTTCGCATTGAATAAGACATCGTTCGGTCGTTCTCAATAGATACGAACGCAATAGCGAATAAATAGCGTAGAGAAACGATCGCAATTACGATCATAAGTAACGATTATCGTTCCATGGAAATGAGTGAACGTTTTCAGGTCTTTCGCAATAGCGGTCGTTTGAGATCGTTAATCGTTAACGATTATCCAAACGATAATCGTCCCGTGGAATAGGGCCCTTACTGTGTATTTAACAACCACTTCTGCTGGAAGTTTGTTCCAAGCATAAACTACTCATAGAAACATAGAAAATTATTGTCAGATGAAGACCACCTGGTCCATCTAATCTGCCCTTCTAGTATTTCCTCTTTTTATCATCTTAGAATAGATATATATTTATCCCAAGCAGGTTTACATTCAGTCACATCTGCTGGAAGTTTGTGGCAAGCATCTACTACTCTTTTAGTGAAGTAATATTTTCTCATGTTGTTTTTGATCTTACCCCCAACTAACCTCAGAGTGTGTCCCCATGTTTTTGTGGGGCCTTAAGGCGGGGCCTTAAAAAAACACACAGACACACACACACAGATCCCCAGCAGCCTTTTTTATTGGCTGGAGCGCATGACATGGCTTCCAGCAAGCTCAGCCAATCAGGGCTGAGCAACCTGGAAGCCATGTGATGCGGTCAAGCCAATGAAAAGGCTACAAGTGCACCAGCAGCCTTTTCATGTCCCATTCACTTCACCAGAAAACGCAGAGGAGGAAGAAGACCTGGCCCGCCCCCTGCTGTGACGACATTGTCACAAAATGGAGCCTGGGAGAAGAGGACGGGGTTGACTGTAATTGGGTATGTATACTTTATTTAACTTCCGGGAGGGGGGGTCGGGGGCAGACCGCTTATTTAAAAACATTACAAAGTTATATAACTTTGTAATGTATGTTAAATAAGCTAAAAAAGAAAAACGCCGGAGTTGCCCTTTAATACCCTTCTGAATGATATTATGGCCCATGTAACCTGAAACATGTTTGTATCGACTAGGAGTTATTGTTATTACCTTTTTTATGTTGGATTAACAAGGAATGTTAATTTACCTTCATACCTAATAGTACGGAATACAATTTTTCTTTGTATAGCTATTTCTTTGCATAGCCAGGAGGAGCACTACACTGATGGTAGCAGACAGCTGGAGTAACATTCTGTAAGGAGTCAATGCAATTAAAGGGGTTGTCCAGGTTGCAGAAGACAGCTAAAGCCTTCTGCTTCCTGGCACTGAAAGTTTGTCCCCCCCCTTTTAAGATGTGGAGGGGTGGGTCTAAGTCCTGATCATTGTGATCAGGCAAAACCATGCCCGAACATGATGTGCCTCGCCCGCACAATGTCACTTCAACACTTCCGAAGAGTGGAATTCAGGAAGTTCCCGGAGGCTTCAGCTTTCTTTTGTCTCTTGGACATACGCTTTAAAGAATGTCATCACCAAACACATACCAAAAATCCACATACATCATTCAGAGATAAAAGAAACATCTAAACACCCAGAAGCGCAGGGAAAACAACAAGTGTATGATTGAAGAATTCTTACCCTGGTAAAGAAATCCCTCATCATAAAATCTAGCCTAGGCAAGAACACTCTCAAGGAGGTAGGCATAACATTGTCAAAGGCTACAACCAAGAGATACAGGTAGTTTTATGAATAAAAAAACATAGGGGGGAATTGATCAGAACAAAGGGAAGGTTCTGGAGTGGCCATCTCAGTTTCCTTACCTCAATATCATTGAGCCACTCTGGGGAGATCTCCAGTGCGCAGTTCTTGCAAGACAGCCCAGAAATTTACAGGAACTGGGGGCTTTTTGTAAGAAAGAATGGGCAGTTTTACCAGCTGAAAATAAAGAATCTTATCCACAACTACCACAAAGACTTCAAGCTGTCCTTGATGTTAGAGGGAACAATACATGGTATTAAGAATTGGGGTATGTGAACTTTTGATCATGGTCATTTGCATGTTTTTGGTTGTCATTATAGAAAACGTAGTGGTCTGACAATAAATGCCTTCACCCGACCACTAACCATGAGTGGAAAAATAGTGTTTGTGTTATCATTCATATTCTCTGAAAATGACAAGAAAGCAAAAATTCTACTGGGGTATGTAAACCTTTAAGCACAACTGTATGTAACATATTGACCTAGGCTCTTTTTTTTTTTAAGATAAAGTACTTAAAAAAACATACATAGTACCAAATGCTTGCTCTTCTACGTACCTGGGCTTCATTCTATAGTCATCAGAGCATGTTGTATAGATTTATTACATCTCCTACCAGGAGTGTTTGCTCATTTCATCTGTCAGAGAATACACACCAGACAGACATGCTTAGAAAACACTCCCCAGTCTAATAGTGATAATGATGCATCACTCTGCAGCCGTCCACCGATAACAATATAATAAACCACAGTCGGCACTAGCTGTTATGACAACACATTAGAGCAAACAAGAAGTCATTAGTTACCTTAGTCAGACGGGGATAATAATGAGTGACAATCTTTGGAATGCACCATGGAATCTTGATCAACACTTTAGTATGTAAAATTTCTTAAAATATTCATTAAACAATTGTATAAACATTGCAAATAATGACAATAAACCAAGGTATTTGGAAAGCAAGCTATAAAAGTGGTAAATAGTTTTGCATATCAGATATTAGATATAATTATATTTTCAATGGTAAAACTAAAAGGGTCAAATTTTAAAGGAGTTGGCCACATTTAATATATATATATATATTTTTAAAGCAGTCCAGTGCACATGACTGATAACTGATACAGCAAGACATCTCTGCATTGCTGTTCTCTCAATTTTGAAGACAACTAAGGTCTTCTTTGATATGCTACAGGACCACCTTCCTATTGAGAAAACTTGACGTTGATCCAATATGGCAGCTTGGTGGCAATGTTCTGGACCTAGCCTAACAGTTAGACTCCCTCAGAGCAGGGATCCGGGTCAGTAACAAGTGGGTGGCGCAGCACAAAAACGTGATCCAAACAAGACGTCAGAATGCCGGAAATACAATGCAGGAATAAATGCTAGGTCAAGACACTAGTAAACTAGGCTCTATTGCAGGCAAGGAACACATGGATGGAGAGTATACTTATGGGACCTGGAGTCCTAGCCACAGGTGGGATCAGGGCTGATACTCCAGCCCCCAGGGCACATGAGACAGCTGGCTAGTGGTGCCAGCCGTCAGTCAGCAAAAATTGATGGGAGATTGTCCGAGGATGGTAAAGCCAGTAGCCGGTCGGTTATTGGACCCTCCAGCGACGCAAGGAGCCGGCCAGCTTCTGACAACTAGATTCTTGCCTTCTAAGGGGGAGGCTGGGCAAGGGAGGTTCCATCCACATAATGCTGTGTCTTTTTTACACCTACTGTACATAATACTTGTAAAAAGTTTTTTTAATTGACTTACCTACTGTGAACTTTTTTTTCCATTTGTCCATTTCTTTCTTCTTGCAAGTTCCACACTTCTAAATAATAATGATAATAACAACAACAACATAAACACTTAATAATCCTATCTCAGAGCTATTTACTGACTTGTTCCTTTTAGGCACATCTCGCATGTGTGAACAGGATGTCATATTTTGAGACCGGAGTTGTTAATAATAAAATCACAGATATTGGCAGCTTTGGATGCCCAGGTGCTGTTTTATTTGGCAAATTGTTGTTTACAATTTCTTTATCATTAATGTCAAAAATAAATTGAAATGTGATATTTCTGTGGTTTATTTTTGTAGCGTCAGTGTATCCGGTGGTGGAATATCTCACCTGTCAAGCAGTGTTTAGAAGAAAAAAAAAAAAAAAATCACGTTGTGTTTTTAGACTTATTAACTGTAATGTCGTAGGCAGAAAACCTGATTATTTTCCAACAACCTGATTTAACAAATGGAAAAGCAGCATCTGTTTTCCCGCAGCTTCACATATGGCTATCAATGTCGCTTAGAAAAGCTTGTGCAGGTAACTGAAGCAAAAGAACCTCTCTGGAGTGCAGCAACCTGAGGGACTGAGAAGTAATGCTCCCAAATGGTAAACATGTGCTCTCCAGGAACAACGAATGTACTTTTATCAGATGATACCGTATTCACGCTGGGATGCCGACAGAAAAAAACCTCACTGAACCCAGGTTAAAATACGCTTTATTGAATATTTTAACAGATTTTTATAATATTGATAATAGAAATATATAGGTGAAAAATATAATATTATTATTAGAATTATTCTGTCAACTGCTTTTGGGCTAAAATAGAGATAAGGAACCTTCGTTTCTCCAGCTGTTGTAAAACTACAATTCCCATCATGCCTGGACAGCCAAATGTTTACCTATGCCAATATATTGACAGCCATAGACCTCGTTCACACGCTGTATATTTTCAATAAATACCAACCGTTGCTGCAGATTGCAACACCGGACGCTATTTATTGAAAGGGCGAACTCACATTGTTTTCTATAGAATCCCGGCTGGAGTGTATACACACTGTATACACTCTGGCTGGGATTCCATGTGGCCATGCAGAAAACTGACATGTAAATTTTGTGTGGCCGCTTTTCATTTCGTGGCCGCACAAAATAGTGCAGACAATGTAAAGTGCGGCTCTGGTCGTACTTTACATTGTCTGCTATGGTTAATTGGAACCCAGGCACACCCGAATGTGCCCGTATTCCAATTCAAAAGTAGTTATGTCAATCCTGCCAGTACTGCATTGAACTGCACAGACAGTGGCTGTTCTATGAGAGTCCGACATGGAGAGAGAGGAGCGGCTGCACATCACACCTACGGCTGATACTAATGCTGCTAAGCCTATTTTAAAAAGACAACTTCAGGATGTTGGAATATGAATTGATCAAGCCATATCTCCCCGTGTACCAACGTGTTCTATCAGAGTGTTTTACATAACGGCCGCTGTCTTACAGCATCTGAACATGGCCATAGGCTGTATTAATTAATTCTGTGGGGAGAAAAACAGACATGGTGGCACAGCCATATACTTATTACTGATCCATCTCCTCCAGCACTATATACTACTAACATTAGGAGTCTTCAAGGTTCCTGATTCATGTGGGTCTGTAACTTAAAAATGATGCAGCCCCATTCGGCGACCACCACTGCCACAACAACAGCGCCAGAGGGGGGAGTGACCCAGTCGCCCAGTTGAACCACAGTGCTGCTAGAAATAGACCCCCCTGGGCTCTGGGCCCCACCAACCCACTGACACCATACTGTCGCAATAATGGCCACCGCTGTATTGAAGCGCACCACACAGAGCAGAAGCAGATAGGAAAAGCTCACACTGTGCTTTCAGCCAAAGGACTGAGGGACACTAGGTGCTGACCCTATATAAACTCACTGAATAAAACCACCTAGGGTGGGGGAGGCGTTCAGAGCCAAGCCGAAAACAAAAAAAATAGGGGTTAGAATATATAGTACCAAGTAATTTTATTGGGAGAAAAACAGACATATCAATATACTTATCACTGATCCGTCAAGAACACTTGGGTTCATCCAAACCCAAATGTGGAGCATTTGATTACTGGTGCCATAGGCTGTATCTATGTTTTCCTGGACTTCCTAGGGCTACATCTAACCGGTATTCAAATGCCGAATGATGAGACTCTGGAGTTGTGCTTCTCTTAGTTGTGGTGTGTTAGGGAAGGGGTACAGTATGTTATAGTGTTTTCTGTTTTTGTATGTGGGAGATTGTAATTAAAGTTTTTATAATAAGAGGGAAAAATAGTTCCTGTTACGTCACCTAATGAGTAAAATTGTAAGATAGTAAGATTGTGGTGTCATCAAGACCCATGAGGTGTAAAGGTAATGACTTTATATATTTTCCTAGCAACCCTTCAACAAATAACAGATAGAAAAAAAATCCATCTAAGGCCTCAGGCACACAGGCATAAAATAGCTCCATACCAGCTCTAAGTTTTACCAAGTTGAAATATGGCACTCATAGAAGTCTATGGGGCCCCACTGAACCTCCATATGCCTCCAATTCATAATCCAGCAGATGCATTATTGCAGAAATGTTCTCCCCTGGAAGTATTGCTTCTAGGGTAAGATTCCTTAGTAATATTGTGCCATATGAAGGCACCATATGGTGGCACATAGCATGCCGATGACTCTAGTGCTCAGGGCAGAGCCATGGGTATAGGAAATCATGTCTGGTTAGTTACATTGCAGGGTTTCTGTACAATTTTAGGTAAAGTAACCCAGAAATGAGAGACCAGTTTGAAAAGTTAAAAGTCAAAAGAGAAAAAAAATAGGAATGTACTTTAGGAAAAAATATTGAATAAGAATTGGATGTTGAGATGGTATCTATTCTCTTGGGGCACGCCCAGGCAGATAGGGTGCTATTGGTGGTATATGTGCAGATGAAATCTTTCACCTGGTCCTGGGGAATTGTAAGAAAATGGGTAACCTTTAGTAAACAGTAGCATTTAATCCACAACTGAGGCACACAATTTAACAGGTGATGACAGGTTATCCTGTCTAGTGACAGTGAAATTAGTTCTTGTAATGATTATGTCCCTGAGGTGACAGATAACAATTACACTGGTTGACTTCAAGTTGTAAAAAGAGGGCCTGTGCCTAACAAGATGTCCACAAAGGCAACCTGCAGAGTCTTGCAGACTCCTGGTACCCCTTTCCCAGCTGCTGGATGTATAAGGTATAAGCTCGGAGACGCTCGGCTGCCGGGAGAGCTTCGGGAGATTGACAAAGGCTTTGGGGATTTCCGGAGCCTCTGTCATTCTCCCGAAGCTCTCACAGCAGCCAAGCATCTCCGAGTTTCTAAAATGAGATGCTCTGCTGCCTGGGAGAGCTTCGGGGATCTCCGGCACAGGCAGTGTCACACTGCCTTCGCCGGAAACTGGACAGAAGACGTGCAGCTGCTGAGAACGGGTCACAGGTGAGATAACTGGGTTTTTTTTTTTTTTTTTTTTTATAGTGGTTGCCGCATATGCTGGGGATGCGGCTATATCCGGTGTACAAGACGACCCCCGACATCTAAGAAGATATTTCAGGGTTAAAAAGTCGTCTTATACGCTTGAAAATATGGTATTTACCTTTGTTATACAAGACTCATGGGTGTAGCTAGGGGTTTGGCCTGGGGGGGGGGGGCGAGTCTGAGTGGGCCCCAAACTTATTATGTTTTACATAGGGAACCTCAGCAGACAACACTGCTTTGCAAATAATAAAGGGCATATTCTGCTCCTTTACGCATAGTGAATTAGGATTAAGAGCAGTGTAAAAGGCTTTCTACATTTCACATTTATAACTGTGTTAAAATTAAAGGGATTATGCAAGATTAGAAAACTATAGCTGTTTTTTTCCACAGAAATAGAACCACTCTGTGTGTGGTATTGCAGCTCACTTCCACTGAAGAAAATGGAGCACATACAATCTGGCAGGTATGGTGCTGGTTTTAGAAGAAAACAACTATGTATTTTTTAATCCTGGAGAACCCCTTTAACCCCTTCCCCCAATATGACGTCCAGGGACGTCATGAAAAGCAGTGAAAGAATGCATCATGACGTCCCTGGACGTCATGGTTTCCCTGCCTCCCCCCGCTGTCCCTATCTGAGATCGGGCAGCGGGAGGAGGCTGTGTGACACAGCCTCCTCCCGCCGCCACTGCCTGGAGGGGAGCCGTGCTCCCCCCAGGGCAGTTAACCCCATAGATGCCACGGTCATTTCAACCGCAGCGTCTATGGGGAGATTATCTGCAGCACGTTGATCGGGCAGCGAGAGGAGGCTGCAGCACGTTGCCTCCTCCCGCTGTCACTGCTGTAGTCCTCCCCCTAAGTCCCTCTTCCTTCTCCCTGTCCTCTCCTGCTGCCCCCGCCCCGATTCAGTCCCGGCCCCCCCCACACACCAATCCATCTCCCCCTCTGATCCATCTCCCCCCTCAGTGCTCCCCTCCATGCTTCGCCCCGTGCTCCCGGTGCTCATCTCCCGTACTCCCAGTGCTCACCCCCCCGTGCCCATCTCCGTGCTCCCCGTGCCCATCTCCGTACTCCCCCGTGCCCATCTCCGTGCTCCCCCGTGCCCATCTCCGTACTCCCCCGTGCCCATCTCCGTGTTCCCCCGTGCCCATCTTCGTACTCCCCCGTGCCCATCTCCGTGCTCCCCCGTGCCCATCTCCGTGCTCCCCCCCATGCTCACCTCCGTGCTCCTCCTGTCCTCCGATCCGGTCCCTCTCCTTGTCCCCCGTAACCCCCCCCCCCGGATAAGTCTCCCTCCTTGTGCCATTTCTGAACGATCAGGTCCCTGCACTGATCGTTTGAATCAGCTGCAGGGACCTGATCGTTTGAATGAGTGTCAGTGTGTATCAGCTTATGTGCTGTAATGCATTATATAGACACCTGCAAAAGTTAAAAACACACACACACACACACACACACAAATACATAAATAAATAAATAATTAATTAATTAAAACAAATAAATTAAATAAATAAATACATAAATAAATAAAATAAATATACACATTCCCCATCCCCCTTTATAAATGATCCCCTATAAATAAGATACACATATTTGGTATCACCGCATCTGTAATGCCCCTGTCTGTTATCCCGTTACATTAAATATACTGTCCAATTAACGCCACTAAAAAAAAAATAAATAAAAAACTAACCAAAATTACAATTTTTTGTTAATCCCGCCCCCTAAAAAATATAGAAAAAAGCTGTCAGAATGTCACATGTACCCAAAAGGTGTACAACTAAAAGCGTCAGCTTATGCCGCAAAAAAAAAGCCCTCACATAACTCCATTGACCAAAAATTTAAATATTACTGCCCTTACAATATGCAAGACACAAACAGTTTTTATAGTATAAATGCCATAAACTATAACAAAAGTTATATAAAATGGATATCACTGTAATTGTACCGACCAGACAAATAACAATAACATGTCATATGTGATGTATATTAAACGGCGTACAAAAAAATTATGAAAAACAGCTGCTAAATTTTGTTTTTTATTCGTACCACCTCATAAAAAATGTAATAAAAAATGATCAGGGTGTCACATGTCCCCCAGAATGGTACCGATGGAAACGTCAACTTGTCTTACACAAATATTTTGGCACCGCAAGGCCTCTGTGACATGGTCTAATGGCTAAGAAAAACCCTGAAATAAAAAAGACCCCAAAATTCACCAGGTCTCTGTCGTGTTTGTGGCCTGTGGTTGAGTCACGGGACGCACCGCAGCCACATATGGGGGATTTCTAGAAACATTGGAATAAGGGGAATCAATAGTAAGTTCCATTTCTCAGTTAGTATTTGCTGTGTTAGAGAAAAGAATGGATTAAAATGGAATATCTGCCAAAATAATGAGAATTTTTAATTTCCCCTCCAACTTGCTTAAACCTCTGCAAAACACCTAAAGGGTTAATTCACTTATGAAATGTCACTTTGAATACTTTAAGGGGTGCAGTTTTTACAGTGGAGGGATTTATGGGGGTAACTAACATACAGGCCCCACAAATCCACTTCAGAACTGAACTGGTCCCTAATAAAATCTGAATTTGAAATTTTCCTGAAAATTAGAAAAATCGCTGCAAAATTTCAAAGCCCTCTAACATCCTAACAAGTAAAAGGACGTTCACCAAATGACACCTTCATAAAGTAGACATGTTGTAGATGTTGCATTAATAATTAGTTCATGTGGCATAACTACTTTTCTCAGAAAAAGAGAATTTGGAATATAAAGGATTGTAAATTTTTCTAATTTTTGCGCAAGTGTTGTGTTTTATACAAAAAACTACTGAGTGTATGAACCAAAATATCCCACAAACATAAAGAGGAATATGTCACGAAAAAACTATCTCAAAATAACCACAATAGCTAAAAGCACCGCAGAGTTATCACTACATAGAGAGACAGGTCAGATTTGAAAAATAGCCCCTGGTCACTAAGGCCAAAACAGGCTGCGGAGGCAAGGGGTTAATCTTTAACAGTACAAGATGTTAGCTCATTGTGTTCTCATGTTGGGATGGTACATGTAGATACGTCACAAGCTGCGAGAAATCTATTTCTTCCTGTATGTATCTAAAACATTATCTGCCCCTCTAGGCTCAGTTTTTTCTTTTATATTTTAGCACATCATACTGAGTACAAGCAGGGCCGTATTTACCACTAGGCACCCATGGTCCGGTGCCTAGGGCAGCACCTTGCAGGGGGGCAGCACCAGGGAGCAAGCGGAAGAAAACAACTTTTTTTTTGTTTTTATTTTTTTTAGTCTCTCACCTCCCGGTCAGACTTGCCAGTAAATCTGGTGACTTTTTGAGGGGGGGAGGTATGATCAAGTCTGGTATGGCTGTGACGCCTGGAGCTAATAGCTACCAATCTGCCAATCCTGTGGGGAGAATTCCGTCAGGCAATATGCAGACTGCTCTAATCATTGATTAAATCTGGAAATTTATGTTTTAAGCAGTTAAAAACTTTGAAAAACATGATTCAGACAATGTTTCTACACGTAGAGAAATGCTTGTGGCCGAAATCACTCTCCCCCATGCACTCCAAGATAGGGCATCTTCAGGTTTAGTGCCTAGGGCAGCAGCAGCTGTTAATACGGCCCTGAGTACAAGATGCTAGCAAAGCTGAGTGACCACATCATACTGAGTACTAGATGCTGGGAAAGCTGGGTGACTTCCATCATACTGAGGACAAGATGCTGGGAAAGCTGGGTGACCCCTATCATACTGGCTACAGGATGCTGGGAAATCTGGGTGATCTCAATCATACTGAGGACAAGATGCTGGAAAGCTGAGTGACCTCCATCATACTGAGGGCTAGATGCTGGAAAGCTGGGTGATCTCCATTATACTAAAGAGAAGATGCTGAAAAGCTGGGTGATCTCCATCATACTGAGGACAAGATGCTGGAAAGCTGGGTGATCTCCATTATACTAAGGAGAAGATGCTGAAAAGCTGGGTGACCTCCATCATACTGAGGACAAGATGCTGGGAAAGCTGGGTGACCTCCATCATACTGAGGACAAGATGCTGAAAAGCTGGGTGATCTCCATAACACTGAGGACAAGATGCTGGGAAAGCTGGGTGACCTTAATTATAATGAAGACAAGATGCTGGAAAGATGGGTGATCCCCATCATACTGAGGACAAGATGCTGGAAAGCTATGTGATTTCCATCATACTGAGGACAAGATGCTGGAAATCTGTGTGACCTCAATCATACAGAGGACAAGATGCTAGAAAGCTGGGTGACCTTGATCATACTGAGGACAAGATGCTGAAAAACTGGGTGACCTCCATTATACTGAAGACAAGATGCTGGAAAGCTGGGTGACCTCCATTATACTGAGGAAAAGATGCTGAAAAGCTGGGTGACCTCCATCATACTGAGGACAAGATGCTGAAAAGCTGGGTGACCTCCATTATACTGAGGACAAGATGCTGAAAAGCTGGGTGATCTCCATTATACTGAAGACAAGATGCTGAAAAGCTGGGTGATCTCCATCATACTAAGGACAAGATGCTGGAAAGCTGGGTGACCTCCATTATCCTGAGGACAAGATGCTGCAAAGCTGGGTGATCTTCATTATACTGAGGACAAGATGCTGGAAAGCTGGGTGATCTCCATTATACTGAGGACAAGATGCTGAAAAGCTGGGTGATCTCCATTATACTGAGGACAAGATGCTGAAAAGCTGGGTGACCTCCATCATACTGAGGACAAGATGCTGGAAAGCTGGGTGATCTCCATTATACAGAGGACAAGATGCTGAAAAGCTGGGTGACCTCCATCATACTGAGGACAAGATGCTGGAAAGCTGGATGACCTCCATTATACTGAGGACAAGATGCTGAAAAGCTGGGTGATCTCCATTATACTGAAGACAAGATGCTGAAAAGCTGGGTGACCTCCATCATCCTGAGGACAAGATGCTGGAAAGCTGGGTGATCTCCATTATACAGAGGACAAGATGCTGAAAAGCTGGGTGACCTCCATCATACTAAGGACAAGATGCTGGAAAGCTGGGTGACCTCCATCATCCTGAGGACAAGATGCTGGAAAGCTGGGTGACCTCCATCATACTGAGGACAAGATGCTGGAAAGCTGGGTGATCTCCATTATACTGAGGACAAGATGCTGGAAAGCTGGGTGATCTCCATTATACTGAGGACAAGATGCTGAAAAGCTGGGTGATCTCCATCATACTCAGGACAAGATGCTGGAAAGCTGGGTGATCTCCATTATACTGAGGACAAGATGCTGAAAAGCTTAAGAACCTTAAGAACTTTTCCAAAGATTTTGTACCTCCATGTTATGGAAGAAGTGTAATGGATCAGTAATGCAACCTGTTGCAGTGAACTCCTTGACTTCCTGTGCCTTGGCTTTATTTTCACCTTCAACATCAAGGGCACTCCAACCCCCATCATCCAGGATATTTTCCCACTAGGTGCCCCATGAGAATCTCTTCACCAACACCTGTGTAGCCCACTAATCACTATTGCCAATCTGTGGGAGCATTGGATTGCCCTGTGCGACTGTTGAGACCACTGTAGTCTGACAAGGCCTGGGCCCACCACCAGGCCCAGCTATAACACAGGTGCATATACCCAGCTATCGCCACAGCTTATGTTTCTGTCCACATTAAATACTACACAAAGCTAGAAACCTAGCTCTAATAGGTGCAGATATAGCACACACAAGATCCTTCTACCTAAGTGGACGAAGTGCCTCCTTACCAGGGGATTACCAGTATTAGAAATGGCGCACAGGGCTTATTATGCATTAAACCCAGAAGCTTTAACCCTTTGAGGACCAGGCCCAAAATGACCCAGTGGACCGCGCAAATTTTGATCTTTGCACTTTCGTTTTTCCCTCCCCCCCCCCCTTCTAAGAGCTCTAGCACTTTCAGTTTTCTATCTATATAATGGCTTGTTTGTTACAGGAATAGTTGTACTTTGAAATGGCTTCTTTCATTTTACCATAACATGTATGACGGAATCCCAAATATATTATTTATGAAGATATCAATAGGTGAAATCGTAAAAAAGAATGCAATATGGTAATGTTTGGGGGGTTCCTGTGTCTACATAATGCACTATATGGTAAAAGCGACATGATACCATTATTCTATAGGTCAGTCCAAACACAACCATATGCCGGTTTACACAGATTCTCTAATGTTTATATATATATTTTTTTTTTAATGAAATCCTTTTATTTGGCAATAAATTATTAATAAAATGGGCCTATTGTGACGCTTATAACAGTTTTTTCACCTATGGGGCTGTATGGGGTCTAATTTTTTCCGCCATGATCTCTAGTTTTTAGTAATACCATATTTGTGAAGATCAGACGTTTTGATCACTTTTTATAAATTTTTTAAAATATATAATGTAACATAAAATCGGTAATCCGCGCACTTTTTTCCTTCTTTTCGTCTTCGCCGTTCGCAATGACGCTTCTTATATTTTAATAGATTGGACAATAACGCACGCTATGGTATATTATATGTTTATTTTTATAGTGTTTATTTATATAATGGGAAAGGGGGGTGATTTAAACTGGGGGAGGGGCTTTGGGGTAGTGTGCTAGTGATTTTAACTTTTTTTTTATACATTTTAAGTCCCTTTGGGGGACTTGTACATTGATTACTTTCATTTTGTGTTATAGGCGCTCTGCTCATTGAGCCTGTCTGTGCAGGCTCAGTGACCAGAGCGCCGATCGGACCGCACAGAGGCAGATGAGAGACCTCCGGCGATTCGTTTTAATGATCGGGACCCCCACAGTCACACTGGACTTGGCACAGACTTCCAGGATGTACCGGTCTAGGGGTTAAAGGGGTTATCTAGGGGTTAAAGGGGTTATCCAGCACTACATAAACATGGCTACTTTCTTCCAGGGATACTACTGAGTGTATCAACCAAAATATCCCACAAACATAAAGAGGAATATGTCATGAAAAAACAATCTGAAAAAAAACCACAATAGCTAAAAGCACAGCAGAGTTATCACTACATAAAGAGAGACAGGTCAGATTTGAAAAATAGCCCCTGGTCACTAAGGCCAAAACAGGCTGCGGAGGCAAGGGGTTAATCTTTAACAGTACAAGATGTTAGCTCATTGTGTTCTCATGTTGGGATGGTACATGTAGATACGTCACAAGCTGCGAGAAATCTATTTCTTCCTGTATGTATCTAAAACATTATCTGCCCCTCTAGGCTCAGTTTTTTCTTTTATATTTTAGCACATCATACTGAGTACAAGCAGGGCCGTATTTACCACTAGGCACCCATGGTCCGGTGCCTAGGGCAGCACCTTGCAGGGGGGCAGCACCAGGGAGCAAGGGGAAGAAAACAACTTTTTTTTTTGTTTTTATTTTTTTTTAGTCTCTCACCTCCCAGTCAGACTTGCCAGTAAATCTGGTGACTTTTTGAGGGGGGGAGGTATGATCAAGTCTGGTATGGCTGTGACACCTGGAGCTAATAGCTACCAATCTGCCAATCCTGTGGGGAGAATTCCGTCAGGCAATATGCAGACTGCTCTAATCATTGATTAAATCTGGAAATTTATGTTTTAAGCAGTTAAAAACTTTGAAAAACATGATTCAGACAATGTTTCTACACGTAGAGAAATGCTTGTGGCCGAAATCACTCTTCCCCATGCACTCCAAGATAGGGCATCTTCAGGTTTAGTGCCTAGGGCAGCAGCAGCTGTTAATACGGCCCTGAGTACAAGATGCTAGGAAAGCTGAGTGACCACATCATACTGAGTACTAGATGCTGGGAAAGCTGGGTGACTTCCATCATACTGAGGACAAGATGCTAGGAAAGCTGGGTGACCCCTATCATACTGGCTACAGGATGCTGGGAAATCTGGGTGATCTCAATCATACTGAGGACAAGATGCTGGAAAGCTGAGTGACCTCCATCATACTGAGGGCTAGATGCTGGAAAGCTGGGTGATCTCCATTATACTAAGGAGAAGATGCTGAAAAGCTGGGTGATCTCCATCATACTGAGGACAAGATGCTGGAAAGCTGGGTGATCTCCATTATACTAAGGAGAAGATGCTGAAAAGCTGGGTGACCTCCATCATACTGAGGACAAGATGCTGGGAAAGCTGGGTGACCTCCATCATACTAAGGACAAGATGCTGAAAAGCTGGGTGATCTCCATAACACTGAGGACAAGATGCTGGGAAAGCTGGGTGACCTTAATTATAATGAAGACAAGATGCTGGAAAGATGGGTGATCCCCATCATACTGAGGACAAGATGCTGGAAAGCTGCGTGATTTCCATCATACTGAGGACAAGATGCTGGAAATCTGGGTGACCTCAATCATACAGAGGACAAGATGCTAGAAAGCTGGGTGACCTTGATCATACTGAGGACAAGATGCTGAAAAACTGGGTGACCTCCATTATACTGAAGACAAGATGCTGGAAAGCTGGGTGACCTCCATTATACTGAGGACAAGATGCTGCAAAGCTGGGTGATCTTCATTATACTGAGGACAAGATGCTGGAAAGCTGGGTGATCTCCATTATACTGAGGACAAGATGCTGAAAAGCTGGGTGATCTCCATTATACTGAGGACAAGATGCTGAAAAGCTGGGTGACCTCCATCATACTGAGGACAAGATGCTGGAAAGCTGGGTGATCTCCATTATACAGAGGACAAGATGCTGAAAAGCTGGGTGACCTCCATCATACTGAGGACAAGATGCTGGAAAGCTGGGTGACCTCCATTATACTGAGGACAAGATGCTGAAAAACTGGGTGATCTCCATTATACTGAAGACAAGATGCTGAAAAGCTGGGTGACCTCCATCATCCTGAGGACAAGATGCTGGAAAGCTGGGTGACCTCCATCATACTAAGGACAAGATGCTGAAAAGCTGGGTGATCTCCATCATACTGAGGACAAGATGCTGAAAAGCTTAAGAACCTTAAGAACTTTTCCAAAGATTTTGTACCTCCATGTTATGGAAGAAGTGTAATGGATCAGTAATGCAACCTGTTGCAGTGAACTCCTTGACTTCCTGTGCCTTGGCTTTATTTTCACCTTCAACATCAAGGGCACTCCAACCCCCATCATCCAGGATATTTTCCCACTAGGTGCCCCATGAGAATCTCTTCACCAACACCTGTGTAGCCCACTAATCACTATTGCCAATCTGTGGGAGCATTGGATTGCCCTGTGCGACTGTTGAGACCACTGTAGTCTGACAAGGCCTGGTCCCACCACCAGGCCCAGCCATAACACAGGTGCATATACCCAGCTATCGCCACAGCTTATGTTTCTGTCCACATTAAATACTACACAAAGCTAGAAACCTAGCTCTAATAGGTGCAGATATAGCACACACAAGATCCTTCTACCTAAGTGGACGAAGTGCCTCCTTACCAGGGGATTACCAGTATTAGAAATGGCGCACAGGGCTTATTATGCATTAAACCCAGAAGCTTTAACCCTTTGAGGACCAGGCCCAAAATGACCCAGTGGACCGCGCAAATTTTGATCTTTGCACTTTCGTTTCCCCCCCCCCCCCCCCCCCCTTCTAAGAGCTCTAGCACTTTCAGTTTTCTATCTACAAGGCCATATAATGGCTTGTTTGTTACAGGAATAGTTGTACTTTGAAATGGCTTCTTTCATTTTACCATAACATGTATGACGGAATCCCAAATATATTATTTATGAAGATATCAATAGGTGAAATCGTAAAAAAGAATGCAATATGGTAATGTTTGGGGGGTTCCTGTGTCTACGTAATGCACTATATGGTAAAAGCGACATGATACCATTATTCTATAGGTCAGTCCAAACACAACCATATGCCGGTTTACACATATATATATATATATATATTTTTTAATGAAATCCTTTTATTTGGCAATAAATTATTAATAAAATGGGCCTATTGTGACGCTTATAACAGTTTTTATTTTTTCACCTATGGGGCTGTATGGGGTCTCATTTTTTCCGCCATGATCTCTAGTTTTTAGTAATACCATATTTGTGAAGATCAGACGTTTTGATCACTTTTTATAAATTTTTTAAAATATATAATGTAACATAAAATCGGTAATCCGCGCACTTTTTTCCTTCTTTTCGTCTTCGCCGTTCGCAATGACGCTTCTTATATTTTAATAGATTGGACAATAACGCACGCTATGGTATATTATATGTTTATTTTTATAGTGTTTATTTATATAATGGGAAAGGGGGGTGATTTAAACTGGGGGGAGGGGCTTTGGGGTAGTGTGCTAGTGATTTTAACTTTTTTTTTAATACATTTTAAGTCCCTTTGGGGGACTTGTACATTGATTACTTTCATTTTGTGTTATAGGCGCTCTGCTCATTGAGCCTGTCTGTGCAGGCTCAGTGACCAGAGCGCCGATCGGACCGCACAGAGGCAGATGAGAGACCTCCGGCGATTCGTTTTAATGATCGGGACCCCCACAGTCACACTGGACTTGGCACAGACTTCCAGGATGTACCGGTCTAGGGGTTAAAGGGGTTATCTAGGGGTTAAAGGGGTTATCCAGCACTACATAAACATGGCTACTTTCTTCCAGGGATAGCACCTCTCTGGAGACAGTTTGGGTGCAGGTTTTGTATATCTGTTCCATTGAAGTAAATGGAGCTTATTTGCAAACCACACCTGAACTGGAGAGAAGAGCAGTGCTGTCTCTAGAAGAAAGTGGTCATGTTTTGTAGCGTTGTATGACCCCTTTAAACTACACCTCTTCATAAAGATTGCCTGTATCCAGAAGGGTATGGGCAGGGCCGGCGTCAGCACCCGGCTTACTCGGGCCCCCGGCACTTGCCCGAGCAGAAGCCACAGGTCACCACGAGCAATGCCACCAGCCGCATCCCCCGGACTCACTGTCAACACCGCTGACATCCAGGAGGCAGGGAGGGGGGCGGGACGCGAGTGCTAGGCGGATGCGACGGGACGGGATGTCACTCTCCGCCTCCATGACGTCCTGGCCTGGGCCTCTCTCTGCAGTGCTGGATTGATGGGATCTCCTCAGCAGGCGCATAGCGATTACGTCATCGTGCCTGCTAGAGGATCCGTCCCCGCGGCGCACGGAAGGGAGAAGCCAGGGAGAAGAGGACCCATCCCCTGGATTAGGTGATTATGATTTTTTTGTTTTGCTTTGTGTCGAGGCAGAGCAGGGGGCATCTACTATGGGGCAGAGGAGGGGGCATGTACTAAGGGGGGAGAGCAGGGGGCATCTACTATGGGGCAGAGGAGGGGGCATGTACTAAGGGGGCATCTACTATGGGGCAGAGCAGGGGGCATCTACTATGGGGGCATTACTATGGGGACAGTAAGAGCAGGGGGCAGTACTATGAGACAGAGCAGTGGGCATCTACTATGGGGCATAGGAGGGGGCATCTGCTATGGGGGCAGAGCAGGGGGCATCTACTATGGGGGCAGAGCAGGGGGCATCTACAGTACTATGGGGCAGAGGAGGGGGCATCTACTATGGGGGCATTACTATGGGGACAGTAAGAGCAGAGGGCATTACTGTGGGGAAGAGCAGGGGGCATTACTATAGGGCCAGGAGACATTACTATGGGGGCAGAGGGCATTACTATAGGTTCAGGGCAGGGGACATTAATATGGGCCATTACTATGGGGGTAGAGGGCATTTTTACTATATGGGGGCACAGCATGAGGACATTATTACTATATGGGGGGCACAGCACGGGATCTTACATACGGGGCCCACATACCTCCTTTACTGCACATGACACCAAGTAGCAAAATTATCACTGTATGGAAGCCTATGGGTGGGAAAAGGGAAGGAAATTGCTGGAAATGTGCCGAGCCTAAGATGTTTGTCTGACAGGTTCTGAAGAAAAGAATTGTAGCTTGAAGGAATCATCATGGTGGTCCAGGCAAGATGGAGAGGAAACAAAGAGCGATCGCCTCAGATTAAAGAAGACGTCACCTGTGAGTTACCGAATTACGTTTTTTTTTTTCTCGTTATTTTGTCAAACTTTATTTGGTAGGTGTGCCCCGAGGTGAAAAAAGTGATCAGCAGTGTATTATATACTTATTATCCTCCCCTTGTATGAGTGTGTATATATATGTGCCCGAGAGATAGATATATACACACACTCATACAGGAGGGGGGATAATATGTATATAACACAGCTGATCCACTACACAGAATGGAGAGCTAGAGACCTTCTAATAACCATGCCATATAAATTGCTATTCAAAAAGGGCCCACAAAGGCTCTCTCGACCAAGGGCCCACAAAAACCTGGAGCCAGCCCTGGGTATGGGTGATAGGTACATTTAATAAAATGAAAAATATCACATCACATTATATATTATTTATTGCACACTTTTTGTGTAATTTCAGCATATTTTTAATAATTAAAAAAAGCAGTTGCAACTTCCATAGTTATAGAAATCTTACTGTTATAGAGACTTTTCAATTCCTGTCTCCTAACCAGCAATACAACTACAGTAATATTCTCATTTACATCTGAGTGGGGAGGCTACAAATGTACAGTAATTAAAAACATAGACTGTCAGCTAACGATCAACTGACATACATTTCCCAGCATTTCTGCAAGTTTCCTATCAGTTTTGTCATTTACAATTTAAAAAATGTTAATATTTGAATAAATGTAATTCTTAAACAGCTTCATAGAACAGAATTGAATGATAGATATTAGACAGATGAAAGATAGATAGATAGAAAGATAGATAGATAGATAGATAGATAGAATATAAATAGATTGATAATAGATAGATAGATGATAGATAGATAGAATATAAATAGATTGATAATAGATAGATAGATAGATAGATAGATAGATAGATAGATAGATAGATAGATATATCTGATAGATAATAGATGGATAGATAGATAGATAGATAGATAGATAGATAGATAGATAGATAGATAGAAAATAGATAGCTAGACAGATAGATGGATAGATACCGTAGATAGATAGAAAGAAAAGGCAGCACAGGGCCCATCTGCAGTGTCACCAGGGGCAACTGATGAGGCTCAAACGCTGCTTCAAAGCTTTCAACACAACTGCCTATGTGGCCTGCCAAGGAGCCAGATGCTGGTGTTGAGTGATAATTGTACTGCTCAGTGTATGCAGACCAGCCAGCAATACTGGTTTTCCCTTATTTTGCTTTGTGTGTTTTGTATAGAATATATATAGATAGATAGTTAGATATATTCTTTGTAGTATACATGACATTGTTGAATTAAACATTTGCAAATCGAGACACATTAAAAAAAATAGTATGTACTAACCTACTTACTTATTTCATCACTACAAGACGAAGACCCTTATACAACACTCACTTTTACAAAAACAGTTTTTACCCCAGCGAGACGCTTTTATTTACGCGTTCCCCTAAAAACTTGTTGATATAAATTAATGCAAATAACACATTGTAGTTGCGGCGAGCCAATCAATGAGCGAACGTCTACTAATAGGACCCAACAGAGTGTTTTCGATTTTCTTCCTTAGGTGATTATAGAATATAAAAAGCAGTCACCTGTCAGACAAATTTGAGCAATGAAATTTAGCTGCCTATTGTCCCAATCGCAGCTTTCAATCACTTTAAACGGTCCCTGGAGACAGCCATTATTAACGGACATGTTCCTAGGAGTAGATAAATGAAACCCCACCTGCCAGCCTTCATAGGCAAAGGCGGACAATCGTGGCCAAAAATATGATAGGGCCTGCAGCTTTATTGACATTTACATCAAAAATAGTTAGCAATGAAAGCAGCTGTTGTGGAGAGCATTCACCACATCGTGTTTAGAATCTGCTGTGAACGGAAATACAGACCTCCCGACAAGCAATTTACCTTCTGTCAGTCTCCATGTGCTTGCAGTGTTACTGAGTACTTTCACAGATAGCCCACTTAAAACCGCACATGTGTACAGTTTGGATAAAAGATTGCCTGTAATTTGAAGCAAATTGCAGAACGCCGCATTATGGGTCTCGCTGTCATTCGTGAGGTGACATTGTGGAAAGAAAGTGCTGCTGTTGTAACCGAAATCCTAAAATTATGAAATCAAGGGCTGCGTGGCTATCGGAAAAGTCTGTAGACATACGGAGAATCTGCTGACTTGGGTCTGTATTGGTGATTCTTGTTAGAGGGCTAAAATCCTGAAAATTCAACTGATTGCACTTAATCTAAACACTTAACCCCTTGACTAAAGTTATCCTCACAGAGGTCAAAGAAGCTAATAACAAGACAGATTGGATTATGCTCTTCAGTCCCTGTTCAGTTGCCTATTAGTCGATTTAAGCAACCACAGAATGTAGAGGAAGCAGTCCTTAAAGGGGTTATCTTTATCTTTTTCTTCAGAAAGTTATATAGATTTGTAATTTACTTCTATCAAAAAAAATCTCAAGTCTTCCCATACTTATCAGCTGCTGTATGTCATGAAGGAAATGTTTTATTTTCAGTCTGACATAGTGCTCTCTGCTGACATCTCTGGCTGAGACAGGAACTGGACAGGTTTTCTATGGAAATCCCACTGCCTGAAAAAGGTGTATGCAGTTGAGGATTGCCTGAAAAACATTGCTTACAGCCTATGGCTAAGATCCCACTATGTAAAAATAAAGGCAGCTATTGTTGCAAAACAATTGCTGTTTTAATGGTCATGATATAGTCCCTTATTTTGCAACAACAGCTGTTATTTTTCCTTATTTTTACGTTGAGGGAACTTAGCCTATGACTGTACCCATGTTTTCCAGGCAGTCTGTGGGCTGCATCCACTTTCTCCAAATGCTGTTTTTTTTTTTTTTTTGCCATATCCTGTCCACATGGAGCACTTTCCTTGTATTTACTATCATTCAGTTGTTCCTACAGGCGTCAGTGGCACTGTTCCCTGTCCTTCATGTTGTGGCAGGGTTCAAATTGACATATTTTTATGGATTATAAATTTAGTATTTAGTGTAATATTTTTTGAGGTTGCTGTAATAGTTTTTGACCTTCTTATCAAGTGGGTTTTTAAGGTGTCCCACTGCTACTTTTGGCAACCTGATCGTCCAGATTCATGCAAGTCTACAAGTGTTGAACAAGCATGCTGGATTAAGCATAGTGCTCGATCAAGCTTTAGGTGGTCGGTGCTCGACCATGCACCTTGTGCTGCTCGGGTAAAGGTGGCCATACACTTTCAATAATGGCTCTCACCCTCCAGATAAACTTATTGCATTTTCTAATTTTTGTATACTTCGTCTTTTAAAGGGAGGAGTAAACAAAATCTTAAAAAATTTGAACGAAAAAAAGTCAATATGTTATTGCAAAACACATTAGAATTCCGGCAGTATCTCAGCAATTGACAGAGGGTATGATACCAGGCAGTAGTATATAGGTCCACAATAGGTGATACACATGGGAATCACAGGCAGTGTTCATGTCACTAGAATCACCATGTATTTGTTAGTACATAGTTAGTGAGTTGTTAGCGCATAGCTGATGGGACTGAGTCCTGTGCTTAAAAATACATTGAGAATACATTGAGTCACTAGTGGCTCAATATAATGTGTGCTTGTTGTCCCTGAGGTTGCTTCTTTCTGACTGGGACAATATAGCATAAAACTGTACAGTGCACCTCAGCACATCTCGCTCGCGTTTCTCTGGTGTCCTGGACTGAACACGATGAATGAGGAGAGTGCGAGTGAGGCTGGCTCAGTCTGTCTATAGAGAGGTCCAGATCCTTTTTTGGCTTCCAATTCCCAATCCCAGAGTTTCCGCTTCTTGTAGCACATTGAAGTGTGTTGTGGAAATACTGGTTTGTACTGGTTATTGGAGTTTGCTGCGATCAGGTGGAGGATTGCGGCAAGGAAAGCACATGTGTCACTGGTGCTATGGAGGATTTGTTACATTTGTACATTTTTAATAATAGGATTGATAGGTTTATTTGTTATTTTAGCCACTTGGTCTAAAGTCATCACAATTATGTCCAATGATTGCTTAAACCATTAAAAGTCATAGGAACACCAGAAATGCACAATTTCCCCAATGTTTCCTCCTGAGGTGATCTACTGTAGCACTGTAAGGTTGGGTTCATTGCCAGTTGCCTTCAGTTATTGGGGAGAAGTGGCTGAGAAGGTGCTTGGATAGAAATGACTATGTTAATTTGTCCAGCTTCAAAGATATTTCCATTGCAGAAGTATGGGATATAGCAATATCACTGATTTCTTGTTTTGCTTATTTAGTTATATATTGGATTTATGAACATAATCTAAATATGATATAAATAAATTATAAAATCGAACAATTACCATTTATATAATCATTTTTGTGTAGTCTTTATGTACAGTAGTTCCTTTGCTATACTGTAGGCTGGCAAGGTCATGGTTAAATACAAAGATTGAGAAGTCCTGATCAAAGGGGATGGGAACTCTTGGCCCTCCAGCTTCGACCTTCCAGCACGGCTGTCCAGGCATGATGGGAATTGTAGTTTTGCAACAGCTGGAGGGCCAAAGGTTCCTATCCCTGAAAGTCCTTCTGGGCATTCTGAGAAAATAGAGGAGGGTTACAAAGGGAAACTGTAGGAATTGGCAGCAGGAGCTGCAGGGTAATTGAACACTTGCTTCTCTATGATCTGCTTATGATCTATGAAAAAGTAATTGATAGACCTCTTTTCAACAAAAAAGGAAAAAAAAATTAAAATAATTGAAAGACTCCCCTTTACAAAATACACAAACACATTAAATTATGTGCTACTATGCAACATCCAAAAGTAAAATATTAGATCATGAAAATTTAGACCACGGTCTAATTAGAGATGAGCGAAGAGAATTCACTAAACGTGGCGGCCACAATGGCAGCCGCACGTTAGCTTACAGAACTGTTATATGGCGGGAGCAAGGGATTATCCAAAATTCCTTGCACCCGTCCAATCAGCTGCAAACCCCACTGTGATGTCAGCAACCCCCCCACCCCCTCTATATAAGGTGATTGGCTTCCTGGAGGCGGCCAGTCGGCTGTGTATAGTGGAGAGAAGGTTGCAGCAGGCAGTAAGAGCAGGGAGGGAAATACAGAGATATAGGGACAGAGAGGAGTGGAGGGTGAATTGTGAGTGGTTTTCTGTGGGAGCAGTAAAGGCATTGTACCAAGTAACTGGGTGGTTGTTGTTCATGCCAAGTCACTGGGTGCTGGGTGTGCATTATAGGAAGTCACAGTAAACACAGTGTCCATCTTAATACCTTACTGGGTGCTCATTTACCAATTTCCACTGGAGAAAATTGATAGTACAACGCTGATTCACCAACATCCACTGTTGTGCATGGCGGAAATTGAATGATTGACAGGCTGATTGACATTTTTTTCTTAACTTACATTTTCCAATTTTGACACTGTCACAGCAACAGCTGTTGAAAAAAAAAAATCGCTGGTCTGTAATAGTCAGACTATTGTAGCTACTATAGTTTGCCTGTTTTAATAAAAATTAGTTTGTATGCAATTTGAGAATTTCGCAAAACAAATTTCCAAGTGATCTGCTCATCTCTAGTTCCAATATGAAGACTGTACATTTTTGTGGGTCCTGCAGCATTTTTAGAGCTAAAGAGCTTCAATACATTTTGTTTAATTAGCAATTTGTTAACTACTATTACACTGTTACTGTTACATGGGGTACTTTTTTAAATTTCACAAAAACTTAGTTCATATTAAAAAAAAAAAATCACTGAAATTATGAGTAATAACGCCTTGGGTTGTACTCTATGCTGGCATACACTTGTCACTGGCGTTCCAAACATTGGTGGAAATATTTTGTAAATTGCATTGCCCTTTGGCCAGTGTTCTTGAAATGGTCCCTTGTTAATAGGGTATCATTGCTGCAATTTCTAGTCATTGTTATAGATAATACAGCTTGATGAGGTCAGCGCTCGGATGCAGATTTCACCAAACGTTGGCAGAAATGGACAAATGTTAATGTAACAGTTGCTTTTTATTATATTTGCTATGAATACTATTCCACGCTGGTAAGAGTACTTTGCTATTGTGGATGTTACCGTTAAGAGGTGCTACATGCTCATTTTAAAACATAGATTCAAATGGAAAGAAAAGATTTGTACTTTTTCTTGGTAAAGCTGCCAAGAACCCGAATTTGAGAAAGAGCCATTAATTAAAAACAATGATCCAAGTTTTTCATTTGTAAATATATGCAAGTCCCTAATTTGGGAAAAATAATTGCTTCCTTGTCTGTTGTCTTTCACTTTTGGTCCTTATCGCCTTCCAACCTTGCCATAGACCAAATGTGAATCTCAAAGGAAAGCAGAAAATCCAGATGGCTGTGTACTGATTGTGAATAAATTAGATGAGCAAGCCGTGTTTTATCATTTCTCCATTCAAGTGATACAAGTAGTTTAATAATGTACAATATTATTCTGATCTTTCAATTTGTACTTTATTTTACTCTATTATTACAGTCTGACCTGCCCATAATATAGAATCAAAATGTGGATGGAGAGCATTCAGTCGTTTTCGGATAATGTGAGTAAAAGGAATGAAGTGAGCATCTTCTGATATGTGACGCTATACCTGTCCCAATGTGCATTTCTGGTTTTGAGCCAACAACCAGTATTATTATACAGTACGTTCACCGCAGTTTAATTGTTCAATTATTTTTTCGAAAAAATTCCACAGAATTGACAGAATATTCATATTATTATCCAATCTTATTACATTGTGCTGAGATAATAAATAGAATGGTATGCATGGCTTAAAGGAAAAGTTTTCTTTTCCTGAAATTTGCCATATGGCACTTACAATATTCCCAATTACTCCTCAGCTACAGAGTGTAAACAGCCATTGTATCAGTGGAAATGTGAAATCAGGAAAACTTCTCTCTTGTAGTGGGCGTCTGTCAAAATGATACGTCATAGATACATGTGAGAAGATCACAAAGTCTGTTCTCAGACTCCCCACTGATTTTCTGAAAGAAAACGGCTTTTACCCCTTTTGCACTGCTTAGAGGATTCTCTTACAGGAAATATCATGCAACATTGAAATCAATAATTTTCACTTTTCACTAAAAAATTTTTAGTCATATTCCCAGTAACAGAAATCTCTGAAAAGTGTAAAAAGAGATTTCCGCAGTATACTATATACACAGTATTTAAGTTTTTGTACATGTCTTGCCTGAGTTGTTCCAACAACATTTAGACATAAGCCTTACAGCAAGCCCTATAGACCATAGACAACAATGGACAGGACCGGAGAAATTCAGATAAATGAGAAAGGCTTCTGGGTGTGCTTAGTGACCTTTAAAGAGGTCATTCTAAAAGGAGGGGGCACTCAGTTGTGAGCAACAGTTCTTGTGTTACCTCTGCTATCTATATACTGGTGTCACCTGTCACTGTACTCCTGTCTTTGTTAAGGAGGACACTGCAAGGAAATGATCATCTGTACTGAGCAGAAACAGTTCACTATAAAGTATGGCCATTTTTTTTTGTTTGGCAGCCAGCAGAGGGAAACTTTATACAGAATCCTAACTTACTGTATCTCTTTACACGCCCCTGCTGCGCTGCTACATCTTCAGGACCTCAAGCCACAAGGCGTTTTACCCCGAGTCCTGATGATGTCAGAACAAGAGGTAAAATGCCTTCCCGGTTGATGGATTGCATGCTGAGCCAATCAGTGACTGTAGCTGCGTCCCGCCCCAGTCACTGATAGGCTGAGTGGACATTGGCTGAGAGAAGATCCCGGGTGGGGTCCCGGAGCAGTGACCCAGTGCTGGTGAGAGAGAGGTAGAGGGCGAGGGAAGATTGTTTTTTATGTTCCCCTTGTCCCTGCATTTTTTTTAAAGTCCCCTCGCCAGACTTCTCCTTTAATGAACATCAGACTTAATTCCTGGATAGTTCAGTGGATTTGTGGTTGGCTGAAGGATAGATATCAGAGGTTTGTTGTTATTAATGGTGTAAATTCCGAGCAGAGACTGGTTACAAGCAATGAGCTACAAGGGTTGGTTCTGGGTCCTCTTTTTAATATGTTTTTAAGTGACATAGGAGAAGGTTTGGTAAGTAAGGATAGTGACATGGGAGAAGGTTTGGTAGGTAAGGATAGTGACATAGGAGAAGAATTGGTAGGTAAGGATAGTGACATGGGAGAAGGTTTGGTAGGTAAGGATAGTGACATAGGAGAAGGTGTGGTAGGTAAGGATAGTGACATAGGAGAAGGTTTGGCAGGTAAGGATAGTGACATAGGAGAAGGTTTGGCAGGTAAGGATAGTGACATAGGAGAAGGTGTGGTAGGTAAGGTTAGTGACATAGGAGAAGGTTTGGTAGGTGAGGATAGTGACATAGGAGAAGGTGTGGTAGGTAAGGTTAGTGACATAGGAGAAGGTTTGGTAGGTGAGGATAGTGACATAGGAGAAGGTGTGGTAGGTAAAGTTTGTCTGTTTGCTGATGACACAAAGGGGGAGATTTATCAAAGGGTGTAAAATTTAGACTGGTGCAAACTACCCACAGCAACCAATCACAGCTCAGCTTTAGGCAGTGCTGAAAGGAAAGCTGAGCTGTGATTGGCTGCTGTGGGCAGTTTGCACCAGTCTAAATTTTACACCCTTTGATAAATCTCCCCCAAAGTGTGTAATAGGTTTGATATTTCTGGAAGTATCAGTAATACGGAAAATGATTTTACTTTAGCAGCCAAAACAATGGAAGCTGTAATACAATGTTTCTAAATGTAAGATAATGCACTTGGGGAGGAGGAATCCTCTATCCAAGTATCATATTGGCAGTTCTGTGTTGGCAAAGACTTCAGAAAAGAAGGATTTAGGGATGGTGATTTCTGACAGCCTTAAAATTAATCACCAGTACAGCCAGCTGGTAGGGAAAGCAAATAGTATGCTGGGCTGTATAGCTAGAGGTATAACCAGTAGGAAGAGGGAGATTGTGACCCCATTATATAGAGCTCTAGTGACATCACATCTAGAATAGTAGATCAGTTCTGAAGCTCTCAGTTAAAAAATATTGATAAAACAAAAAGGGTCCAAAGACAGGCTACAAAAATGGTGGAGGGTGTCAGGCATAAACCATATCAGAAAAGACCTAAATGATGAGTCCAGCGAAATTAGGCAGTTTATGACTGGAATAAACACTCAAAGACACTGGCTTACAGCGTTAGTGAGCAGGAGGTAGGGCGGCAGAGAATATTCACTCCCTGTACAACTGCACATTCTGTGAATATCTTTTAGTGTAAGTCTATGAGAAAAAATTGATGAAATGAGTGGCCAGCCGGGTAGTGGATCACGCTGTCACAATCTTTTCCTGGCTATATCTTCTGATCAGACCAGCCATGATTAATAACTTTTGACATGTCTGATGACGTGAAAGAATGGCAAAGTTGCTGATTTTTGGTCACATATAATCCGGAAAAATTGAAATAAAAAATGATCAAAAAGTCACATATACGCAAACAAGTTACCAATAGAAAGTACAGATCAAAAAATGATGGCTCAAACAATACAGCAATTTTAAACATTGTGGTATGTAGAAGTATTCTTCAGTGGCATAAAATATATCACCTTTATTGAAGCAAATTCACGCTTTAAAGGAAAACATGAGGAGGCTCTCCCTCTGGCCTACGACCGTTTCACTCCTGTCCGGCGCTTTCTCAAGGCATCATGGGAGAGAGGCGTTCCTACACTATGGGGGAGATTTATCAAACATGGTGAAAAGTGAAACTAGCTCAGTTGCCCCTAGCAACCAATCAGATTCCACCTTTCATTTTCCAAAGAGTCTGTGAGGAAAGAAAGGTGGAATCTGATTGGTTGCTAGGGGCAACTGAGACAGTTTCACTTTACACCATGTTTGATAAATCTCCCCCTATATGTACGTAATCATACAAATTAGCATAAAAGCAATTGAAAAAAACACACAACACAATACACCTATACAATACAGAAAACTACTAAAATCATTCCTGTCGTTCAGGCTGAGTTGTCCAACTGCATCCGTTGCAATAATATAACGAGCTTCTATCTGAAACAATTTTCTACCAATGTCCACATTTCTTTCCGTTTTAACCCGTTGAAGTCCTGCAAATGGTAACATATTCTTGTCAAACTCATGAACTTCCCTCATGTGTGCAATTAGTCTGGGACAGCCCTTCCCTGTGGTCAGAGATCGCATGTGTTCTTTTATTCTAACTTGCATTTTCCTTATAGTTTTTCCAATATAGTAAAATCCATGTATATACTACATTTTTTGTTTGACATGTAATGAAATCACGTATCTCAAACTCTTTGCCACCCACTCTTAGGTAAGCAACATCTAACATTTGTTGACGGATAGAACAATTACGGCATTTATGATTACCTTGCGGTAACGCTTTGTCTAACCAGGTCCAAATCCGATCATCCTTAAATACTCCTTTTACAAGTTTGTCCCGTAAATTTCTACTTCTCCGTAAAGATATTAATAGAGGTAGTTTAGTTTTATCTTTTACATATTCATCATCCCTCAGGCTGAACCAGTTTTTTTGTATCACCTTTTAAATTTGTTCAGCCATCGGGCTATATTCAAATGAGAATGCAAGTCTATTCTCTTTTTTATTTCTATTCTCTTTATTCTTGTAGATTAGGTGTTTCCCATCCATTCTTACCGTTTTTTCATAAGCTTGTGCAATAATGTGTTCTGGATATTCCCTTTCCCTTAAACGTCCGATCAGTTCCTCGGCCTGCTGCAGGAAAGAACAGTAATCATTGTTAATCCTGTGCAGGCGGATGAACTGACCCTACGGGACCGAGGTCTTGACATGGTGCGGATGAAAACTATTATAATGGAGGAGGGAATTTGTGGTAGTGCTCTTTCTGTATCCTTTTTGAAAAAAAAATACATTTTTTTACTGTGACATCTAGAAAATTAATGGATTCACTCCCAAATTCTGCTGTAATTTGCATATTTAGACTGTTACAATTTAAATATTCAGAAAAGGCTAAAAGTTCCTCTTGTGTCCCAGATACCTTGCCCAGTATTTAATATTTTTAAGATATGGATTATTAGGGGTATAAATATATTCTTCTTCCCAAAGGGCTAAAAAATTTTTGCTACAGTGGGGGCTACAGGAGTACATTGGACATACCACTTATTCTTTAAAATGAACTCCAATGCTTGGCATATAAAATCATTGCACTCTTTCCCTTTAGATATTCTTGCTAATATTCTCCTAATCGCCACCACTGCATCATCAGATATATACAGATAGATGCTTCCCTCTTCATAAGGTGTAGGTGGTGCTCCACCTACACCTTATGAAGAGGGAAGCGTCTATCTGTATATATTTTTTTGACACACTCATGCTGGGACCTGTAGTGCCAGTGATTTTCTGGATTTGTACAATTTTAAACATGTAGGGGGAGATTTATCAAACATGGTGTAAAGTGAAACTGGCTCAGTTGCCCCTAGCAACCAGATTCCATTTTTCATTCCTCACAGACTCTTTGGAAAATAAAAGGTGGAATCTGATTGGTTGCTAGGGGCAACTGAGCCAGTTTCACTTTACACCATGTTTGATAAGTCTCCCCCTACGTTTTTTTAAAAAAAGGTTTTAATTTAGAGTCAAATAGAATAAAAGTTATATAAGATGTGTATTGTTGTAATCATTTTTTTTCCTTTCAAGGTGCAAATATTTTTTTTCTCTGTTTTGCAGCATATTTTACAGAAAAACTAAGTGTGTCATTGCAAAGTACAATTGGTGTCGCAAAGAATAAGAGCTCATATGGGTCTGTAGGTGAAAAAAATTAAAGTGCTGTGACCTTTTAAATACAAGGAGCAAAAGACAAAAGTGTAAAAATGAAAATTTCTTCTGTCCTTAACCCCATCATGA